>NC_143052.1:60720303-61023333 GCF_052426305.1 Pelodiscus sinensis | reverse complement strand
ATACTAAAAAAGTAGTTCTGGTTCCCTATCAAATTGGGAGGACATATCTAGTGGAGTCCTACAGCCATCTGTCTTGGATCCAGTCCTTATCAATATTTTAATCGATGACTTGGATAAAGGAATGAATGGTATGTTTAAAAAGCTTGCAGATGATATAAAACTGAGAGGGGTTGCAAGCACTTTGGACGATAGGATTAGAATTCAAATTGGAGAATTGGTCTGAAATCAACAAGATGAAATTCAGCAAAATACTACACTTAGGAATGAAAACTCAAATGCATAGTGTGACCAGCTAGCCTGTTTTTAAAGCGAGAGCCCCATATTTAACCCTTCCTGCAGCTAAAAAAAATAGACAAATTGTCCCATGTTTTTGGTCTCTCCCTCACCCTTTATAAGTTCTAGTGGGTCCTGCAGTTGGCCAGACCCCTGCTCGCCAGCCAACTACCCACTAGAGGTGAGTGTGGGGGTCTAGTGATGGATGATGAAGGTGTGTGTGCAAGGCTGGTGATGGGGCCAAAATGTAGTAAACAGGGCCAGCTGCTCCTCTTGCTGACAAGCAATGAATAATTGATAGGGCAAACAGGATAAAAGCATACAGTATACTGTAATAAATTCAGCCTTAGAAAACAGCATATTACTATGCATACTAACTGGAAGAGAAAAGCCCTTTCTGCTTTAGGATACACAGAGCTGAAAATATTTTACTCTGAACATTTTTATGTTTTACACTAGACCTAGAGAAAATTCATTAATATAAACAGAACACAGTAGTAAATTGCAGTTATGTGGGCTAATAAGGGGAACTAATGATTATAACAATTTGCAAGTTTATTTGCTTTGTTCCAGTGACCAAGTCTTTGAGGTAAAGCAGATTTGCTTTAGATTAATGGTGGGTGAACAATTCCGTGAATAATTTGCCAACTAATTTAAGATAATTTATAGTTTTCCTGAATGCATTCACTACTTTTTGTTCAGATCTTTTGAGTTGAACAGTTTTCATTCTATAGATTGTTCAAAAAGGTTGATGTGAATAGTCATGCTGGGTGACTGCTGAATTCATACGGTATTGCGGGTTTCCTGAATGGGCGACCTACCTCACAGAGGGCTCAATCTTTCAAAGTGCTGAGGTACCTGGACCTTATCCAGCAGAGTATTTAAGCATATGGTCAACTTCCAGCATGTGAGTGGTCCCCCTGACTTCTGTGGCATTATTAATGCGCTTCAAGTTAAGATCAAAGAGCTTCCAGTGCAAATACTTTGGTGAATAGCTAATTGCTGTAGGATTCATTATGTAGTTTCTGCTTCCCTTGAACATTCTTATTAGAAAAAACTTTCCTTACTTGAAGCTCTGTGCATAAGCAAATGAAATGGCTTTGAGTACTAGTGAAGCGAGTTGATGGGCTTCATTCATACTAGCAGAAAGAGAAAGATGAAGGAAAGTGGGGAGGAAGCTAATAACTGGTGATCATCAAGAAAACTAAGTGTGTGTTTAATGCTTATTTTGCTTCAGGTTTTCACTAAATATGTTAATGGTGTCCAGGTATTCAACACAGCTAACAAGAAGGTGAAAGGAATGCAAGTCAAAGTAGGAAAAGATTAGGTTCAGGAATATTTAGGTAAATTAGAAATGTTCTTCTCGACCGGGCCTGATGAAATTAGTTCTAGGTACTTAAGGACTTAGCTGAAGCAATTTTGGAGCCATTAGGTATTCTCTCTCAGAACCCTGGTGGATAGGTCAGGTCCCAGAGAAGGGCAAAACATAGCACTCAAGGGATAGAGAGGACCAGAGAAATTATAGACAAGTCAGCCTAACTTTAATACCTGGAAACACACTGGAGCAAATAAACAATCAATTTGTATGCACCTAGAGTAAAATATACTTTTAAGGGATAGTCAGCATGTATTTGTCAAGACCAAATCATGCCAAACCAGCCTAATTTTTTCTTTGACAGGGTAACTGGTTTGTTGGATAGTGGCAAAAACAAACAGTAGATGGGATTTCTGGATTTTTAGAAAGGCTTTTTACATAGCCATATAGTTTCACGTGACATTCTTATTAGCAAGCATTCCACTTCTTGAATTTAGGTTGGCATATCAGCCAAAACTTAATTCCTTTGTTTATGTCAATAGAAGGTGAAGTTTGATTTTTCTTAATCCTAGTATTGCTGCTTCAGCACCTAGATTTTGCAGTAATTGATATATTTCTTTATAACACCTCGGGGGTATTGCTTTCCAATATTTACTTTTAAAACAGAAGCAGATTTATAGCAGTGATTTAAAGTAGGCATTAAAACCAAGCAAACTTTGTGGGGTTTTTACATTTAAGTGTAATTATTTCATAACCTTTATTTTAAAATTTCCTTGCTGGCTGAAATTTGTATGCCACACAAGTCCAAAGAAATTGTAGGTGTTTTTAATGGGAACAAAAATAGATCTTTACCTAGTCTTGTTGTGCTACTTATATAGTAATATTACATTAATATTGGTCAAGGACTTATTCCACAAAGACTTAAGCATATGCTTAACTTTGTATACTGAGTCATTCCACTAGAGTTATAGGAATGGAATATTCTGATTCCCTAGACACCTTTCAAAGTCTAAACTACCAAGCCCAGAATGTGGAGGTAAAACACACTTTGTGTGTTATCTCTGAAGTGCTGACGTTTAATGGAATACTGCCACAGTACCACAGGGCAGCCCTTCAGTACCATGAGTGGTGTTTCTCTACTAGTCTGACCTTCTGGTTTCCTGGCCATAAGCCATTTTCCTTTCACCAATTGTGCTTTTAATCTTTGGAATGAAAGCATAATATGACATGCCACAGATGTGAACAAGGAGGAAGCTTCCAAGTAGATTTCTTTCCTCTTTCAGGCTCATACACCATGTTCACACTGAGCTTCCCTTCTACTTCCTGTTCCTCCCCGATAATCTCTCCATTACTGAATCTGTTGTCCTGGTAGCCCTTCATTTGCTACCCAAGTGTCATAAGAAACTGGTTAATTGAATTCAGTTAAGCCTGCAGTCCTTCCCATGCTGCAGCAACCTTAAGTGACCAGGGTGCACCAGATAGTACATGTTCTACTTTCCCACTGAGTCAGGAATTTGTACCGGTTGAATTTGTACTGGTTGAACCTCTCTAGTGTAGCACCCATGGGACCTGACCAGTGCTGAACCAGAAAATTGGCCAGACCACTGGAGGTCAATGTTGTTTAGCAGCATTATTAATACTTTTACTGCTTACTGAGCTCTTAGAAGACATTTAGGGGTAAATTAGAGCTAAATAACAGCTCAGAGCACTTCGAGTCAAGACTGGTGGTAGCAAACAAATTTATGAGCCCACAGGTAGCCACACCCATGGAAAGTAGACATCCAACTAATTAAAATCATGTCAGACCACAGATGGTGCCAGATCAGACAGTGCTGGGCTAGAGAGGTTCAACCTGCAGTGAAGCTATGGAATGATTCATACTATTTAGATGACAGTTTGCTTTTGCAAATAATGGACTTGAAGTGTTCTCTGGCCAACAGGCAGGGGAAAATATACATTATATCACTTGAGCCTAAATTCATATTTGACAGATTGAAGGTTGCAAATCTTTTTCTAGCAAATTTATTTTGATATCCAGTCCAGATTCTGTTGGATGTTGGTGCATGAGACTTGCATTAGGGGAGATAGCATTCTTCAACTGAAATGTAAATTATGGCCATAATCTGTCATTAATCAGTTTTTTCGACAGGTTTATGCGCAGTGATTTACAATTACAGGAGCTAATGCATTCTGAAAACTTAATTGGCTGCATAGATGTTTCAAATATTTATTTAAGTAGACAGCTGTCTATTTGACATTGTATTGCTACTGTAACTGCTAGTAAAACTAACTGATGCCATTACCGGGCAGTTAACTTGCAGCAAGCCAAGTATTAAAGTTTACTATTTATGTAGCACACTGTTTTTTGCAAAAGGAAATCTGCCTTGATGAATAATTTAAATCCCAGTTTCCCTGCAAGTCTATAATCACGTGCCCTATAGAGATTGGAGTACATTCTGCTATGAGTATTGTGTAAAAGATTAGTAACTCCTTGGTGGCAATGCTGCTATAACAGTGTGAATTGCACTTTTTAATTTGTCTTCCCAGCTGACAGAGCATCTAATTATACTTTACAAAATCTATTTTAAATTATACCTTTTAAATCCTTAGTTGAAAGATTTACATGAAAAAGGTAAAGATTAAATAAATTATTTTAAGTCATATCAGCAAATCATTTTAATTAGATCATCATTTCTTCTGTGTTTGAAACAGAATGAGCATTTTATTTTTACCATGTTTAGTTCCAGTCATTCAAACCAGCAATGACTAGATGCAAGTTTTACAATACATTTAGATGTAAAATATGTGATAAGCCTGCTTTGTATTATAACATTATGCAAGCGCTCTAATAACTAACTTGTTAGCTATCTCAGGACTGAAAAGCATTTATATAAAAAGTCTTATGTAAGACCAAAACTTATTCTTTCACCAGTAACACTGAGCAGAAAATCAGTAATTTTTATTAATCAGATTAAGTTATGAAGACGTAAAATGCACATATATTAAATGACAATGTTACATTGCTCTGAATTTCTTTTTGCCTACTGTCTCCGTCTCTTAGCTACATTACTGAAAATTAGGAAACATAATAGCTGATCTACTTAATGGTGCATAACATAATACATTTTATTCATGTTCTCTCAATCTGTGTGTGACTGTGTAAGGTTCATACTTTTATTATAGAAATATGGAATATTTTCCAGATACTCAATTATCTGAATTAATATTATTGAACTGTTAATGGCTTACTCAATAGCTAGTGGGATTTTGTCATACTGAGACAGTATTATTATTTATTACAATGGCAGTAGTACTGCCAGACTGCCATTCAAGGCAGCACTAGGCGCTGTACAAACATGTGGGTAGACAAGGTTTGGGCTCCAAAAGCAGGTGTAACAAGCAATGGGCAATTGATACAAGATTTGTACAAGATCAGAGTTGCATTTCTAAGGGAAAAATTCTTTATACCTGGGCTACATCTACACTGGTGCATTCTCACGCAAAAACTCTTTTGCGGAAGAGTTCTTTTGCAAAACTCTTCCAGAAGAGAGTGTCTACATTGGCATGTGCTTTTGCGCAAGAGCTTCCATGCCAGTGTAAATGCTCTCTTGCGCAAGAAAGCTCTGATGGCCATTTTAACCATAGGGTTTTCTTGCGCAAGAAATTCACGTTGCCTGTCTACACTGGCCTCTTGCGCAAGAACAGTTGCGCAAAAGGGCTTATTCCTGAGCGGGAGCGTCAGAGTTCTGGAACAAGAAGCCCTGATTTCATACATTAGAACGTCAGTTTACTTGCGCAAGAACACGCGGCCAGTGTGGACAGGCAGCAAGTTTTTGCACAAGAGCGGCCGCTTTTGCGCAAGATTGCGCCAGTGTAGACACAGCCTTATTGTTATATATGTACCAGATCCTTAGGAGCAAGTTGGGGCCAGAGAGGTTGTAGCCACAGCACTTTGCTGTCTGCAAACCTTGTCTGTCAGAACACTGCCTAATAGATCATAACTGTGGTGGAACTGAGGACACACCACGAGAATACTTTATTGGAAGTTACAGCCAGCTTCAAGTTTTGATCAGGGCAGAGCTCTAAGGTCACAGCATTTATGTGACTTTGGGTTGTCATTCCCTTTCCTCACAAATTGTGCTGAGATCCAAGGATGTGTTCCTATGTATTTTTGAAAGGAATGCTTATTATAAGACCATTACAATGAATAATGTTCACACTGAGTCTGAGCTTCACTGGGGATCAGGGAAGTTCAGATCTGTAATTTTATTCTTGTGCATCTCCAATCATTATCTAAGTTCCTACTTTCCATTTCTCAAACAAGTACCATCCTTCACTGTTCATTCAGTCTTAGGGCCATGGAGAGTTTAAGCAGGGCTTGGCTTTGGCCTCATTTTGAGCAGTGTGGCAGAATGTTAATCTGCATGAAAACATGAATGTAGTCGGTCAAAATTTTTATTTAGTTCTTTTTATTATGACAAATGGTCATCCCTCTAAATGGCAGACTTTTGGTTTCAGCTTTTCTAAATGTTCTGACTTCTGCTAAGAATAAATTTGAATTTTAAAATTTTAAATTTTTGAAATTGAGTCTTATTATAATTTGCCTTCCTCCTCCCCTCCCCCAGTTTATTTTCAGTGAGTGCACTAACCAGTGGCCTATCAAGTCTTTCTCCCTCTCTCTCTCCCTCCTCCCCTGAAACAAACAAAAACGTTCCCAGTGACATGTATTTTATACATAGTGGAATAGCTTCAACAAGAGAGTTTGAGAGACACGATTTCCCCAACAACTCTAAAATCTATGGTCAAAATCCCTTCGATTTATCATGCAGAGAAGGAATTGAACCTAAATCTCTCCAATTTGAGATGAGTTCCCAAAATATTAGGCTATTAAGCATCCTGTGTTGGGACTCTCAATTACTCCTGTTGAAGCTGTTTTGTTTTGTATCAATAATTAGTCATTTGAGCAGGGACTTGAGCTGCATCATGCATTTTCCAGGTAAGTGCTGTAACCATTGGAATATAGGTTTTTGGGGAGGCACCCTTTATCCCTTCTCTGTTTTGTGATACTGAACCATTATTTTTCTTTTTTGTTCGTTACAAATGCCCAGAAGAAAAATGAAACATGTTTTGTCCATCCAATATGAAATTTTTGTTGCTTTGCTGAAATTTTGTGGATTTCATGTTTTCATATTGCACTTTATTGAGGGTTTTGTGTGTGTGGGAAGGGGATGAGATGGGGAGGAGGAACTGCCAGCAAAATGGAAGATCATTAGGGATGTGAGAAGTCCCAGTAGGGAAATTTGGGCTAGGGTACTCAGCACCTTGCAGATTTGGGATTGACTGCACTTTAGAGGCACATTCCCATGTTTCCAGTTATGCATATATATTGAACAGAGAACAGACCCCAGGAAGCTGTGACAGTATGCTAGAAAAACAGTCCTCAATCCTGTTTTTAAAAACAAGGCTCACCATCTGCTTGGGTAGGCATTGTGACTCTTCTATGAACTTAGCAATTAAATGTGCTAAAGTACAGTAGTAGGAGAATAAAATGGCCGTCACACCTATTAATCTCAAATACTAAAACCCAACAACAACAGCAAAACCTACAACAAAAGCTGCCATCTGCTTGTTAATGAAAATAAAACATGTAGTCCTAAAAAGCTCATGGAAATAGATTTTCAGTAAGGAATTTTGAAGTAAGAGTGTCAACTTTTCAGCAAACTGAGTTTATCTGAATTCATTAAATAGTTTTAAACAGTAAGAATTTTATCTGCTTTATTAGGATGATATTTTTTTCTGGTTCAAAGCAGCAGGACAATTGACCCAGGCTTGCAGGGCTGGTTGTATGGGCTAAAAATAGCAGTGCAAACATTCCCGCTCAGGCTGCAGCCTGGGCTCTGAGACCTATCCCCCTCTCCTGCATTCAGAGTTTGGTCTGCAGCCTGACCAGGAACATGTATAGTGCTATTTTTAACTCGGTAGCTTGCTTCTGAGTCCACTGTCCTGGGCTCTAAGACTTGCTGCTCTGGGGATATTTGCTAATGTGCATATTTACCCATATGTACTATAGGGCTGTGCCTGGGGTCATGGCTCCTGGATTCTGCAATTTAGTTGGAAGTACAGTTTTCATTTAAAAAAATAAAAGGTTTCTAACACTCTTGGTGATGAAGAAATGATGGAAAATATGGCCTGAACACTACCTGGTATGATGACATTTTCCTGGCTCTTCAGAAGTCAGAGACAACAGCTGACAGAATCAAGGACTTTACTATGAATCTCAATGGAGGTGCTAACTTCTATGTCCACTACTACAGGGGGCTCCGCCAACGTTACCTCAGCAAAGGACAGAGGAGAGTCTGGTCCACCCATCAGGCAGATAATTTAACAACGAGGAAGTAATGTGGCTTTCCCTGTAGCTGATCCTGAGAGGGCAAGGACTTCTGATCATACGGTTCACGTACTATGTGCTGGGTAATAATATGACTTCATGTGTCTAATCTAAACCTAAACTTGCCTCTTTATTAGGAGAACTATTTAGAGATGTGGCATTTTCAGCCAGTGTTCCAGCCTTATGCACACAGATTGGCTTCATTGTGCTTCTGCCAAACTCTTCCCTCCTACAACCTGGTTGTTCCCTCCAAGTTTCATGCAGGTTGCTGTCAACTCACAGGTCCAAGGCCCAGCAGGATTATGGATTCACGTCAAGACAGAGTCGATTAGGGATAGTTGCTTTTATTAATCTCATTGCATCACTACTGTTACAGGCTTAATACTGCCAGATGGTTACACAGCTACTGCAAAATAATACGCCAATAAGCATAGGCAGAGCAATGCATAAAAGCGAGCATCGGGCACTTGTAAATGTTTACTCCTCTTCCGTCTGCGTGGAGTCCCGTTCCTGTTACCTCACACCAGGCCGCAGTGGACGTGGCTTCAACTGGGGGGATCCTGGGCACCCTCCGAGGTCCAGATCCCTGGTGAGACTCACTGGACATGGGACTCCCTACACTAGTTATACTACAGGGCTGTGTCTACATTGGCACCCTTTTCCGGAAAAGGGATGCTAATGAGACCAGTCGGAATTGCAAATGCCGTGGGGGATTTTAATATCCCCCGTGGCATTTGCATGAACATGGCTGCCGCTTTTTTCCGGCTCGGGGCTTTGCTGGAGAAAAGCGCCAGTCTAGACGGGATCTTTCAGAAAATAAAGCCTTTTCCAGAAGATCCCTTATTCCTGAATTTAAGAGGAATAAGGGATCTTCCGGAAAAGGTTTTATTTTCCGAAAGATCCCGTCTAGACTGGTGCTTTTCTCCGGCAAAACCCCGAGCCGGAAAAAAGCGGCAGCCGTGTTTATGTAAATGCCGCGGGGGATATTTAAATCCCCCATGGCATTTGCAATTCCGACTGGTCTCATTAGCATCCCTTTTCCGGAAAAGGGTGCCAATGTAGACACAGCCCAGTTGTTTACCGGGTGTGCGCATACTGGCTCAATGCCACTCTCAACATTCCCATGGGTCTGAGAACTGAGGTCATGTTATTTATCCCATACTCGGTTCTCAACTAGCAAGCATAGGGAGTTGCAACTGGTATTTTCGCCAGCAGGGCTCACAGCTGGCTTAGAGAAATACAAATTTAACCTCTGCAGGCCCACATATGGTTTTTTATGTGACAGTTGCTACACCATGTTGTTGCTCCTGATTCTCAGGGAAGGGGCAAGGACTTCTGCTACCTGTACACACACAATGAGGATTGGCTGAGAGGGGAATAGTCATGGGGTAAGGGTTGTGAGTGTTGGCTGCCAGATAATCTTAATCTAGCCCTGAATCATGAGAGGTCATCAAGGGAATTGTTATATCCTTTCATAGTTCTAGGGTTGCTGATGAACAACACTTTCTCTCTGGAGAGTGAAAATCTTTTCAGGTGCATCCATCTGCCCAAGAAATCTCTGTGGTACAAAATTGAATTAAAAAAATCCCAACTATGCTTAAGGCAGATGGGGCTTTTGACTGCCATCCTTAGTTCTTTTAACATAGTCCCAGATTCCCTAACTCTGGAAACGATAGAGAGATAGTGGTACTGCCCACCTAAGGACTCACAGTGAGGCTTGCTGAATCTATCCTACCCAGCAAGTATGCCAGAGCCTGCTGTCTCTTTGTATGTATAGAATTCACAGAACTCATAGAATCAGAGACCTGGAAGGAACCTCAAGAGGTCATCAAGTCCAGTCCCTTGCACTCATGGCCAGACTAAGCATTATCTAGACTGGGGTGAGCAATAAACTGGTGGTTATTCACCAGGGTTAGCTCCTGGCAGACCACTGGTGCTTTATTTACCTGCACATCCACATGTACGTTTGTTTTCAGCTCCTGTTGTGTGCAGATCACTGTTCGCAATGGGAGCTTCAGGAAGCAGCGTCCCAGTCTGCAGTGCTTGACGCAGCTCCCATTAGTTGGGATCTGCAGCCAACAGAAGCTGCACATAGCCATACCTGTAGATGTGTAGGTAAATAAAGCACTGGCAGCACAGTGAACTGCATCCAACTCACGGGTCGTTTATTGCCCACCCCTCATCTTGGTCATCCCTGACAGGTACCTGTTTAACCTGCTCTTAAATATCTCCAGTGATGGAGATATTTAATCACCCTGACAGGAAGTTTTTCCTAATGTCCAATCTTAGCCTCCCTTGCGACAGTTTAAGCCCATTGCTTCTTGTCCAATCTTCAGAGGTTAAGGAGAAGAATTTTTCTCCCTCCTCCTTGCAACAACCTTTTAGGTACTTGAAAGCTGTTATCATGTACCCTCTTAGTCTTACTGTTTCCAGAAAAAACAAACCAAACCAATTAATGTTTTCTGAACCTTCAGTTGTTTTTATTGCTCTTCTCCAATTTGTCCACATCTTTCTAGAAATGTGCTATTCTCCAGTTTAGGCCTAATCAGTGCAGAGTAGAATGGAAGAATTACTTCTTATGTCTTGCATATAACACTTCCATTAATATGTCTGAGAATGATGTTTGCTTTCATGATTGTTTGCAACAGTATCATACTATTGACTCTCATTTAGTATTTGATCCACTACATGCCCTTGATCCTATTTTGTAGTACTCCTTCCTAGACAGTCATTTCTCATTTTGTATGTGTGAAACTGATTGTTCCTTCCTAAGTGGAGTACTTTACATTTGTCCTTATTAAATTTCATCCTATTTACCTCAGACCATTTCCCCAATTTGTCCTGATCACTTTAAATTATAATCATATCCTAGAAAGCACTTGCATCCCCCCTCAGCTTCATATCATCTGCAAACTTTATAAGTTTACTATCTATGTCATTATCTAAATCATTGATGAAGACATTGAACAAACTGGTCCCTGTGGAACCCCACTCATTATGCTCTTCTAGCCTGACTGTGAACCATTTATTATTACTTTCCGGAAATGATCATTCAACCTGTTATGTGCACATCTTATAGTATTCACATCTATGTTGTATTTCTCTACTTTATTAATGACAAGGTCATGTGAGACCATAGCAAATGCTTTACTAAAGTCTAGGTATACCGCATCCATAGGCGGTGAGTTAAATGGGCTTGTGGTGCCCATGCTCCAGGAATATTCAGAGCCGAGGGCCCTGCTCCACCAATATTTGGAGCTGGGTCTCTCCCCCAGCCCTGCCTGGAGTAGGCTCCAGCCCCCACCTGCTGGCCCCTCTGCCCCAGAGCACCCCCCCCCCCCAACCCCAGGAGAGCGCATGCGCGGCATGATGAAATGATGCGCAACAGCTGAGAGGGGAGATGCCTGGGTGTGGCATGTTGTCACGGCCTGGGACTTTAAAACAGCTCAACCCAGCTCCAGGCACGGCAAGGGGTCTGACGCCCCGGAAGCAGCTGGGGCCTGATCACAGACTCCAGCGCTGCAAACTGGAAGGAAGAAGGTGGGGTGGGGGAGGAAGGGGCTTGTGTTGAGGGGAAGGGGGCAGGTCAGGAGACGAAAGGGGGAGGTACCAAAGGACAGAGGGGAAGAGAGACAAATGCCAGGCGTAGAGTTGCCAGGCGTCCCATATTCACCCGGACAGTCTGGTATTTTCTCTTCCTGTCCGGTAAAAAAATTCAGAGAATACTGGACACCTGAGATGTCTGGTATCTTCTGATTTTTTTCCCCAGCCAGGAGGTGAAAATGCCAGGCACCTGGAAACCCTACAAACACTCAGCGCCCGGCCCCCATCACCCCCAGCCCCCCGACCCCAGCCCCCATGCTTACCTGGTTCCCCAAGGCTGCCGGCACAAAATGGCTGCTGGCCAAAAGACCTAGGGGAAGCAATGCTTCCCTTGGGTCTTAGTGCTCAACCACTCCCCTGTTCCTATCCCTGCACTCACTCTTAAAGGGGATGTGCTGTTTTATTTTAATTTTTTTTTTGCTCAACAACTTTGGTCCTCCCCCCCGCCCTCTTTTTTTTCCCTTCAACCATATTTTTTCTCCGGAGGGGTTTTTTTTTGGAGGGTGTGGGGAGGTGTTCAGTATTTTTTGTTTCAACCATCTGGCAACCATAGCCGGGCGGTCAAGTGGAGACTGAGAAAAAGGGAAGGAGGGGTGGTGTCTGTGGGAGGGGGGACAGGATGATGCTGGGAGAGGAGAGGGGAAGGGCATTGGGGGCTAGAGGGGGGAGGGGGAAGTGCTGGGAGAAGGCTTGAAAGAAGGAGTGGGCATGAAGAAGGCAGGGATGGAGCAAGTCTTGTGTGAGGGCACAGGGGCATGAGGGTGGTGAGGGGGTGGGCATCAGGGAAAAAGAGGGCAAAGGGGGCAGGGGCAGTGAGGGAATGGGGGGCACTAGGAGGGTGCCAGGGTAAGGGAAGGTGCAGGTGCCAGGGGTTTCTGGGTGTGAAGCAGAAGTGCAAACACACAGGGGAGGGACCAGCACCAGAGGAGAGAGGCAGGGCAGGTGGGTAGAGGAAGGTTTTAGGAGAGGGAATGAGGAGGAGTGGCTCACATGATCAGAGTGGGGCTACTGGAGGAGTGGGCACAGGGGGGAGAGAAGGGCTGGTGGAGGGGGGGCAGGTCTCAGGAGGGCTGAGGGAAATGAGAAGGGCAGGAGTCAGGACAGCAGAGGAGGGTGAGGGTTTGAGGGGCAGCAAGCATCAGGGGAGCTGATGGAGCAAGGGGAGGAGACATGGTAGCAGAGGGAAAGGATAGAAGTTTATAAGATATTTATTAATAACTTGGGTGCTACAGTGGCACATCGAAACAAGCCACATGAACTCAGTACTGATGCACAACACAAAATTAATTCTGCTCATGGAAGGAAACTCTCAGGGTATGTCTACACTACAAAGTTAATTCGAACTAACAGACGTTAGTTCGAATTAACTTTAATAGGCGCTACACATACAAACCACTAGTTCGAACTTAATTCGAACTAGCGGAGTGTTTAATTCGAACTAGGTAAACCTCATTCTACGAGGACTAATGCCTAGTTCAAATTAAGTAGTTCGAATTAAGGGCTGTGTAGCCCCTTAATTCGAACTAGTGGGAGGCTAGCCCTCCCCAGCTTGCCTTGGTGGCCACTCTGGGCACCACCAGGGAAACTCTTCTGCCCCCCTCCCGGCCCCGGAGCCCTTAAAGGCTACAGTGCCCATGCCAGGTGCAAGCCTACCAGCACCCAGCCAGCAGATCCTGCACCTGGCATGGCAGGAGCCAGCCACCCGCTGCCACCCAGCCCTCCGCCTCTTCCCGGGACCAGGCTGGCGGCTCCCAGGAGCCTGCCCAGGGCTGCAAGAGGCGGGCGCCCGCCTGGTCTAGTGCAGACATCGTGGACCTCATCCACGACCTCCGCACTAGGCACAGGAAAGTGGCTGTCTAGGGCAGGATAGCTGCCAGCCTGGCCACCCAGGAGCAGGTTTGCATGAAAATCAAGGTGGTCCAGTGAGACCCCCGACCCTGAACCCTGAGCTTAGAACATAAAACGGCCGTACTGGGTCAGACCAGAGGTCCATCTAGCCCAGTAGCCTGTCTGCCGACAGCGGCCAACACCAGCTACCCCAGAGGGTATGGACTGAAGACAATGACCAAGCCATTTGTCTCGTGCCATCCATCTCGAGCCTTCCACAAACAGAGGCCAGGGACTCCATTTCTACCCCCTGGCTAATACCGCTCCATGAACCCAACCTCCATGAATTTATCTCACTTCTCTTTAAACTCTGTTCTAGTTCTAGCCTTCACAGCCTCCTGCAGCAAGGAGTTCCACAGGTTGACTATTTGCCTTGTGAAGAAGAACTTTCTGTTATTAGTTTGAAGCCTGCTACCCATTCATTTCATTTGGTGTCCTCTAGTCCTTCTATTATGGGAACTAATGAAGAACTTTTCTTTATGCACCATCTCTACACCACTCATGCTTTTATAGACCTCTATCATATCCCCCCTCAGTCTCCTCTTTTCTAAGCTGAAAAGTCCCAGTCTCTTTAGCCTCTCTTCATATGGGACCTGTTCCAAACCCCTGATCATTTTAGTTGCCCTCCCCTCTCCCACCTTCTCTCTTCCCCTCTCCCACCTCCTTTTCCCAGTCTCCCCAAGTTTTGTTCAATAAAGAGAGTTCCTATTTTTGAACACACGTGTCCTTTATTTTGTATATCAGGAAGAGGGGCTAGGGAGGGGTAAGAGGAAGGAGGTGAGGGAGGAATGGGGTACGAGCCCCCGATGGGGAGGACTGGGGTGGCTCTGCGGGCTCCTCGGGGTGGAAACTCTCCTGCAGTCCCCCAATTGACCCCCCCCCCCAGATGGCAGCCTGCAGCAAGTGCAGCCGGGCTGATGGCCGAGTGCTGTGATGTTCCGAGTGTGGGCATTCAGGGCACTCCAAGCCAGGACTGCTTTGCTGTCCCTCATCAAGTTAGACAAGCGAGCAGGGAACCCCTGAGAACTGCCTGTCCGGGGTGGGGGTCGGGTCCCTATAAGCACAGCCCTCGGCTAGCCTGAGACAGCAGCTCCACGCTCTAAATCCTAATCTGATGCCCTGCTGGCACTGCTTCTGGCCAGCCTTAACCTCGGTTCAGGGTCCACTCAGTGTGGACATGCTAGTTCGAATTAGCAAAATGCTAATTCGAACTAGTTTTTAGGTCTAGATGCACTAGTTCGAATTAGCTTAGTTCGAATTAACTAATTCGAATTAAGTTAGTTCGAATTAGTGCTGTAGTGTAGACATACCCTTTGAGGGAACACTTCTCCCAGCCTCTCTGCCCCTGAGTTAATGTCACACACATTGGGTTAATGCAATTGCAGGATAATTGCATGAGGGAAGTTTGATGAGGGCCAAACTAATCCCTATTGGTAGGAGGATGGTTGGAAAAGTCCTTGGAGAGGGGACTTTACTTCTGGTCATGTGTCCATCAGAGAAAACATTAAGAACCTTCCCACTTTGTCACAACAGGTGCAACAAAATATAATATAATATATTTGATGCACAATGGAATCCACAATGGGTTCATTCCATGCTTATGCTACTATGGTGTTTGTGTGGATAACCCAGAAAAAAAAGGTGCAAATATAAAAAAAGGGTGAAATATATATATTTCAATATACTGTATATTGAAAATTCAGTATATTCAATATAATATATTGAAGCGGGCGAGTGCTGCTTCTGACTTTCCACTTTTACATTATTTAATAAAATATATATCGGCTTACAGGGTGGATGGGCGGGGGGGGGGAGGAACTAGACCCATTCTGTGCACCACCAAAAATTATACAAACCTGCCGCCCCTGACCACATCCACTGCTTCCCCCTTATCCAAAAGACTCGATATCCTATCAAAGAAAGCTTTCAGGTTAGTTTTACATGATTGTTTTTTTTTTTTACAAATCCATACTAATTCTTATCACCTTATTATGTTTTAGATGTTTTCCTTAATTATTTGCTCTCTTTCCTGCCACAGAAGTTAAGTAGTTAAGAAGTTAAGTCTTCTGTAATTTTCTGGGTTTTTTTTTCTGTGTATTTTCTCTTTTCCAGTCTTCTGGACTATCTCCCATCTTCCATGTGTTTTAAAAAATAATTGAAATGGCTAAGATATCTACTCAGTCAGCTCCCTGAGTATTCTTGGATGTATTAAATCAGATCCTGGTGACTTGAAGACATCTAGGTTTTCTAAGTAATTTTTAAATTGATCTTTTTCTATTTTATTTTGTGAACTTCACTTGTTTCCATAGCATTCACTAAGTTAGGTGTCCAGTCGCTATGAACCTCCCTGGTAAAAACCGACACAAAGAAGTCATTAAGCACCATTCCCATTTTCACATTTTCTGTTATTGTTTTTCCCTCTTCATTGAATAACGGGCCTACCCTCTCTTTGGTCTTCCTCTTCCTTCTAATATATTTGTAGAATGTTTTCTTGTTAATCTTTATGTCTCTAATTTGAGCTTGCTTTGTGCCTTATTTTTGTAATTTTGCCCCACATACTTTTGTTTGTATTCATCCTTTGTAACCTGACCTACTTTCCACTTTTTGTAGTACCCCTTTTTGATTTTTAGATGAGTCAAGATCTTCTGTCTAAGCCAGGCTAGCATGCTTCCTATCTTTCCTACTGTGATGGAACCCGCCTCCCATGTTTTATGAAATGGACTTATGAATATGAATATACATAACTCAAAGGTGCTTTGAGCAAATTATTTCATGTAAGCTATCAATCTTCATGTCATGATCCACTGGTTCTGTTTATCTTACTTTGATGTATATATCATTTTTGTGTGTAAAATTAGACATGGATTGGGGAATACTTTGTGGGTTCAAATGTATGAATGAGGGACATGGAAGGTATTACCCTCAGGCTATGTCTACATTGGCATGATCTTGCGCAAATACTCTTTAACGCAAGATCGCACCAATTTAGACACAGCCTCAATGTCTTGATGAGCAACTGTTAAACAATCTCTTTTGTCCTTAAGTCTGAGCAGTGGTTGGTAGGGAATGGCTTCAATTCCTTAACAAAAAGAATAGGAAAGCAGAGGCCTTGGTCTTTTGGCTGGGCTGCACCTGAAGGAAAGGAGCTGAAGACCCCAGGGTGGGGAGAAAAGCCCTGGTTTGGAGGGGCAGCTGGAAAAGAGGTTTTAGGGTAAGTTTGAATAAGTTTGTACTGAGGTTTCAGTATAGAAATAGCCAAGAGTTTTTGTTTCTTTAGATTTATAACCTACTTTGCTCTTCCTATACTTATTTATTACTACTTAAATCCTACTGCTTCTACTTAATAAAATTACTTTTATTTTCTATCAAACCCAGTGTAAATAATTATTACCTGGGGGAGGGGGGAGCGCAACCAGTGTGTATATTCCCCCTTTCATTGTTAAAGGTGGCTTACCTAATTTTGGGGGTTTGATCCCATTTGGGGAGTGGCATCCCAGGAAGCTGGGCCCTAAACTGCACTCTCCTCAGACCTGAAGAGGTTCAGTGTCTGTACCGCTTCTTGGGGGCAGGGATCTCAGCTGGGGCTTGGCTGGGGGAGACCAGTGAAGCTGGCCCAGCAGGACCGGATGGTGAGGCGCCTCAGAAAGTGGGAAGGCGAGTGGCAGTGGCTGTGTCAGCACCTCCAGGACGCACCCCCACGGGTTGTCTGTGACCGCACCCAGTCACATCTACACATTGGAATAGTTTGCTCAAGTACCCTTAATAATGTCCTTTTGAGAAACTGCCACCTGTCTTCAATTGTTTTTCCTCTTAGGCTTGCTTCCCTGAGTTTGCTAAAGTCTGCCTTCTAGAAATCCATTGTCTTTACTTTGGTGTTATCCCTCCTACCAATCTTTAGCATCATGAACTCTACCGTTTCATGATCTCGTTCACCCAAGCGTCCTTACAATCTACCCTCTATCAGAGCTGCTCAGTCCTTTATTCTGCTGGTAGAAGATTGACAGATCTAAGGGGGTTGAGGCTAGCCTTGCCAGAACAACTCTTTAACCTCTTGATCACTAGTTCAGGGTTTACATACTCAGATCTTCAAAACCATTAGCTTTGCCCCACAAAAAAATCTAGCTGCTTTTTGCTGGATAGTCTATCCAGAGAGGTGCTGAGCAACTGCCATTCGATCATATATAAACATTTGTTTTGAATAATTTAAGTGTTCTTGTACTCTATTTTATAAGAAGATTTTACACAGATATGTACACATTTAAATGTAAAGGGACAGAAAAGACCTACTGTTGAAATAAAAGTTTAAAAGGATATTTTTCTTTGGCAAACCAGACAGCACTTATTTGTGCTGTTATGGAAAAATAGGGAGAATGCAGTTATTTTGGAAGCAATAAAATATTTTGTTTCTATTACATTAGTTGTTATACATCATCCTAGCCTGTTTTACTGCTTGCAAAACACTAAAAACTGTTCTTTTCTGAAATTTGTGCAGTTTTAGTCTGTTGTGTTAAAAGCAAACCATTACTTGTCAACCCAAGGGTATACAGTTAAAACTTAAATATGAAGGATGCTAGAAGCCTGCATGATCTGGTCATCCACGATGGGCACCAGAACTCTGCTGTTTTGAATATACATTTTGATTCACGTGGAACCTATAAGTACATAAAAATGCTCAGTCTTTCTCCATTGTCCTAGTTGTAGTGGTACCACCTCTCTATTAGAGATCTTCAGTCAAAGCAGAATCAATGTTATGGTGATTATCCATTATGCTGCATATGGGAATTGTCATACTCCAGTGCTGGGGCCATATAAGTACCTACTTAGACAAGTAGATCTCAACATTGTTTTCATTGAGTCTGATACTTGGTTTCTTTTCACCTTTCCATAGTTGTGTTTTATAAAGATTTATATAAAAAAATTCTTGTAGTTCACATGCACAGTAATAGAGAAACACATTGCTTGGGATCTGACAAAGAATTAGGTGTCTTTGCATTTTTTTAAGGAAAGGTTTGTGTGTAATGACAATGAGTTTATTTCAAGAATCAGAGTTGAAGACACATTGGCTTCTTTTAAAATTGCTATGGCACACAAGCACATCAGGTGCTCGTAAAGCCTTCCAAAGCTCACAAATAGGTAGATGAATAATTTCCTTGATTCTTGGATTATAATGGCATTTCAGTCTTGTGATTTTTTGATGAATTTAGAACTTGGTGAGTTTTTTCTGGTGATATATAAGCAATTGCCTATTCATGAATTTCTATCAGCAGAAAAAAGAATGTCTGGGAATTGCATTTTGAAACACTACTTTTCTTACTCAACCCTGGATTTCATGGCTGGCATTATTGAACAGCTATTTTGGGGTGCAATTTTTTCCACACACGAGTTTATTTTCAAACAATAAAGAAAACCCATTACAGTATTTCACTATCCCACGATTTGACATTTGCTCTGCATTGATTGTAATTTATTGTTAAGTCTCTGAAGTTTACCTTGGGCATTGATGGTTTCTTTACTTTTCTAGTTATCTTTATTTAAAATGACTTATCCAGAGTTGCCTGGGTCCTCCAGGACATTGGGCTGGTGGTGTGGGAGGCGCAGGAATCAAGGCAGGGCCTTGGGGGATGTAGGGAGGCAGGGCAGGAGGCTGGAGGTGTGTGTGAAGGAATGAAAGAGTGAGGACTGGAGGGTGAGGACTGCTCAGGGCGGAGGAGGGGTCCCATCCAGCAGGGCTTTCTCTTTCCCCTGGCCGGCAGGGCCCTTCCCTGCCCCCTCAACTCCCTGGCGACAGGAGCCTTTTGTCTCTCCCTGCACCCTTAGCCACTAGAGGCCTTCTGTGGGCCCAGCCCCACTGGCTAGCATAAGCCTTCTGTCTGCTCTCAGTCCCCCCGGTTGCTAGGGGCCTTCCATACCTCCCCCCAGCATTGCAGCCAAGGGCCTGGAGTGGAGGGTTTGGCCGGGAGGGCTACTTACCCGGTCTGGTGGCAGGCAAGATGGTGGAGCCCCAGTCCAGTTGGCCACTCTCCTGTTGGTGCAGCTGCTCCCAACAGTCTTCCTGCAGAATAGCTCTCTCCCGTGGTCACTGCTGCCACTCTCAGTATTGTGTTTCTCCTTTCTGTGCCCCTTTCCTTTCCATGTTCTGGAAAACAGTTCCATTCCCTACACTTCCCATTTTTCTTTCCACAATCAAACCCTGAGCTTGATTTAAGTTAGGATAAGAAAAAGCAGCATGCCAAACTTGGTGGTCCTAGCTGTTATCATTTAGGAGGAGTTGTTGAACAAATGGACTCTGTCAGACACATAGACAGATGCACAAATCTCTAAAATATACATAGATGATAGATATTTGGTAGAAATAAGACAAATGGCCACAGAATGTAAGTAATATTCTTTTAAAAAGTAAAAAAAGAAATCATGACAGTCTCATGTGTTATAATCTATAGAGTTTGGTTTTGATGCTGTGTGATTATCATGCTTTAGGTCTAAGAAATATGTTACTTTATTTAGGAATTAATATATCTGGTCCATTGTACAATCCCACTGTACAACAAAGTAGCCTTGTAGCTCAGCCCTTCAGTATTCTTATTGGCTGTGTCTACACTGGGCCACTTATTCCGGAAAATCAGCCGCTTTTCCGGAATAAGCTGCGAGCTGTCTACACTGGCCCTTGAATTTCCGGAAAAGCAACGACGCTCTACTGTACAAAATCAGCCGCTATTCCGGAAAAGCTACGCTGCTCCCGCTCGGGCATAAGTCCTTATTCCGGAACACTGTTCCGGAAAAGGGCCAGTGTAGACAGCCCAGTAGTCTTTTCCGGAAAAAAGCCCCGATTGCGAAAATGACGATCGGGGCTCTTTTCCGGAAAAGCGCGTCTACATGGGCCAGAGATGCTTTTCTGGAAAAAGGGCTTTTCCGGAAAAGCAGCCTGCCAATGTAAACGCTCTTTTTCCGGAAATACTTATAACAAAAACTATTCTGTTTTAAGCATTTCCGGAAATTCATGCCAGTGTAGACACAGCCATTGTGTCATGAGATATTTAAGGCCCTATTGTTTGAGATACAATCCTGCAGTGTTCCATGTCATGAAATTCGCTTCCTTTTTAAACAGAGGATAGGAGCTTTTTTTCTATTCAAGCTATGATCTTTAGCCTTCCTCCCAAACACTACAGCTGCTTTTCAGTCACCATTTAGCTCAGGCATGTTGCCTTGCAGATCTCCATTAAACACAAATCCCCTTTCATAATCCGCATATTCTAGAAGTCATATTACTCTGGGAGACTGTAGTACTTATATGTAAATGCACGGTATTTAGTTAATTCTCAGCTTACAGTTGTAAGGATCTGCATGTTTGGAATCTGGCTCTGAACGGAACAACAGTAGCCTCTGAGCCCTAAAATCTTGAACACCACTGGGTGTCCTACTCACAAAGAGCTGATGATGGTGCCTACTACTTTTTTGAATGGTCCAGGCATGAGATTTAAGGTGTAGGGAAAACAACTAGAAACTATCTATGCAGCTGACTTGCTGCTGCAACAGACCCTGATGTACACTTCTGATACCTTTTCTTGTTCCTGATTTTGGTTCCTTACTCACTACTCTGCTCCTGATACTTTGCCCTGTCTGTCTTCCACTCTCCCTGACTTGGCTGACTTACTAGTTTTCTACAGGTTCTACTTGAGAGAGGGAGTGAGAGCTCTCCCCTTTACCTTCCTAATAGACATAATTAGGAAAGGGTATAATAGGAAGGAGTTATAAGGGTGATATCTGCAAGTACCACAGATGTCTTGTGCTGTTACTAGGCTGCTAGCTCTGGCCATTTGGGAAAAAAAGATTGTAGGCTACTAATGGAAACCACAGGGGTTATGGAGCAGTATTTATTTCTGTACATATGTCTAGATTCATAGTATTCCATGTCCCGGGCAGCAGCAGGGTGTGGATCATAGGTGCACCGGTTGGCTTATGGCAGTGGTCCCCAACCTTTTGAGGTTGTCGGGTGCCAGGGGGCATGGCCGTTTGCCCGCCGGGCGCCGGGGGCGGGGACACTAGCACGCCCGGGGGCGGCCCCCCCCATAGCCGCTTACCCGGGGGCAGGCCCCCCCCTTGCCGCGCGCCCAGGGGCGGCCCCCCCCCCCATAGCCGCGCGCCCGGGGGCAGCAGCAGGGTGTGGATCATAGGTGCACCGGTTGGCTTATGGGATTTACCTGTAAGTAAACATGGTTCAGAATTTCTGACCAACTCTTCAATGTGAATATTCATTTCTGACCACACTACCACTGTGCAAAACCTGTTTCACATGTACCACTCTAAGGTGTCTCTTGTGGGCAGTGGTCGGCACCTCTGTCCATCTGGCCTCTAATACTATCACTTAGGAGTCCCAAAGTAGATTATGATCACCTCATGGCAACAGTCATGTCCCAGAGTAAAATAAGTCTCTCAGATAATCTAGAACAGGTTTTTGGCCATCCCTGAGGCACATGCTTTTGAACTTCTTGTAACACTTCATCCTGGGGTAGTATCTCTGACAATGATTTGGAAGTGATGAGAAATATCTTGTTCCCTGATCCATAATCCCCCTTTTTTGTGGTTTTGTCAGGTAAAGATTAGTTGACTTGACTTGAATGGTACTGTCCTGAGAATCACACAAATGTAGACAATCACCTTATCTGGTGAGAGCTCTGACCTGGATGGTATTATCAGTTTGGGTAGCGCATGGTAATCAGTAATATGAAAGTGTGGTCACACAAATAATGATGCCACCTTTCACATGCCCATATGCATGATGGGTTCTTCTGTTCCCCTGCTGAGTATTTCTACTCCACTGAGAAGAGGAGGTGAGTGCCACGAGGTGTACCACCCCCTGGTAAATCTAGAACAGGATAGCACAGCACTGAGATGTATAGCTGAGGCATCACGTGAGAAAAGTAGCAAGGCAAAGAGTGCCAGGCTGGGAGCTGATGTAATATGTTGTTTGAGCTGGCAAACTGCCTTTGAACACTCTGGAATCTAGTCCTAGACTATATTTCTGCATAACAGGGCCCATAAGTGTACAGTGACCAAAGCATAATCTTGCTTAAAGTGAAGATAATAGTTAACTCAAGGAATAATAGGAGTTCTGACTCGTCACTGTAGTCTGGCAGTTTAATGATAGCACCCACGTTGGACCACAGTGGAGTGATTCCACTCACTTACAGATGATGGTCCATAAAATCCCATTGATTCCGATGAAAAATACCCTTCTGCATGTTCAGGGTCAGATGGCAGTGTTAAACTGTCCAGAGTGGCTCACGATTATGAATGCCATTGTAGCAGACTATTAAGAAATAAGCACAAACTCTGATCTGATTGTGTGTTCTGTTAATATCACTTACCAAATATCAAGTGTGAACTCTTTAAACACTACAACATCCTTAAAGTGGCTTCACAGACAGTCCTCTTGGGTATTCCAGTCTATTTTACCACCTAGGCTAGCTTGCCTTTGTAATAAGTGATCCCTTGAACCAAAAATAGCAAGAACATTCAGGTTACTTCCAGTCTCAAAGGACCAGTCACTTACCCTAGGACAGTTGTACCTTTAGATTGCTCATCAAAGACAACTTGTAGCCAATCCTACAATAAACTGACTAAGGAGTTATTAACCAAGAAAATAGAAGAGAGATATTTAGAAAGTGAGATTCACGGCCAGTGGTCACCATCATCAATTCAGTTTTCCCCTTTGGTCTCTGAGTAGCTCCACGTGTTTATGCAAAGTGTAAAGAATTAGGAGAAGCCTTCCTTCCGAGATCTGGGGTCTATATAGTCCCTTACCTAGGTGACTGTTTGATAAGGAATTGTTTGAGGTGGCAGGTGATGTCCAGCATAAGCATAATCCGATCAACCTTTCATTCTCTGGGCCTGCTGATCAACCCAGGTCAGTCCTATCTATCTCTGATACAAAACTAGAATGTTTTGAAGCAATCTTGGACTGTATATTGTCCAGGGCCTTTTTACTGAAGACAAGGTTTCATGCATTCCAAAGCCTCATTCTGAATTGAAAGGCTTATCCTTTCACCATGGGCACAAACCGTTTAGGGCTGCTGGGACACAAGAGAACATGCACTAGTCCAATATTCCAAACTGCATCTCAGGCTCTTTCAAAGCTGGTTGGCAGAGCTGTTTTCTTGAAAAGGGCACCACACAGATATGCTAGTGCACATACCAAGTTACACCTTGTCCTCCCTAGGTTGATGGTTAAGCCTGACCGAAGTCTGCAAAAGAGTTCCTTTCTCCCCACGTCAGCAATTACCTTTGTAATGGATGCCTTGCACCTGGATTGGGTGCTCATCTGGAATCCTTGCAGATGCAAGGTCTGTGGTTCCCCCAAATCTTAGTCTACATATAAACATAAGGGAGTTATGAATTATCCAAAATAGTTTCCATAATATTTCTTACTTGTCTCTGGAAAAAAGACACTTTGGTGCTGACTGACAGTTCAACTGAGAGAAACTCACTGCTCTGTCCTCAGCAGGTAGCTGCTGCTGTAGCCAAGGAGAAAATTTTTGAAAATTTTACATTTTTGAGAAAATTAGTCTACTTTTATTCACTGCCCCCTTAATTTTCCTTTTCCAGTGTTGATACTTTGTGATGACTTAACTATATAATCTCAATATGCATTTTAAAAGAATGAACCCTTAAAACTATGTAAAACTGCTTTAATTCAAGAATGGACTGAGATCTGTAGCTAACAAAGTAAAATGGCACCTTATTATTCCTGAAATATACCTAATCCTTTTCACTGAGTAGAAACTGTATTCTGTAGTTTGCCTAGAGTTGCACAAAATATACCCAGCTGCAGTCAAAAGCACAGCATCTGCATACAATAGTTTGTCTAAAGTGATTTCATGATTTTTTTAAACAAATAATTTTAGAGGGTGTCTAGTCTCTTCACACGTACTGACAAAAGTTACTTTTTTCACAGGGTGCAAAATCCAGCACGGTGCATACTTAACCTAATTTTCTGATTTGACAGTCCTCTCTGCAATATTTGCACTGAAGAATGTTTTAAAATATCAGAGAAAACTAAGTACCTTAAAGTTCTGATTAAACATTAAAAAAAAGTTACCTTAGGGCTAATTTTGTGCACTCAAAGAAAGGATTAATTATAGATGCTCAAAGCAATCAGGGACAAAGAGGATCAACATTTGTAAGTAATCATGCAGCATGAAAAAATTCTGCGTGTATGG
Source organism: Pelodiscus sinensis (assembly GCF_052426305.1). Lineage (NCBI taxonomy): Eukaryota > Metazoa > Chordata > Testudines > Trionychidae > Pelodiscus > Pelodiscus sinensis. The sequence goes on along the minus strand of NC_143052.1, from coordinate 60,998,651 downwards.
CGTTCAGAGCTTGTAGCAAAGAAGATTTTAGATATAAATATTTACAATTAATTGATTACAAGGTTGTTGGTAATTCATTTTCTGTAGTTGGAGTAGCAAATGGAAGAATACGAAATATACCCTGGAGAATGGGAGAAGTGTAGGCTTCATTCATCAAAATGTTGGAGTTAATTGGATTTGGCCATATAGTCGAGAGGAGGCCTGATTTTTAAATCCCCCGAATTCATAGCACATGAGAAATCTGGATATTTTTGCACTTGTTTTTGACCCAAATTGGGTTTAAAGATTCAAAATATCAGAACTTCTTGCAGAACGAAAAGTTCTGAAAAAAGTCATTTTGGGAATGTCTGTTTTGAGTTGACATTAGTCTCCATTTTCCTGAGCTACCACAATATCTCACACAATAGTAGTATTTGATCCCTCACGTCTCTGTTCTCCCCTATTACCTTGACTACATCTTCCATAATACACTCTGGATTTCCTGTGGCCCACTTGCTGTGGTACACATTTGTAGTGTCATGTCTGATTACAGAGTCCCACAATGCACTGCAGCTGCTCAGCCACAGGAAAGAGAATTCAGGAAGGGGAGAAGTAGGGCAAAAGGGATCAAAACCACGAACTCCTATCAGGCATTGTGGCATTTTAGGAGGTCAGAATTCATGTGACCTTCCCTTCTTCCCCCATACATAAGGCTTATGGCTTATGCAGACCTGCTAGTTTTTAAACAATGTTTCTTGTAGAGATAACACTAGTTGCAAAGTTCTTATCTGGATCTAAACTTTCCCATGGTTTATGAGTTTCTGGTTTAAGGTTCTGGACCAGTGTCTAATTTCTATGTCCATCTTCTAAAAGTCACATCCATCTGTGCATATGTACCTCTGTCCATATTTCAATTTTAACTAGAAGGTAATGATAATAATAAAACTTTGCATTTGTATAGCACTCTACATCTCCAAAACACATTTCAGGAAGCAATTAAGCCTTACAGAAACTATGTGAAGTAGAAAAAACCTACTTGGAGACCCAGAGAATTAGAGGAACTTTTCCAACACCCTATATGTCCGAACTTCACCCATTTCTCACAAAAAGTGTTTCTGAAATAAAGCAAACATGGAAAATATTTATTTTATTGCCCCTCAAGAAAGTTAATTAGAGCTGAACAAAGAACAATTATTTTATTAGCTTGTTCTCTCTACCCACCAGCAAAATAGCAAAAACCACATCAGTCTCCTTAAATCCATTAAAATGGCACCACTTTGAATATTTGCTTCTTTCCCCCTCTTCCATGAGTTGCTCTTCATGTAAGAGTTAAGCAGATAATGTGCTGTCTTGATTACTATTGACTTCCAGTGCAAATGCACAATTCAGATCTTGGGCGCTATTCGGTTATTTCTGGGTTAGTAGTGAGATCCAATAATGACGTAAGTTTTGAAGACGTCAGTAGTCCCATTTTATGTGTAAAAAGGTGTTTATTTGCTTTTTAATCTCACACCTTTTTATATCTACTTGTGAATTGCCACCATCTAAACATTTATCTTGACTTGGGTGTACAATGACAGCCAAAATACCATCAGAAAATGTATACCCTAAGAAAATGGCTTCATGATTTCACCGCTATTGTATTTTTTTAGTGAATAACTCCTAGAATTGTGTCCATAGCAGTTCACCTTTATAACTGGTCAGATAAAACTCTGCAGATTTCTCTTAATATCTTTTGTTTGTGGCAGTGAAAACAGTATAATCCGAATATATATTGTTCTGTGATTACAATGGAAAAGCCACAAAATTGAAAGTGATCATCTAGTCTTTTACAAAAATCTTATTTAATCAGTAAGGCTAAACGATAACCCCATTTCTGGCAGCAAATTCTGCCTGAGTTCATTGTACAGAGGATTGGCTGCACCATTCACATTATGATTAAGCCTGGCAAAAATTCATGTCTGTGCTCTTTTCAGACATCGCTTTATTATAGAGACATTTTTATATTTTCTTACCTTTTGTATTCCATTTATTCTAACAGGTTGTCATTTAAAGTCAGAATTTCCTATGATGAGTACTTCTTGTATTTCATGCTGCATTTTAGATTCACTTTTTGACTAACTTATCTTGACCTTGAAAGGTCAGTTTGGGGAAATCCCACTTCCCTCTCTTTCCTCCAAAATGTATCATTCTCACTTTGCCATGTGCAAATTCCTGCTATCCCCAGTTGGGCATTTAGACTAATTAGACATGAACAACAATGATGTAAGTGAATTTATCATAGTTAATGTCACTTTTTCAGAATAAATTTCCTTGTGGAAACTACATAATTTGGATAAGAAAGTATGTAATTTAAAATATTCACTTATTCTATTACTTGAAAGAAAAAATTAGGAAAAATTGGGAAAATTATGATTAACTTGAATTTTTATTTGAACATTGAGGCTAGTAAATAAATTTAGTTATGGTGTATGGACTTCTTCACTAGGAATCTTAAAAAAATGGAGAAAGAAGGATGTACAGATGGAGAGGGAAACAAGAAGACCAGAAGTGGAAAGGTCAATTAGAGATCATGTAACTTTTGAGGATAAAGTGTAGGCGAACATAGAGTGAAGGCCAGTTAATAAAAGATTCAAAAAGGCTTTGTAACAGTTGATAAAATGGGGTCTAATTGACAGTCACCAATTGATTCATTCAACACAAAACTGACTGAAAGAATAACAAGTTTCAGCCATTCGCTGATTATAGTAGATGACAAGGGGGAAAAAAAAAGAAGTGGATATGGGCTATAATTCAGCAACCTACAAGTGTCTAACTTTAAGCACTTGGGTAGTCCCATTGCTGAATTATAGCCCATATCCACTATTCATATTGCACAGCCAAATGGAGATATTTATCATAATATTCACCTGTTGAAAAATAAATTAGAAATTGTCATTTATTTTTTGGGCCTGCGGCAGCATCCCAGACAGAAGGTTGCATGGATTCTTTAAAACCAAACAAAATTTATTGCAACAGTTACATTATATCTACTGCCACCTGCCTGGTCATTTGGCAGTGGGACTGCAAATACCCTCAACTAACTGTTTAAACTTGTGTTTCACAATGGGGTATTTCCTGAAAAAAATCTCAGAAGACAATGGCAGAGGAAATAGACATAGGCTACGTCTAGACTGGCATGCTTTTCCGCAAATGCTTTTAACGGAAAAAATTTTCCGTTAAAAGCATTTGCGGAAAAGAGCGTCTAGATTGGCAGAGATGCTTTTGCGCAAAAGCACTTTTTGCAGAATAGCGTCCGTGCAAATCTAGAAAGGCCCGATCACCATTTTCGCCATTGGGGCTTTTTTGCGCAAAACAGTTTTTAGCTGTCTACACTGGCCCTCTTGTGCAAATACATTTGCGCAAGAGAGCTTTTGCCTGAACAGGAGCAGCATAGTATTTCTGCAAGAACACTGACAATCTTACATTAGATCGTCAGTTTTCTTGCGCAAATTCAAGTGGCCAGTGTTGACAGCTGGCAAGTTTTTCCGCTTGCTTTTGCGGAAAAACTTGCCAGTCTAGACGCAGCATAATGTTTCATTCATATCCTTATAGCACAGCCTACTTAATGTACTTAGTGTTTTCATACCATATGAGTAGAAGTATTGCCAACCACAAGTGCTCAAAAATCTTGACTCAAGCCTCACAAAATCACAAGCTCATCTGAAAAAAAAAAAGATTTTAAAATAACGAACATTGGGTTCTTTCTTTTTGCCTCTTGGTGAGTCTTGAGTGTTCATATTTTCAGGCTGTTCTCTGAAACCAAGAGGGAAAATGATAACTGTGATTGTCACATAGTCACTAGTCTCTAAATGAGCTTTAAAAAACACAAAATATTGCAAGACTCAAAATCGCAGGAGTTGACATTGTTGGAGTGGGTAAGTGAAACTGAGGCACTACTAGTGAAGAGTCACAATTGCAAATTACACAAGAAGCAACAGATGAGTAGCAAGTGTCTTTTGTTGCAGCAACACTATAAAAAACTAGTCTCTCTAACTCTGACAGTGAAATGTAGAATCGCTCATCTGAACAATGCTTCTTGAAACTGGAATCTGAATAACTGCTGGATTAAAATTACACTTAAACCAAGAAGACCAGGTGACATAAGAGGAAAGTTGGTATCATTTTGGTTTGAATTGTGCAGAATCTATGCTCCTCTCAAATTGATCCTTTCTTCAATTTTTGAAGATTGCAATGATCTTGAAGTATTATACCACTACATAATGAACTATTGGTGGCAGTATCATATCTATATAATTTAATAACAGTCTGTCAAACACAATAATTTCTTCTGTTGGTGAGTGGCAGTGCAATATCCACATCATCTTAGGTTGGCTTGTGATAGCAAAGGTGTGAAAATATCATTGCAGTTTCTCTTATTAGATGATGCATACAATATTATATCTGTCTACCTCTACTAAATTGAAATCCTCTCTTTTTAAATTTAAATCTTGATTATAAAATAAACAATACTGTGAAAATTTTTGTTTTACTATCTAACTTCAGAAACCGTGGCAATTTACTACTATTTCATTTATGGCTCTTCTTATGTTAGATTAGCTAATTATCATTATTTTTGAAATGCTCTCTTTAAGTCTTGAACATTTGGAAATCAATACTCGCTTTTGATATATAAGAAACACAAGGTATTTTTTAAGACAGCAGTAGAAGAATTCTGTTAAACTCTAGAACTCTCATATACTGCCAGATTAGATGCTCTGATTCTTACAGAAAGCAAAATAAGCATTACTTGGCTTAGTTCCTAGACTGCACCAATTAGTTGTTATAAAATGAAAAATTGAAAAATCAGAAATAACCCTGTCTAATCTCTGTATAACAGACACTGAATACAATCCACTTTGCCTGAAACAAAAACACAGAATCCTAGACAGCCTTGTGTCTAATGTCAGTGATAATATGACTGATAAAAATACTAAAATAAACCTCTTTAATAAATAAACACAAATGAATATAGTTAAGAATTTTGTTCTGTTGTGCTTCAGTAAAAATGCAAATACAATCGTTGGAAGCAGTTAATCCTGTGTAAATGTGGTAACATCTAAGAATTTTCTCAACCAAAGCTGCATTAAGAAGCACACTCAAATTTTGAGCAAGATTATAATATATATGAATTTACTCCCACTTTAAGAGCTCTTTATAATTCCAGATAGGGACAGTATAAAGTGAAACTGTAGCCTTTATTCTGTGAAACACTTTTATAGAAATGTACTTGGGCTCAGTTCTTATTTTGCAGCCTACTGCATCTCTCTGAAAAGTGTAACATGTTGTTAAGTTACCTTTGAGGGGCTGACAGCAGTCTCCATGCCTACCTTATAGCCTACAATAGTCTGCCATTCTTCTAAAAGTGTGAATCCACTCATCATAAACTTTTGGGATGGTATTTTCCCTGCTTAAATCTAATTATTATACTATGTCTGAAAGAGCCAGAAATGGAGACAATACAGGACCAGATGCTACTAATTTATAATATGCTGAACTTTCCTCTACAAACTGGGCTGCTTGTAGAGTACAGTGCTATTCACTGTGAGAAAGAATATTAGAAAATGGTGGAGTAACTCATGTCTTCATTTTCTGTGTAAAAAAGATAGAAAGGAGAACTTAATGAAGAGATTGACTGTGCTGGTAAGTAGAAAGATCTACTGAACTGCAGACATTTATATTTCATTTTGTAGTGTAGATTATGCTCCTTGGTGAGAGTATCATACTGCAGAGGATAGCTGTTCTCTGATTTTTCCAAGTGACTAGGATGCCCCTCATTTGTGTTATGTGTCCTGTTAAGAGCAAAATGGTGAAAGCATGGTAGTGGGAATTAGAAGGGCTAGTTTCTGATGTTAATTATTTGAAGGAATTTCTCTACTAATACATGCAAGTTGCTATGATCTGGTTTGCTGAGGTTCTTAGTAATGGAAGCTCCCACTGATTTCAGTAGCAGCTGTGCAGCCGGTATTAAGCATCTCTGTGAATCAAGGCAGTGGCTTCTCTTTGACTTCAGCCTCTCCATGAATAAATATGGAAAGTATTTTTCTTCTTTCACAAGGTTCTTGTGAGTATTAATTAATGTAGGCAAGATATTTGTACGGTTGCCTAATCAAAAAGACCCCAGAAGTCTAGTATCACTTGAGTCTGCATTTTACATGGGAAAAATGTTTCAGTCAAAACCGTTTGCCCAACTCTGGGAGTTTTAGCCAAGATCTGAATGATTGGTAAGATAATTTGGAGTCATCAAAAGATACATGAAAATACACAACTGTGTCTGCGTCCCTATTAAATCCTGATTTAGTGGTCAAGAAATAACAGTTTCTGCTAACAGCATGTCACACACCAAAATTCTGTTACGTTTTCTTTTCTTTAAGTAAAACTAATGTGTGACATTTAGTTATTTTTATATAATTTTGAAGGACCCTAACATTGGGGTGTGTGGGTTTATTAATGAGAACATCTCCGCTTTTTCTTCATATAATATAACCCTGAGTGCTTTCCCCCGTCTGCTCCCCCACCCCTCGAGGAGTTAGTAAAAATTTGGATCCTGTAGGTTGTTTCCATTAAGAGGATGAATTAATGATGCCTGGAGTCAGGTATCTTTGACGCAATTCTGATTATTTATAAAAAAATGTCTGAAATTCCATTTTCCTGAGCACAGGAGGAATCACATAATCGAAGATAGTTTTTTAGTTCACAGTTCCAAAAGCCAGCATGCTGCCCAAAAAGCTCTCTGTTTTTTTTTTTTTCCTTTTTGGGCAATTACATGTGCCTGTGTTTGGGGTGGATATTGCTATCTGTTTCAGCCACCTAGTTCCATAAAGGAGCTTAATAGGATTTTTTTCTTTTCATTTTTCTAAATGAATGTTTGAACATTCAGAGACCATTGACTGGCTCAAGACTAATTAGCTATCTCCAAATGTAGCCTTATTAGTCTTGCCCACATTCAATTGACATATACAATGAAGGGTGGCTGTTCTGCCCACCTGTTTTAATAAAATATAACCCAATCCATAATAATAATTAATACATATGTTGTGGCAGCTGCACAACCTACATTCTGTTATTTCCAATGCAAATTCTGTGTCCCTTTCTCCATGGGATCTCTCCAATTTTTCTCACTTCAAGTCAGGTAGGAAAGAGAGAGAGAGAGATGTGTATAGTTTTTTTTTTTGTTGGAGGTGTAAGTTAAAAAAATCTGTGCTTAGGCTTCTTCAGAGTTGATATCAGTAGGGAGTTCTGCAGCTAAATCAAAAAACCAAGTGTAACATACAGTAAGGAGAAAATGTGTGTAACGCTCCCTGGAGGACTTTGGATCCAGCAATCAATAGGCATGTGGACAAATATAAATTGAGGATGGCACAATGTAATGTTAAGAGTTTGAATGTCATTCATTTTTTGGTAGTATTTATAATTTTCAGAGAACTGTTCTCTCTCCCTCTCCAGGTTCCAGAGGCCTGCTTTCTCCAGACAACCTTCTTTAAATCTGTCTGGGGACCTCAGCAGTTTTTTTCCCTTTGGCATTGGTCTGAATGCCTGAACTTTCAAATCTCATAGTTGTGTTGTGATGGAGCCCTAGATGAAATTTAGGGCAGCAAGAGCTAGTATTTAAATTCCAGAGCTGCTGCTATTTATCAAAAAAAAATAAAAATAAAAAATAAAATAACAGATAGATGTTGAAAAATTCTGTGAATTTGCAAGGAAGAAGGGGAATGGGTTTCAGTATGACACCTAGGATCTGTCCCTATTCCTAGAAATTGAGTGTATAGATTACTCTGATCCTTTCATGCAGTCTTATCAATTGCAGCTGATTAAAAATATATATTTGTAAAAGCTTCAGGATGCTATAGGCAGGCGACACAGAGCGAGGAGACTGCAAAATTTTGTGGCATGCAGCATGATTTCCAGGGAACTGTTTTATTACATTTTGTGTGGTAAGTGAGGCACCATGCACGGACAAAAAATGTGCCTTTCACTTCCTTGACAGCTCTACCAGAACATGCTGCAATATTGCTGTGTCAATAACTCTGCTGTACTGATATGCTATGGATATGATAATTCATTGTGTGTATTATACTCACAAAATATGTTCACAATTATTCCAGTTACCAAGTCACACGTTCAAAAGTTAGGAAATGCCAATTTTAAGGCTGCCCATTCAAACTTAATTGCCCCCAGACCCTCTTTAAACATCCATTCTGAGCACTGCAAGAGGCAGGGGTCCTGTGGGAAAATAGCTCATGATCACAAATTAAAGACTGATAGACACACACCATGTATTTAATTATGATTTCAAGAGCAACAGAAAATCTGGTACATTGTAACTTTTTGCAACCTAAATAACATTATTTTAACAAAGACTCTGTGTGTGTGTAATTTCCTTGCTTTTGTTTTTTTCAAGAAAAAAGCGAAACCAAATCCTTTTATGTGCAGCTGTAACAACCCTCTCTGCATTTCAAATCTCCAGGATGGTTGAATCCTGACCTTGCAGCACTGTAGCACAGGCTGCTACTGCTTAAGCTTACAGGACTTGACAGTTTTAACTGGCAGCAGGAGAAGGCTGTTTACCCAGGAACTGTGCATTTCTGAGTCCAGCTACTGCATCTATCTAATGGTCAGAAAGAAGCCCAGCCCAGCCTGGCTTTGCCTGTTCCTTTTCCCCAGAACTGAAGGAGCTCCTATTCCATATGTTTACCTTAGGGTACGTCTACATTCTATTTTCGAAAGAGGATATGCAAATTCGGTAGGAATTTGCATATCTTCTTCCGATCTCACTTTCGAAAGTGAAAGTAGTCTGGACACAGTTTTTTCTGGGAAAAAACTGCTTTTTTGAAAAAACTGCATAAATCTCGTTTTTTAAGAAAGAGGGTTTTTTTCGAAAAAGGGTTTTTTTCCCCCAAAAAACCCTGCATCCAGACTACTTTCAGTTTCGAAAGATTTGCTTTCAAAAGTGAGATGGGAAGAAGATTTGCAAATTACTGAGGAATCTGCATATCCTCTTGAAAATAGAATGTAGTCTAGACATAGCCTAAAGTCTGGGGATTAGCTGTTGACAATGTATGATGGATCTATAGCATAGCTGAGGGAGTCCTGGCCCATCTTTCTCTTTTTTTCTTCTATTCCCATTAGAGTTGGGAGAGTTTCCACTCAATACAGTGCCCCTAAAGTGAATTAACAGTCCACTTGGGCCATGTGTGGGTCTAGAGGTTTAACCAGTAAGAGCAGCCTGACCTTGCTGTCGCCTGATATCCTCTGCTCTAGCAGCTCCATGGTGATCCCAATGTAACATGTCAGTTACTTTTGTCTCTGCATGAGACCAACCTTGGAATGTTCAGTAATTTTGACATACGGCCATTTACTATTGAAAAACGTACTTTTAATTGAAAGTGTGACCAAAAATGCATGTCAGCCATATATTAAAACATATGGGTTCAATAATGATTGATTTGACAAGGTCTGTGGACAGATCTAATCCTCTTGAAAAAGAAACCAGAACAGAAGTTCCTTTCCTGCCCCAGTCACAGAGACCTGCCAAAATTTTGCTGTGATGGACAAAGAGCTTCAGAAGAGCAGAATTTAATCTTTAGTCAGTAGAGATCATTTAGCAGAATTGTAGCTGCACGTGTAGCTTTATCATCACTAATGGAAAAGGTGTAAAAGTCTAAAAATTGCTTCCCTAATGTGGTGTGAAACAGATTATGGATGGGAACAGAACCATCTGAATTTAAATCCGGGAGTTGACTCTTTCAGTACCCTTACTTCCATTATAAAATGCTATTTCACTGAGATATTTCATGGGTACATGCCAGCTTTGATGAGATTTTCCATGTAAAAATTTTGAAATATTTGAATTAAAATGAAGTGTTTTGTTTTGACTTTCATGTTTTTCAGTCTGACTTTCAGTTTGTTTTGGTTTGAATCTTTTTACAAATTTAAAATACTTTTCATTAGTGTTGATCTTACATTACACATCTGTGCATATTATAATATACGAATACTATCAAATGGACTTGGGTTGAAAGAAAATTTTGAAATGTTAAAATTTTCTATTGGACTAGGTCTAGTATTAACTCATGTGTAGGCTAGACTACAGAAATGGACCCTTATGGGATTTTGGAATCCAGGAAGATTGCTTGTTGAACAGGTTTGAAAGTTTCCAAGCATAAGGGGCAGAATGGGAGACAGAGGGAAAGTGGGAGAAGGACATAGAGAGGGCATTGAAATTGGTTTTACTGGTGAAGCAAAGAGGGATCATCAAATAAGATAACTATTAGAGCTGTGGAAATAATGGAGTTTTTTATTCCCCAGGAATTACATTTTTTAAAAAAATCAATTTGTGTTGAAATGAAAAAGAAATGTTGAAACTCTTTAATGAAACAAAATGTCATTTACAGTCATTTTGAGATGAAAGATACATTTTGTTTGAGTTGGAAGAAAACATTTCATTTGGAATTCCAGCATTTTAATTTTTTATATTAAAAATAAAATTAAAGTGAATTTTGAAATGAAAAATTTATTATGAATTTAAAAAATGAAAACGTTGATTATTCTATTTTTATAGGGATTTTTCAACCTAAACAATTCAGCACAATTGAAATAAATTCACAATATACTTGAGTATCACTGAGCCTGCATTTTACATGGGAAAAATGTTTCACTCAAAACGGTTTGCCCAACTCTGGGGGCTTTAGCCAAGATCTGAATGATTGGTAAGATAATTTGGAGTCATCAAAAGATACATGAAAATACACAACTGTGTCTGCGTCCCTATTAAATCCTGATTTAGTGGTCAAGAAATAACAGTTTCCGCTAACAGCATGTCACACACCAAAATTCTGTTACTTTTTCTTTTCTTTGAAGTAAAACTAATGTGTGACATTAGTTATTTTGATATAATTTTGAAGGACTCTAGAATTGGGGTTTGTGGGTTTATTAATGAGAACATCTCTGCTTTTTCTTCATGTAATATAATCCTGAGTCAGAAATATGTGGGTATTTTTTTGAAGGTGAAATGACCCAAAAGTAACCGGTACCATCATAGATCTGTGTATGGTTTTGGTCTTGGACAGGAATCTGGCTTGCTGAGCTAATATACAAAAGGGAAATATACTAAGAATTATGAAGACATCAAAATCTTTTCTGAAAGCTTATCTCTACCACTGCAGTGGCCTTTCTGAAATCACAATAGACTGTGTGTTTCAGGTCGCAATGAAACATGTTTTCAAAGCTTAGTGAGACATTATCCTTTTTCTCCAGTTCATCTTTCAAAGGTTTAGTGAGATATAAATAAAGAAAATTTAAATAAACATCTTCCAAAGGATCAAGTATAAGGTATAAGCAAATACTGTTGCAGTGATGATTGACTAGATAGTACCCGCTACAGCCTAAAATCTCTAAAGCACAGAAATGAGAGAGAAAAAGTTCAAAATGGTTTAATAATCCCAGAGAAAATTATGTGAATTGGAGCCTAAGCACTTTCTAATGTTAAATGCTTAACTGTGAGAGCGTATTTTTCACAAGTCCAAAAAATCAATGGCCAAATTAAATATGTTGAGCACTGCAGATAGTTAAATATTTTGTGATGCTTAATGTTATGCACTTATAAGTACAATACAATAATAGCTCAAACATTTAATTTTATACTTTTATTTTTATAACATATAAAGGTACAGAGTGAATTTACCTCCTACCCCAGAAAAATCCCTCCTCCCTCACATATATATAACTGGCTGATCTGTAATGAAATTGCATTGCTGCATGAGATGAAACACTACATTGCATGGCTTGCTGAACTGATATGGAAAAGAAAGATTAAATATACAGTGAAATTTGTCGATGTTGTCTGAGTTACAGCTGGCTGGAAGGACAGTACACTTTTTGTTTACTCTTCTCTATTTTCTTTATTGCTTATGGTTAGATGTGATGTCTGAGAATTTATGAGGCTGAAAATTGCAATCAGTTGTGTGTACAAAGAACTGGTGTTAATTTGGAAGCACTGGAGAGTAATGTTGACAGTGGTCTAGAAAGAAAGCCATTTATCAGTATCATATCAGCTTTAAAGGCAGAATTAGCACTACTCTAAATATCTTGTTAGGAAAAAAATATTTCCCCATAATTTACTGTGGATTACCTGGAGGTTTAGCTATGAGATTCCTGTTAAAGTTGTAGAGTTAGATGCATAAAGTACATGTCTTTGGAAATTTAAAGGACCATGTTTATCAGATTTTTAGTCAAGTACTACAAATGTAATTATCATATCCAAGCAGTTTGTGATATAATGGGCACATATCACTATTATATTAACGTCTATCTCTTCTATACCAATTACTGGGCAATTAGTTGATCTATACTAAGAGAGTTTTAAGAAGTTGTTGCATGTTTTCACATTTTATTGTTTCAGTATTTAGAATTACTGTATTTTCTGTGTGTTTCATACCTGCTTGTTTTCACTAGAGTTTATATGCCGTAATCTAGGAAAGCATTCAAATACATGCTTAAGTCAATCCCTGCTCAGGACAGCACATACTGAACATTACATACTTGCTGAAGATCCATTGTCCCAATATGATTTAAGTATGTCCTTTCAGTAGGGTTGCCCATGGTTTAACAAAAAATACCAATCTCCTCTCCCCGCCCAAAAAAATTCTGTTGAGGGGAAAAAAAGGGGGAGGGAGACCAAAGTTGTTAAGCAAAAGTTGCACCACTCCCTCCAGTTGGGACCACACACTAACCACTAATGCACCCACCCGTCCCCCTGAGCCAGGCCCCCCCAGTCTCCCCATCCCAATGCACTCACCCCCGCCTCAAACCCAGGCCCCCTAGTGCCTCCCCATCCCAATGCACTCACCCCTACCTCAGACCCAGGCCCCCCTAGTGCCCCCCATCCCAATGCACTCACTCTTACCTCAGAGCCAGGCTCCTCTAGAGTCCCCCCATCCCAGTGCATTCTCCCCTCCCCGTAAGGCAGGCACCTCCAGCATGGGGAGCCCCTGCTCCAATCAAATCTCCCTCCTTCCCGCTGCAGAGCCAGGAATGGAGGAACAATCTGACTTTTAAGTAGCTGCTCCTACCACCTGGCCTGGCTGCCTCGCCTTGCATTGTAGAGAGGGAGGCATCACGTGGCCTCCCGGTCTCTGCATGCGCTCCGCTCCCACCCCAGCCTGGCACCACCCTAGCGTGGTGCCCAGCAACTGCCCGCCTCTGGCCCTCCTTCATTAGATTCTGCCACTCTCCTCACTCCCTGACCCTGCCAGAAGCGGCAGGGGAAAATTGTCCCCACTGGGCATCTATCCCAGGGAAACAGGAAATAACGGACATTGCACATGTCTGGTATTTCCTGTTTTGTTTTTTTTACCGGACAGAACCCGTAAATACCAGATTGTCTGGGTGAAAACTGGACACCTGGCAACCCTACCTTCTTATAGTTAAGCACATGCTTAAATTTTGTCTTAAGAGAGATGGACCCTTAAAAGGGATGTTATCATGTACCAGGATCTTAATAGCACAATAATTTTTTCCCCAAAGTCTCCTTTGTGGTTGTGCTTCTAACAGTTCTCTGTAGCCGCCACATGTGCATGTAGACTGGTGTCAACCATGTTCACAGAGCTGTGCAGATCAGCCAGCAGTGTTTTAACCATTTCTGAATAAGATATTTCTGAATTGCAATGCACTAAATACCCTAGAGGTACTTATTCTTTCTGCTATTAAAGTATTCCTCTGGAAAAGGATCACTTTGTAAAAACAATATCTTTGCTTTGTATATCAGGATTTTCTCTGTTGTTCTCGTGCTACGTCTCCTAGTTTTACTAAGCTAAGTGCCCATTTTCTTTCTTTTCTTACCCATCTAGATCAAACAAAGTAACTTATGAGAAAAGACCTGTATTTTTCCCAGCTTCATTTCAGAATCAGAATGCACTTTGTGTCTGTTATAGGCTGTGATGTATGAAGCAGAAAGAAGATTGATTTTCACAAGCTACCTTGTACCTGAAGTAATGAGAGTGGCAAATTATTTGTTCACTGAGCAAACATGACAGGAATGACAGAGAGGGAATTTATATATATTCAAACACATAGGGGTCACACAGGTGTTACTTTTACAAAGTGACCTTAGCTACCAAAGGGATACTTGTAAATCTGCATTAGTTTACAGAAGAAAGGCTGAATAAAGCTGCATTGCTAATAAATAATGTACGAGTCAACATAATGCAGAACATAATTTAAGCTGCTGCATTGTTTCTGTACCAGGACTTCAGCCTTGGGGCCATTCCTACTGGCCATCTAGTACTTTTTAGAAACAGCAAATAAAACGTTGACTGTAAAAGAAAAAGTTAGAGAATTTTGGTGTGTAACATGCTGTCAGTGGAAGCTTTTATTTCTTGACCACAAAGTCAGGATTTAATGGGGAAGCAGCCACATTTCTGTGTAATCATTCCCAGAGTGTACGTAGACATGTGGCATCCTCAGGGCATGGAAAAGGGTCTTGTTGTGGAGAGGCAGCTGGATTTCAAAAGCTTTGAATGTTTACAGGTGTGTGAAACATGAACTAATTAGCATTCAAGCACTTAATGAATGCCAGGTTATGTAAATGACAGTTAATGAGAGAAATGGATAGGGACCTTTTACTTCCATTTAAGCTGTTAATAGGAAAAAGAATAAAAGTTGTTCTTTTCTTACATTTTTTCCCTGCAGTAAGGTTTGCATATGGTTGCACTTCACTTACAATAGGAAATCCAGGACTGTTTAATACTGGCCTACATGGATAGAAGATTCTGTATGTCTCAGGTGATTCTCCTTTATTTGTGAGTTGTTGGAAGGGTCCTTGATCCTTAATTCACCGGGATGGGCTGAACAAAAGGGAAACTTGTGAGCTTCTGCATGCTACAAAGGTGCTGAAGACATGAAATACTCACCCAGACATTACAAGCATTTCCAGGATACCCACACAAGTTTGGCATCCACTGTTTGGTGGGCCCCATCAGGTTGTGAGACAGTGGAGAGGACCACCGACTATTTCTACATGTGTTTGTATGTTTTCATGACAACTTATTTGATGAGATATGGAAACTAATCTCAGAGATTTCTACAGACCAGACACTGTTCTAGAGTTTTCCGGTGCAGTTTCAGTTGCATTTTCATCAGGAGAAAAATACATGTTCAGATCTTTTGACACAACTACTTAAGGTATTCTAGGACTGGGCCATAGTATGATCTGTCAGTGTGCTACTGGTATACATACTAGTGAAAATATTCATCAATCCAAACCAAATACAGCAAATTAATATAATTATTCATTAGATAATGGTGTTAATAAAAAACTGGTCACAGTGCAATTTTCTCCTACTTTCCCATGGTTGAAGAAGGTTATGTTGTTGATGTTTCTTTTTTGATTCATTTGTGTGTGTGCCTGGAGTCTAGGGACACTGCATGCTTCCCTTCCCCTGCTTACTGATGCACTGAAAAATAAACTCCAAAGGACCATTCTTACACTGTATTTTCTGGGTTGACATGTAGCATCTGCATTGTTTCCAATAAAATATGTTGAAAATGTTCCTCTCAGCAGCTTTCAATTAGAAACAGTCAATTTTTTGTTTCATGTAGAATTTTGAAATTTCATCCCATTGCTGAATGAAATTGATCTTGAAATTTCAAGTTTTCCTGTAAATTTGGTGTTCTGAATTTTTTAATGTCTAGCATATAGAACAAATCATCACCAGAGTCAGGCATCAGGTGGTACCATGATTTCTGAAAAGCATCTCAGAAAAAGAGTAAAAGAGAAAAGTGCCTAAAGAGGGAAAACTGTTTTGGTCGATAGCTGCAGTTTGTTTATGTAGCTCTATATCTCCATTCCTAAAGATTGCAAATCGCTTTTTTCAGACCTTATGTATTCTATTGACACAACCCGTTATGTTAGTATTCAGTGTGATACACAGAAGCGTTAGTAATGGACTGATTTTTACTTCTGGGACCCAGTCACCTAACTTGATCAGGGTTGCAAATAGATTGACAGCCCTGTTTCAAGTATTTTCTGGCTTTGGTGGCTACTTCATGTTGCACTGGGGGCTACTTCTGGGGAAAAAAAGCAAATAAAATATATTAATCAGAAATAAACCACCATAGACGTAATATAGCCATGTGGTGATGATGATAAAAAATATACCCATAAATACCTAGGATCAAGTTCAAGATTTCTAAATCATTAAATAGCCTTTCAGAACCTCAGGATTATCTGAATAGTGACTTTTTCTTAGAACTGTCCCTTTCACCTTTCTCAGGGACTCTGATCTTGGTTTGAGCTGGATCACAATTCCCACGCGAGACTTGACCTCGGCCCTACCCTACGCCTTGCGGCAATCTATGCTCCCACCACTATGCCTGGTTCCCAGAGGCATTTCCTGACACTCTGGAACTCTGAATTCTAGCCTTATTCTCCCAGAGTGCTGCTCTAAAGTGAACAGGAGCCCTCACTTTTATGGGTCCATCTCCCTCAAGGTTTGACAAGTTTCATAGGTAAACCAGCTTGGTGCTCTCTGTCCCCAAAAGATTTCTATTTAACATCTTCCTGACTGGCGTCAGGGACTGCCCACTTCCGCTCTCCTTGATTTTGTTTAGATGTCTTCTTGACGGGCTGTTGTTCAGAAGTAGCTGTGACACATAACCTTGGTTCTCATGGTATAGCTATTACCTTGGCCATCATCAACTTGAAATCTAATATTGTCTTTTATTTGTACTGGGAATAATTGCTTCCCTCCTATTTTAGTTGTTGAGCATATATCTTTTTTTGTGTGTGGGTAAATAGTCTATAGATTAAGAAGTTTGATATACATTGACTCAAAGGATTTTGTCCTTACCCTTATGTCTCTGAGCTGGCAATCCTGGCCTAGCAGAGTTATTTGTGCTGACATTTCTGCTGATCCATGTGGCTGTGCATAGTAAGGCCTTGACTCTCATTAGAAGACTAAGACATAAAAAGGTATAAGTTATGGCTTATATGCTCTGCTCAGCTGCATATGATTTCTTAAAGACATACAACATTTTCACCTGCAAGTACTTGGATCCTGTGAGTGCTCACAATCTAATGACATGGAGACCTGGGAGATGAGTCAGAAACTGCAGGAGGAGGGGCATGGGCTGTAATAGCAGGGATTAAGGGAGAACTAGGCAGAACTAGGGGCAAAATCAAATCACCATCTTAGTTGTCTGTATACAAATGCAAGAAGTATGGGGAATAAGCAGGAAGAACTTGAAATGTTAGAAAATAAACAAACTATGACATAGTTGAAATCACATATATTTGGTAGGATAACACACATTGAAATATTGGTTTAGAAGGATACAGGTTACTCAGGAAGGATATTTAGGGGGGAAAAAGGGTGGAGGTGTTGGCTTGTATATTAATGTATATACTTGGACTGAGGTTGAGATGGACATCGGAGACAGACTTATTGAGAGTCTCTGGGGTAAGGTTAAAAGGGGTAAAAAACAAGGGTGTTGTCATTGGAGGGGTCTATTACAGACCACCTAAGCAAAATCATCCAAAGCAGTGATGGTGATGGGGGAAGTCACCTATCCAGACATTTGTTGGGAAAATAACAAAGCAAGGCACAGGTTATCCAACAAGTTCTTGGACTGCATTGGAGGCAATTTTCAATGTCAGAAAGTAGAGAAAGATACCACGGGGAAGGCTGTTCTAGATTTTATTTTAACAAATAAGAAGGAACTGGTTGATAGTGGAAGGCAGCTTGGGAGAAAGTGACCATGAAAGGTAGAAGAAAGAACAACAGAATAAAGACAGTGGATTTCAGGAAGGCAGGCTTTCATAAACTCAGAGAGCTGGTAGTGGAGGTCCTATGGGAAGCAAGACTAAGAGGAAAAACACCTGAAGAGAGTTGTCAGTTTTTCAAAGGGACATTATTAAGGGCCCAAAAGCAAACTATTCCACTGCATAGGAAAGGTAGAAAATATGGCAAGAGACCATCTTGTTTTAACCAGGAGATCTTACATGATCTAAAAATCAAAAAGGAGTTGTACAAAAAGTGGAAACAAGGTCAAAGTAGAAAGGATGAATATAGAGAAATAACACAAGTATATGGGGCAAAATTAAGAAGGGGAAGGCACAAAATGAGCTCAATCTAGCTAGAAACATAGGAGATAATAATAAAGCATTGTACAAATATATTAGAAGCAAGAGGAAGACTAAGGACAGAGTAGGTTTAATAAACAGGGATAACCAATAATAGAAAGTGTGGATATGACAGAGGTGCTTAAGAACTTCTTTGTGTTGGTTTTCAAAAAGAAGGTTGGTGGTGACTGGAGGCCTAACATAGTGAATGCTGGAGAAAAGGAGGTAGGTGCAAATGTTAAAATAAGAAAAGAGCAAGTTAAAAATTACTTTAAAAAGGTCTTCAAGTCTCCAGGGCCCGATAAAGTGCATCCTAGAATTCTCAGAATCATAAGCTATCACTGTTGGAAAGTCATGGAAGATAGAAGAGACTCCAGTAGATTGGAAAAGGGCAAATATAGTGCCCATCTATAAAGAGGGAAATAAAGACAACTCAGGAAACGACAACCAGTCATCTTATTTTCTGATCCAGGAAAGATAATGGAACAAATAATTAAAGAATCTGGAAGATAATAAACTGATAAGTATTGGTCAGCATGGATCTGAAAAGCGTGAAAACCAATCTGATAGCTTTCTTTGATAGGATAACAAACCTTGTGGGATAAGGGGGAAGCAGTAGACAGGGTATACCTAGACTTCACTAAAGCATTTGATACAGTCTCACATGATACAATCTCACTTCTTATCAATAAACTTGGGAAAGACAATATAGATGGGGCTACTATAAGGTGGATGCATATCTGGATGGATAACCATTCTCAGAGAGTAGTTATCTATGGTTCATAGTCATGCTGGAAGAGCATAACGAATGGGGTCCTGCAGGGATCAGTTTTGGGACCAGTTCTGTTCAATATCTTCATCAATGATTTAGATAATTTAGATGACTTAGATTATGGTTATAAAGTTTGTGGATAATATGAAGCTGGGAGGGGTTGCAAGTGCTTTGGATGATAGGGTCATAATTCAAAATGATCTGGACAAACTGGAGAAATGGACTGAGGTAAATAGGATAAAGTGCAATAAGGACAAATGCACAATACTCTAATTAGGGAGGAACAATCAGCATCACAGATATAAAATGGGAAGTTACTGCCTATAACAGAATACTGCAGAAACAGATCTGGGAGTCATAAGGGACCGCAAGTTAAATATGAATCAATATGAAAAAGCAAATGTAATTCTGAGATGCATTCACAGGAGTGTTGTAAACAAGATATGAGAAGTAATTCTTCAGCTCTACTCTGCACTGATTAAGCCTCAGCTGGAGTATTGTGTCCAGTTCTGGGCACCAGACTTCAGGAAAGATGTGGAGAAATTGGAGAAGGTGCAGAGAAGAGCATCAAAAATGATTAAAGGTCTAGAAAACATGACCTATAAGGGAAGACTGAAATAATTGGGTTTGTTTAATTAGGAGAAGAAAAAACTAAGAGGGTACATAACAGCTTTCAAGTTCCTAAAAGGGTAGTTAAAAGGAGAAGGGAGAAAAAAATTCTCTTTAACCTCTTATAGGACAAGAAGCAATGGGCTTAAATTGCAGGAAGAGATATTTAGGTTGGACATTAGGAAAAAATCCCCATCAAGGTAATTAAGCACTAGAATAAATTATGTGTGGAGATGGTAAAATTTCCATCATTGGAGATATTTAAGAGTAGGTTAGATAAACATCTATGAGGGATGATCTGTGGTGCGTAATGATGGACATG
Organism: Pelodiscus sinensis; assembly: GCF_052426305.1. NCBI lineage: Eukaryota > Metazoa > Chordata > Testudines > Trionychidae > Pelodiscus > Pelodiscus sinensis. The sequence continues at coordinate 60,978,812 of NC_143052.1, read as the reverse complement.
GTTCCATTGCCAATAAGCTCACTAAAAATATTGCATCCATTTGATTATTTTATTTTAAACAACACAGGTGTGGTGTATGGTGAACATTGGTTATTTAGCCTGTGGAAATTCTAATCTATTATTGCCATCAGGATTGAGAAAACACATTGTTAGCATGAGAGGGAAGGTGCCATTTTGTTAATTGCGGCAAAGCTCAAAACTCTAATTTTTGGTGTGAGGACGGCCCTTTTAGAGGATTGGTAGGTCATTGGGACTGCTGAGTATTAGGTCATCACAGTCCTGTATGTAAGGCTGGTAGCAGGAAAGAGGTGTGTTTTTTAAACTGCTCCCTGTGTTATCTGCCATAAGAGGCTGCTATTTACAGGCAAACTGGTTGTTCCCCTCCTCTTTGCCTTTCTCTGTTGCTAGTTTCTGTAGTCCGTGTCTACAGTCTGTCTCACTGTAGGGGAAGTGGAGAGGATCTGGTAACATCAAACAGTGCTGGGGAGCAGGGGAGCTCTTTGCTTACTGGTGCAAATCCCCTTAGAGTGAGGCTGGGTGTGCATGGGAGATAGACTTCATTTTAATGGAATTTTGATTGGCACCAGCATCACAGCAACTGCAGTGGAGGACTGGAAGTGAAAGAATTAATTTCAATACTGTTCACATAATTGGCTATACCTCAATGTCGTGAACATCTATCTCTGTTTAAATTTTTAATTCCTTTTTTATAATGACAAATAATAAATGTCCCTTCAATTTTGGGCACTTCAGAAACCTGTAGCTGTTGGCAAATAAAACAGCAGCATTCTGAAAGAACTGGAATGTTAGTGCAAAGAGGAGCAAACCAATGTCACACATGCCGTGTGGTTCATAGTGTACTGTGATTGCTACTAAGATTATTAATCAGTCAGACATTCAGGTGCACAAGCTATTAGCACAATACTGGTTACTGCACTCCTCTAGTTCAGTGTTACTCCCAGGTAGCTATGAAAGGAACACGTAGCTATGAAGGGAACTATATCTGTGGAACACCCCTGATATAGTAAATGTGTTACTTCTGTCAAAGAGCATTTAATCCTTTGTTCGAAATGCAGGTGTTGAGTGCTTTGGTACATGTAACTTTAGTTAGATTAAAATCTTCTCTGTTAATTTGAGTCATATTTTTTACAGGTGGCTCAATTTGAAATCTCTCCTGTGTTTAGTACAATCATACCTGCCGACAGGAGATTTAAATTTTGGGGTTTGCCATCTGCAACGTTAATGTGCAGAATCCTGATATGTAAACACCTGTGCAGGGGTGTAGAGATATAGAACAAATTTGGATTGCTCTTAAGTGCAAATAGATCTGGAATTTTACAGTTTCATGCTTAGTTTTGAATGATAGTATAGTCATTTTTTTCATTGCGCTTTTGGTTGTCAGGGTAGTGCTGTGCATGAACAGAGCAAGAGAGAAAGAGAATAGTGTCTTTTTAATACTGTCTTCTCATGAATGACGTAGGGGAGAACTGTCGAAATTGCAAAACAGTACTGAAGCAGTACACATTTTTCTGCTCTGAAACAAAAGGCAGCTTAGCTCTAAGCATTATCAAATAGTAGTAATTCAGTTCAAATGATCCAGTTTCCAGCTTTTTCAATGTAAATGGTATGGAATAATCATTATTGTCCTCTTGACCTATCAGCAGAAATGTGATCATCCTGCAGAACTGTTTCTTGGCCAGTTTTGTAAGGGTCTTGCATGGAGAGAGGAAAGTGAGAGCAGGTTTCATTATAATACATCTTGCTGCCCTCTGCAGGACACTAATTCTGAAGTTCTAGAGCCAGAGCTACTGTGTTGGTTTTCTGGCGCCTAACAACTTTGCATGGAGTTGCACGGATATAATCAATGCTCAATCTTGCATTTCATCATCATGTCTCAGGGCCATAAGGTATTGCTGTAAAGCCAACTATGCAACATCAGTGGCTAATGCAGGGATGGGCAATAATTTTTGAAGGGGGACCACTTTTAAAAAAAATTCAAAGTGGTTGCAGGCTGCCCAAGAAGGGGCAGGGCCTTGGTTGGAAGGGGCAGAGCCTTTAAATAACAGAAGTTGAAAGCACTTTCCCGCAGCTCCCAGGCAACACTTTAGCAGCAGGCCAGGAGCTATGAGCTCTTTCAACTGCTTCTATTTAAGGGCTCGCACTTTAGCAGCTGTGGGGTAGATACCTATTCTTTTTCTGCCTATTATTTTCCATTGTGATAGAACAGGAGTGGGTAAGAGGCTGCCAGTGGGCTGAATCTGGCCCGTCAAGCCACCGCATCCAGCTCATGGCTGCCTCACCAGAACCCTTAGGCAGAGAACAGCTCACACTTTAAAAAGCCAGCTGGTCTCTGCTCTGGATGGCTGGGGAAGGATGAGAGAGACTTCTCATATCTCAGCTGCCACTGGCCAATCTCTCAGATTCCGGCCAATAGGAGCTAAGAATTTTTGCTGGGAGCAGGGGCAGTGTGGGAAGCCACCTCCCTCCCTGTCCCCCTTCTAACTCTCCCTCATGCACAGAGCAGAGCCACATGGAGCAGTGAGCAGCCTGCAGCAGACCATCTGCCTCAGGTTTCTGAAAGTAAGCACCTCCCCTCTGACTACCTATCCTAGGCCACATCCAAAGCCTCTGTACCCCTTTTCCCCCTTCTCCCAGTTACAACTCTCTCCCAGACCCTGCACCCCCTCGTATACCCCTCCCAAAGTCCAGAATCCTCCCCTGCACCCATACCCCTTCCCCACACCACAGTCTCCTGCCTCAGGTCACCACCCAAACAGTCTGTACCCCATTCACCCAGGTCAGGATACCCTCCCAGACCTTGCATCCCTTCCTAAAGCTCCTCTCAGTTACAAAATCATCCCCAGGCCAAAATCATCCCCAGGCCAAAATCATCTCCTGCACCCATACCCTCTACCAGACCATGCACCCCAAGTCCCTGCCCCAGATCACAGCCCCCTTCTTCACCCAAACTCCCTCTCAGACCCCTCTCCTGAACCCCAGTCCCCTATCTCAAGTTCCCTTCTGCACCCAACCTCCATCCCAGACTGCACACCCCCCTCTACAGAATTATGGCCTTTGGCCCATTAAAAATTATTTCCCACCCTTGGGATAGAAAGAATAATACTGGTGAATCCTAGGCTTTTGGGTCTGCTCTTCAGCTCCCACCTCCTGTTTATCAAGCACCATGGGGCTTTCACATGTTGTGCGTTGCTTCATTTACTGGTATTCTGTTTAGATCTATCATGACTTGTATGCAGGGTTTCAGAGAGTTTCAAGTGGTCTTAAAGCCATACACAAAACATTGCAGTAGATTCAGAGGCCAAATCAACCTTGGTGGAGCCATGATGATTCAGCTGGCACGGGCTGCCCAGGATAAATTCACGGGAGAGTTGGTTGGTTTCTACTGAGGCCTTCTCTTGGGAAGGTTCTTTGGTGAAGGGCATAGCTTGGGACATTAGAGATGTCTTTCTGATATAAGGCTAAAAAATTATGAGTTCTAGAGATGATCCTTCCATCTCAGGAAGGGAAAACATTGACTTGGGTGGGGGGAGGGGAGGAGGGAGAGAGTGTGCTGATGCCGTCCATGTTGAGCCTTTTCTATGCCTCAAAAAGATTTTAGTCAGTGTTATCAATCAAGTCACCTTTTACAAGTACTAACTGCAGTTTACAGTGGTAAAAAGAAAAAAGAAGTTTCATTTAAACACTTATTTTATGCATTTCTCTTTATTTTCAGGATGAATAAGAGATACTTACAGAAAGCAACAAAAGGAAAACTGCTAATAATAATATTTGTTGTAACTCTGTGGGGGAAATTAGCATCTGGAGCAAATCATCACAAAGGTAAGAAATTCTGCTCCATTTAGTATATTGTGGAACATGTAACCTACGCCACAAGACTCAGAATTGTCTAGTGTATTGGCCCTAAGTAGCTTTTTCTATGCTGATTTCCTTCTCAAGGGAGCTAGTCCACAAATCAGTGTTGAGAAGTTTTGAATGAGCAGGGATATTTCGATTTCTTGAGGAATACTACCATGTGAATTTAAGTACAGTATTCTAATTCAGTTGTCGTAAATGCCTCATGTTAGCAGCTGCTCTGTCATTTTATTTTCTAAGATAGAATATTGAAAAAATGAGTAAATGCATAAAGAAGCTTCCCTCATAAAAATAGACACATCAGACAGAACATTTAAGTGCTGTAGGTGAGTTCTTGAAATGAACCTCATAAAAATAATCTTTTGTAACATGTTTGCTGCTATAGAATACAGACTATCTGATAAGGGTAACTTCCTGGAGAGTGTGCTCTATTACTGTCTATTCCCTCAATAAAAAAAAATGGGGGACACCACTATTTTCCAGTTTCCCTCTCTATGCATGCTAATACTTGAACACTGGTGGTGTTACAGTGTTTCTAGTAACTGTGGTTATCCTTTCCTCCTGGTAGTTCCAGCCTCCAATGTATATATACATGAGGCTTGACAGTTCCTGGCATCTTGTAAATATTTCTTCTTTTTTATTTCTTTTTTATGGTTGGGGCCCCAATCCAAGAAACAACTTTCCTTGACTCATAAATTAATAGGAGACAACTTCCTGTTATTTCCATAATCAATTACATTTCAGAAGCTAACTGCAGCTTTTGCAGCATGATTTTGGAGTTCTCCTCTCCCCCTTTGGTGTCTACTCTGACAATTTATCATTTGATTCCAGTTCAGTATAAACTAGATGGCATGAGTAAACTGGATGTGGGAGATGAGAGTCAGAAAGAATTATGGAGTTAAGTAGTAGGGAGTAACATAATAAAGAAAATCATTGCTTCTCCATATTAAAGTTTATTTTATAATGATTTTTGTGTGAAGAGGATTCTATGAGCATGTTTCCTATATCAAGCAGATTTTTTTCACTGCGAAGATATTTTCTTTTAGATACATAATTGCTTGAACATTTTAGGATGCAAAGACATTACCTATCCAAACTCTTTAGTTTTAAGCTTTAGTTGTGGCTAAAAGAGATTCTGATGTGGTTCAGCAAACCACTGAAAGTGGGGTCATGCCTTTTGGAGCCATGTTCAAAACTTTGTATGCTCGTGTTAGCTCCCAATTCAGCCAAAATCCTGATTAAACTGTGTTGAAATGTGGTTGTTACAGTAACTGAAAGATCCTTATATTAAGAATCTGTCTTAGTTATAAACCAGCTGTATTTTTTTTTATAAAAAGCTTTTTTCAAAGAGTGCATTGGGAATTACTGCTGTGTAACTGAGAGGAATTGCTAGCCCACTAAGTTCAACTTTTCAGATACATGCCTACAAATGAAATCATAACAGGGTTATTTCTTTTCTGGGCCACACTTGGTATTCTGAGTCTCAGACTTAGAGCAGAGAGAACTTGAAAAAATTGATTTTGATGTTTTTAGTTTACAAATATGAGGGGAAGGGGAAAGCCAGGTTATTTAGTGTTCATATAGCTTAACAAAAGCTTTCTTTTTCGCAACTATAATGTTACAGGCCTTTAGCAAATATTGTGGAGAAAAATAAAAAGGAAGATACATGACCGAGTGGTATTTAATATAGCAAACTATCTGCTTTGCATGAACATTTTTAGTGTGTGGATTCAGTACACGTGCAGAACAGCTGCATTGCTTATACATGGGAAGATGTCAAAGGTACAAATAAGAATCAGTCCTACTGACGTTCAACAGAAATTGTGTCCGAACTCTTCTATGGGTCTTTGAAAATTGCCCCCATGGTTTATACTTGGAAAGAGCTAAGGAGCACCCAAGGAGGTCTTGATACCATTCACCTTAGAATACAGTTATGGAGTAATACAATGGTTTCTTCAGACATGATTGCCTGTTGCATCATTAATCTTCATTTATAGATGTTTCTAATAACATATTAACACGACAGACCTTAATTACTTCGAAAGAGCTGTTACAGTCTATTAGATCAATAATCTACATTTTCAAAAACAAAAAAACCCTGTATATTTCTATTGCTTTAGTCATATTAAGGTCCAGCTTTGAAACCATTTCTTTTCCTGAAAGTGTTTGTGAAACGAAACGGACATTAATCCACGCAAGGTTGTTTAAACAATGAGTGCAGTGAGTTGTGAGCAGCTGATTCTGAGAACTCAACATTTAGCCTTGCAGCACCTTCGAATTTAAAGCGTATGACTGACATGAGACATTCCAATTCAGTACCAAGACAAGGCCATGGGGCAAAGCATTTGTGGCCAGTCTTAGACCCAATTGACAACCATGTCTCTTGAGCCTACAGCAGCTAAGATTGAGAATTTCAGACTATTCTTCAGGGCAGGGTCAGGGATGTACTGTGATGTATCCAGCTTGACCTGCATTATTGAAATCTGTCTTTAAGATGCTGTTGGACCAGTGTTGCCTCAGCTAGTTGTTAGAGGGTATTTATCCATCCCCTCAGTGAGTAAGGTAGAACGTGGAGTTACGCTCTTTGAATCAGACCTTAAGTACAAGATAGGCTGAATCGTAACAATAAAAGTCACTCCCAACAACTCCCACCCCTTTGTGTGCATCCATCAAGTGTGTGAATCCAGGGATGAGAACAATATTGATATAAACTATGTGGTGCATAGTTTCATTGGAGAGATTTTGCCTCTGGAGACCTTTATACTTAGTCCTATCTGTCATGTTCTTCAACATATTTGCAAGCCTCTCTGGGTGATCATCAGCTTTAGTGCCTTCAGTAAGAAAGAAATACCAGGGTCTGTATATCCTTCTCATCAAGTGCTCCAGCATCACTCCTCAGTTTTGCCAGTGCCACATTATTTCTTAAGTGAAAGGGGGTGTGAGAATTTAAAGAAGGGGAGTAATCTGCCTCTGATCATCAACATGTTAATACCGTCTTAAGCTTTTTTTGAAATCTTTCTATCTACTAGCTGTAGGAGGGAGTGATGAGAACACATCATTTTGATTCTTCTTACCATGTGCTGAATCACTGTATTATTCTGGATCCAGCTGAAGGTCCTGGGTGAGCCTCAAGGGCCTCAGTGGGCTGAGCTTCAGCTTTTTCAAGGGCTGCCGTTCTTCCTTTCAAAAGACCCACATTTGTTAGGGATGCTGGAATTCATAGTACCAAGGAGAAACTATTTAGCAGGAGGGAGCCAGGCTTTCTTGGTGGTGGGCCAATGGCCAGGAAATGTTCTTTCACAATGTGTTCTGAAAACATATTTCAGCTCTAAACGCAAAGCTCCCTTTGGGTATGTCTACATTTGCAGCCTAATTCGAACTAGGGCTGCAAATGTAGGCATTTGGAATTGCAAATCAGTCCCGGGATTTAAATCTCCCGTGCTTGATTTGCATCTTCCCAGCCAGGTGCCATTTTTTGAAATTTACAAGCCCAAAGTAACTGCCCGCGTCTACACGCGACAGTGAAACAGGCGTTCGAAATAAAGCCCTAGTTCGAACTACCTGTTAAACCTCATTGCAGGAGGAATAACAGGTAGTTCGAACTAGGGCTTTATTTCGAACTCCCGTTTCACTGTCGCGTGTAGACGCGGGCAGTTACTTTGGGCTTGTAAATTTCAAAAAATGGCACCCGGCCGGGAAGATGCAAATCAAGCACAGGAGATTTAAATTCTGGGCTTGATTTGCAATTCCAAATGCCTGCATTTGCAGCCCTAGTTCGAATTCGGCTGCAAGTGTAGACATACCTTTTGTGTCTTAGCTTTCTCTCACTAAAGTTTGTGCTCTCCCTCTCACACATATATGCACGCACACACAAGCAACCTATTGGGAAGAAAGATTCTGCATGCTAGGCTGAACCAGGAATATTATTTCTTTTTTAAATACTCGGGAGAGACTCATATTATAGGGACGACTACCTATAAGATCCCAGACCCATAGCGGTCTGTGAAGCAGTACACAGAATTAGATACCATTTGTGTTGCAAGAGCTACACATGAGAAGGCAAGAAATAATGGAGTATCGGTCTTAAAAGAACACTGGCAAGGTTACTAGCTTAAAAACTGATCTACCTGGAGAGTAGCTCTAAGAGGAAGATTTTTATCTAAAGAAATCCTTAAAGGTATTTTATTTTTAAACTGGCACTGATCCTCCTCCCCCTCAGCTCCTGTGGAACAAACAAATGTGCAAATATATAGTGCTCACTGATAGAAACGGCAGGCAAACATCAGTTCAGCATCAGTGGCGGCCTGCTATCTCTGTCAGAAGGAACATGCACTGATGTGCTGAACATCAAATCACAACCTATTTTTAAGGTTTCAAGCATGAGGAATGATCATCTTGGAAAAATATATTGACATGCCCTTGTAGGTACTCTGTTTTTGAGATAGGATCATTGCTGAAGTAGAACTGTTTCTAAGCCTAAAATGGAGTCAAATTCCCTAAAATTAGAATTTCTTTATTTTTTTTCATTTGTGCCATAACCTTAACATTACTCAAGCTTTTCTGTGTGTTGATAAAATGTAAGGGCCCCAAAGTCATTCCATTCAAGAAATAAAATATAGTTTTGTGCTTGGTGTGCAATCATTTTATTTTTTTTAAAGTATAATCATGCTCCTGATTATTTTGCTCTACTGTAGTAAGATATAAAGGGGATTTAAATCAGTGTATATGGGATCTTATAGGAAATGTTATACTCCCTCCCCGTCCCTGCCCCCTGCCGCCCCCCAATCCTCTGCACAAGATCAAAACCCAAATCCTCTTCATCCCTTTCTGTACTCCTCCCCAGGCCAGAATCCTCTTCTGCACCCAAACCCCCTCCTAGATACCTGCACACCAATTGCCTGCCACAGGTCACAACCCCTCCTTCACCCAAACTCCCTCTCAGACCCCACACTCCCTCCTGCACCCCATTTCCCTACCCCGAGCTCCCTTCTGCACCCACCCTCTGTCCCAGATCCTGCACTCCCTTCATAGAAAAGTGCAGCCCTTAACCACTTTCCAAAATCTCCTATAAAAATGCCACCTCTGATTTAAAGGATGCTTACTTCCATATAGTAGTCTGTCCAGATCACTAGAAGTTTCTCAGATTATAGAAAATGGAAACCACTACTAATTCATAATATTTCATTAATCCTCTAAGCAACCCCTTGTGTTTTCACAAAGTTCCTGGCACCTGTAGCTGCATTTCTGAGAAGACTGGGAATTAATGTATTCCTCTCCTTGGCAAGTGGCTGGTAAGAGTCCAATCTGAGTTTCAAGTGCTACTCAGCACCACTATCATTCAGTTCACCTTCAATGCACTAGGGCTATGACTTAGGACAAATCAGTTCTAAAACTTGTGTACATGATAGAGTTTATCGGAACACTCCTGGATACTACACAACCCAGAGAATTTCTGCCCCAGTCTAGGTTCCAGTGCTCTAAGGCCCATTCTTGGCTCCAAAAGTATATCCTGTTACCACAAGTGCACACTTGCTTCTGACAGAGTGAGGTGTGTTCCAAAGGGAATTTTAGTGGATTGACTCTTAGATCATCTTTCCCTTTGTTTCTCAGCAAATAGTACTCACTTGGATGTCAGATGTCTTGTCCCTGGGATGCAGGGCACAACCCTGCAGACTCAAGGGTTGTGACCATTGCAGGATCTGAGGGCTCATAGAAACATCAGGGAGCTACATGCTCTCTGTCTAGCCTGTTCAGCTTTCTGTCCACATACTGTGGGGAGAGTAGTCCTTCAGACCCCTTCGGTCCCAGGTCTTCCTGCTAGTATTCTGAGAGGCCGCAGGGGAACCCAGCCTCTGCCTTCGTTATGGGTCCTGGCCCAAGGACCCTTTTAGCAAGTGGCTATGCATCTTTGTGATCAGACTTCTTCCTTCTTACCTGGGCTACTTCCTATGTTGGCCCATCTTCTCCTCAGGGGACTAATTCTCAGTGAGGGTCTGCCCTGGGTTCACACTCCTCATCTGTTCTCAAAATAACAAAGGAAAAGAAACAAAAGTAGTAGAAATAAAGAACAGCACCAGTATTTCTGTTCTATTGCTCTATTCTCACAGGCAGCTGAAGGCATCTCTTGGGCTCTCTTCTCTGTTCCTCTGTAGGAGCTGAGAGTGAGGCATCCATCTGCCTCCCCACACTGAGGCCTCAGAAGTGAGCTTCACTCTTTTTAATGTTCCTCCTCTGAGATTGTCGTGCCTCAGAAGTGCAGCAGGCCGGTCTGTCTGGGACCAAAGCTGCTGTTTAGCTCCCCCTCGCCTGTTGCAGGGTTTGTATTCCTGTCACAAATGGATTATAAATTGCTATTTGCCCTGAAACAACTTGTGAATAAAGTGCAGGGTCTTTTGTTTGCTTTTGTGGACAATGGGCTAAAAGGCTGCAGACTCTGAAGGAGGCACGATATAATTTAATCAGCGGTAGTATGGGGACTGTGTGAATTTATTTTTGAACACTCCAACTTTTTAAAATGGTACATCTCTTTACAGTAAAAGAATTTAAAAGCAGACACAAGTTACCAATGTGACTAATCTATGCCTAGACCTGTGGGAAGAGCTGAAGACACCTTTAACTCTACCTTGTGGAGAGGATAGATAGATTCCAGCATTCTAAAGGAGAACTTGACTACGCAATGGCACTGAAACCCCATTGGTTCAGGATCATGATTCTGTCCTACCCTGCAGCTCTACCCTAGGCAGAGATGCTGAACTGTCATGGGGAGAGTTAATATCCTACCTTGTTCAAAGGTTTAATAATGGCTAGACGCTGCCCCAGTGCTCTCCTTACTTTGTATCGCTCTCAGACACAATGGATTAAATACACTGACATACATACAGTGGCTACTTTGAGCTGCTCCAGTGATGCAAAGCCACTGTTGATATGGCTTATGGGCTGGGGTATGCCAGGTTTATAGATGTACTGCATCATCAGAGCATCATAAAGCAGCTGAAGTGTGCGAATGAATCTGGTACAATGTCTCTAGGAACTGCTACTGATCTGGGCTGTGGCTTAGAGAGCTTAGCCTTTTGTTGTGGGAGCAGCCTTTTCCTTTGGACAAAATTTCTTCTCTTTGGCCAGATCTACCCTATAGACCTATCTAGGCATATCTGTCTTTCCGGTGTATAAAAACGTACAACTTTACAGTTACATTGACTCTCCCTCCCATTCCCACATGCGTATAGTGCAATGTCAACAGGAGACTATCTTCCATCAGAGTAGCCACTGCTTTCAGAAAGGTGGATATCTTCTGCCAAGGGGGGAAACTTTCTCATCAGCGTAGGAGTGTCCTCACTTAAGCCAGGGGTTCCCAACCTTTTTTGGTCCCCGTACTCCCTTGGCTTTTAGTAAACCTTCCCGTACCCTATATTCAATATGAAAGGAAATAAATTCTAGACTCTAGAATCCACAGCTTTTTTCACTAACACTACTACTTTTGGAATATTTCAATTAGGATAATCTAGTTATTTACCAAATATTCCCTGTATCCCCTTGACAAGCTTCTCGTACCCCTTTGGGGTACGCATACCCCAGGTTGGGAATCCCTGACTTAAGCGTTACAGCAGTGCTGTGGCATTAATGCAGTTATACCAATGCAGCATTTAAAGTGCAATCCTGCCTTTAAGAACTCTGTGTCTAGGAGTCATCCAGTTCTGTGTGTTGAGTTTACTACTGTATGCACATCTGAAGGGTGTGCATACACTGAAAAGAACGAAAAAAGACCGGTAACACTGAATCCTGCAACCTGGGTCAACTGACAGGGCCCCAAAGTGCAGTATATACATTTGGGCTGGGACTGGAGTCTTGGCTCTGAAAATTTGCAACGCGAGGAAGGGTTTTCTAGCTTGGGCTGCAGCTTGAGCAGCTCTGGAGCTCCCAAAAGGAGAGGGGTCTCAGGCAGAAGGGACAGAGTTAGGGCAACCAGCCCTCAGAATCTTAGGGTGGGAAGAGACCTCAGGAGGTCATTGAGTCCAACCCTCTGTCCAAAGCAGGATCAACCCCAACTAAATCCTCCCAGCCAGGGCTTTGTCAAGCCAAACTGCTGCTTAGCCAGTTGGACCCCATCCTGTAACAGTGCTTTGGATTCTTCTGTCCCAAGCACAGGACTCTGCACTTGTCATTGTTGAACTTCATCAAATTTCTTTTGGTCCAATCCTCCAATTTGTCTGGGTCACTCTGGACTCTGGACCCTTATCCCTACCTCCAATAGATCTACCTCTCCCCCTAGCTTCCTATCATCTGCGAACTTGCTGAGGGTACAATCCATCCCCTTTTCCAGGTCATTAATAAAGATATTGAAAAAAACCAGCCTCAGTCCCAACCCTTGGGGCACTCTGCTTGATACTGACCACCAGCCAGACATCGAGCCATTGATCACTACTCATTGAGCCTGACAATCTAGCCAAGTTTCTATCCACCTAATGGTCCATTTATCCAATCCATACTTCCTTAACTAGCTGGCAAGAATACTGTGGGAGACCATATCTTTAGCAAAAGACTTGCTAAAGTCCAGGTATATCATACTAACAACCTTCCCCATATCCACAGAGCTAGTTACTTTGTCATAGAAGGCAACCAGGTTGCTCAGGCTTGATTTGTCTTTGGTGAATCCATGTTGATTATTCCTGATCACTTTCCTCTCTTACAAGTGCATCAAAATTGATTCCTTAAGGATTCCTTCCATGATTTTTCCAGGGAGTGAGGTAAGGCTGACCAGTCTGTAGTTCCCTGGATTGTCCTTCTTCCCTTTTTAGAAGATAGGCTCTACATTTGCCTTTTTCCAGTCATCTTGGACTTCCCCTGATCCCACAATTTTCAGATATAATGGCTAATGGCTCTGTAATCACATCAGCCAACTCCCTCAGCACTCTCGGATGCATTAGATCCAGCCCCATGGATTTGGTGTACGTTCAACTTTTCTAAATAGCTCTTAACCTGTACTTTCTCCACCTCCTTCCCATACTGTGTTGCCTAGTGCAGTAGTCGGGGAGCTGACCTTGTCTGTGAAGACAGAGGCAAAAATCATTGAGTACTTCAGCTTTTCCTACATCATGTCACTAGGTTACCTCCCTTATCCAGTAAGGGCCCCACACCCTCTCTGATCACCCTCTTATTGCTAACATGCCTGTAGAAACCTTTCTTGTTACCCTTCACATTCCTTGCTAGCTACAATTCCAATTGCTCTTTGGCCTTCCTGATTACACCGCTGCATGCTCGAGCAATATATTTATACTCCCTCCAGTCATCTGTCCAAATTTCCACTTCTTATAAGCTTCCTTTTGGTGTTCAAGCTCACCAAGGATTTCCCCAGTAAGCCAATCTGGTCACTTACCATATTTGCTTTTCTTACTGCGCATCTGGATAGTTTGTTCCTGTGCCTTCAGTAACGCTTCTTTAAAATACAGCCAGCTCTCCTGGATTCCTTTTGCCCTTGATGTTAACATCCCAGGGGATCCTCTTGCCGATCAGTTCCCTGAAGGAAACAAAGTCTACTTTCCTGAAGTCCAGGGTCTGTATTGTGCTGCTCTCCTTTCTTCCTTTGGTCAAGATCCTGATATCGACCATCTCATGATCACTGCTTCCCAGGTTGCCACCCACATCTACTAATTCCTCCCTGTTTGTGAGCATTACGTCAAGCTGCGCATGACCCTTGATTGTTTCCTTCAGCACTTGTAACAGGAAGTTGTCCCCTATATTCTCCAAAATTTTCCTGGATTGTCTGCGTACTGCTGTATTGGTCTCCCAATGGGTGTCAGGGTGATTAAAGTCCCCCATGAGAACCAGGGCCTGTGATCTGGGAGCTTCTGGTAGTTGTCTGAAGAAAACCTCGTCTACCTCATCCTCCTGATCTGGTGGCCACAAACCACAACATCTCCCCTGTTGCTCTCACCTCTAAACTTAACCCAAAGACTCTCAACAGGCTTTTTCTCCACTTTATACTGGAGCTCCGAGCAATCATACTGCTCTCTTACATATAGTGCAACTCCTCCGCCTTTCCCTCCCCCCCACCTGTTCTTCCTGAACAATTTATACCCTTTCATGATAGTGCTCCAATCATGTGAGTCATCCCACCAAGGCTGTGTTATTCCAATCAAATCATAGTTCTTTGACTGTTCCAGGACTTCTAATTCTTCCTGTTTGTTTTCCAGGCTTCTTGTGTTCATGTACAGAAACCTCAGTGCTGCCCAGACCATGCCATGTGGGTCTGTGCCAGTAATTTAAAGGGCCCAGAGCCTCAGGCTCTTTTAAATCACTGGGCCTCATGGCAACTTTTCCCTTTGCCCCATCCCCTGTCGGCAGCCCTGAGCACATGTCTGAGGGTATGTCTAAACTACATGGCTCCGTCGACAGAGCCATGTAGATTTGTTTGTTCGGCAAAGGGAAATGAAGCCGCAATTTAAATAATTGTGGCTTCATTTAAATTTAAATGGCTGCCCCACTCTGCCGATCAGCTGTTTGTCAGCAGACCAGGGCAGTCTGGATGCTCCACTGCCAACATGAAAGCCCTTTATCGACCTCCCCGGTAAATCTCATCCTACGAGGCATAACGGGGAGGTTGATAAAGGGCTTTCAGGTTGGTGCAGGAGCGTCCAGACTAGCGTGCTGAGCTGACAAACAGCTGATCAGCTGTTTGTCGGCTCAGCGCGGCAGCCATTTAAATTTAAATGAAGCTGCGATTATTTAAATCGCGGCTTCATTTCCCTTTGCTGATCAGCCTAATCTACATGGCTCCATTGATGGAGCCATGTAGTTTAGAGACACCCTGAATGTCTACACTGCTATTTTTATCCCTGCAGTCCTTCTTCCATGAGCCTGAGTCATTGATGCCCCGTGTCTTTTATCCATTCTCTAAGGCTCTCTGTAATGTTTTGCATGTATACTGTTGCATAACACTGGCAGAGTTAAACACACATTAACAGTTTATATTAAGAATACACATTACAGATATTTTTAGAAACTGATTACTGATTCTGGTAATTTACTTTATTGGCTTCTTGTTGACAATATTGTAGAGGCAAGAAAATATTAATTTAAATTAACAAGGTACAAATGTAATAAAACTTTAGTTGTACATAGACTTAAATGAAATAGAAAGTTGCAAAGGCAGTGTAACCTATCCCAAGGGAAATCTTGTTAGCGCTATACATATAAAACCGAATCACATAAGAATATAAAAATGGCCACTGGACAGACCAAGGTCCATCTAGCCCAGTATCCTGTCTTCCTACAGTGGCCAATGCCAGGTATCCCACAGGAAATGAACAGAACAGGTAATCATTAAATGATTCCTCGCCTGTCACCTATTCCTGGCTTCTGATACACAGAGGCTAGGGACACCATTCCTAGCAGCCATTGAGGGACTTATCCTCCATGAATTTATCTAGTTTTTTGAATCCTGTTATAGTCTTGGTCTTCTCATCAACCTCTGGCAAAGAGTTCTATAGGATGATTGTGCAATGTGTAAAGAAATACTTCCTTTTGTTTGTTTTAAACCTGCTGCCTATTAATTTCACTTGGTGGCCCCCTCGTTCTTGCGTTATGTGAAAGAATAAATAATACTTGCTTTCTTCACACCAGTCATGATTTTATAGGTATTTATCATATTTCCCCATCATCACCTCTTTTCTAAGGTGAAAAGTCCCAGTTTTATTAATCGCTAATATGGAAGCCTGTTCATTTTTGTTGCCTTTTTCTGAAACTTTTCCAATTCCAATGCATATTTTTGGACATGGGGCAACCGCGTCTGCATATAGTATTCAAAATGTAGACATAACATGGCCTTATGTAGAGGCCATATGATATTTTATCTTATTATTTATTCTTTTCCTAATGATTCTCAACAGTTTTGACCATTTGAGAAGATTTTTGAAAACTGAAAATTACCATATCACCTTTGTGCTTCTGTGCTGATTTCATTCTATTAAGATACAAAAAAAGATGCTTTATTGCTGAAAGGAGTTCTTTAGAGGTTCAAGAAAGAACCAACGGAAATTAACAATTGAGAGTTAACCCTAGATATTCTCCGCTGCACTCTATTCAGGCAGATTTCAAAACGTTAAGGTTTTGTACTGATGCACATCACTGTACTTTCTGAGTACCTGTGCGTAAAATACACTGGCAACAGCAAAATCCTCAGGGGAGTTCCTGGAGTCTCAGGCCCATCTTCCTTACTGCACTGAAACAATGTTGTCCCTATCCATTGTTTGCCAGAAGCTGGGAGTAGGCAACAGTGGTGGATATATCACTTGTTGTGTTCATTCCCTCTGAAATACCTGCCGTTGGCCACTGTTAGAAGATCAGATCCTGGGCTAAATAAACTTTTGGTCTAACCCAGTAAGTCCCTTCTTATGTTATTACTGTAGAAGGTTATGTGGGGTACATATTTGGGGGGGTTGATTGCAGGTGCACATGTGACACTGTGAATGGTGTAAAAGCCATAAGGTCGGAAGGTTTTGAAGAGTTTGCTAAATGTGGTCAGATGGGATTCATTTATTTTATTTTGGCAGTTTATTCACATAAAATAATTTATCTTCTTTTATTATGTTAGATGGAGTATATTGGCCCAAATTGTTAAAAGTATTAACTGAACATTGTTACTGTACAGCATTAAACAGCATTTTAAAAAGTTTCTGGGTTTGATATTTAGAGACCTCAAGATGCTGAGTACCATGGCAAATACACCATTACACATTCTGAGAACCTTCTGAAAGAACATAAGAACAGCCATACTGGGTCAGACCAAAGGTCCATCTAGCCCAGTATCCTGTCTTCTGATAGTGGCCAATGCCAGGTGTCCCAGAGGGAATGAACAGAACAGATAAGCATCACGTGATCTGACCCCGTTCACTCATTCCCAGCTCCTGACAAACAGATGGTAGGGACACCATCCCTACCCATCCTGGCTAATAAGAATTGATGGACCTAACCTCCATGAATTTATCTAGTTATTTTTTGAACCCTGTTAAAGTCCTAGTCTTCACAGAATTCTCTGGGAAAGAATTCCGCAGGTTGACTGTACATGAAGAAATACTTCCTTTTGTTTGTTTTAAACCTGCTACTTATTAATTTCACTTGGTGACCCCCTAGTTCTTATATTGTGGGAATAAGTAAATAATTTTTTCTTATTCACTTTTTCCACAGCAGTCATGATTTTATAGACCTCTATCATATCCCCCCTTATTCTCCTCTTTTCTAAGCTGAAAAATCCCACCCTTTTTTATCTCTCTTCATATGACAGCCTTCCAAACCCTTGATCATTTTTGTTGCCCTTTTTCTGAACTTTTTTCCAATGCCAGTGTATTTTTTTGAGATGAGATGATCACATCTGTACACAGTATTCAAGATGTGGGCATACCATGGATTAATACAGAAACAATAAGATATTGGTAGACAGTACCAGAATCTCAGTCCTTTGGTTAGCAACTCTCTTCTAGTTTCCAGCATGAATTTGCCCATTGCTAGTTTATATGCATTAGTTCTTGTGTTAATATCTTCTTTAGCTTAAATAGCTCTTGTCCCTTGCCAGTGTTTATCCCCCACATCGTTTATAAAGAACAATCATATTGCCTGTCAGCCTTCTTTTTGCTAGGCTAAAGACGATGAGCTCTTTCAGTCTCCTTTCATAAGGGAGACCCTCCATTCTCCTGATTGTCCCAGTAGCTTTTCTCTGCAACTGTTTCAGTTTGAATTCACCTTTCTTAACCACGGGTGACGAGAATTGTAGGCAGTATTCCAGATGAAGTCTTACCAGTGCCTTGTACAATGGTATTAATATTCCTTTATAACTACTGGAAATCTCTTGCTTGATATATCCAAGGGTCACATTTGCCTTTTTCATAGCTGCATCACATTGGCAGCTGGTTGTGTTAAGCCCCAGCTTATAGCAGAAATTCTTATTATTAGATCACAAATGCACGATCACATGGTGCATTATTGAATTTCAACCCATTTCTATTACTCCAGTCTCCAAGGTCATCCAGAAGTCCCTGGATACTATTATCATCCTTCTCTGCATTGACAAAGCCTCCCAATTTCATATCGTCTGCAAGTTTCATTAGTACACTTCTACTTTTTGTGCCAGGATCGTTAATAAAAGTATTGAATAAGATTGGTTTGAAGACTGAACCTTCAGGAACTTAACTAGTAACGTCCCTCCAGTCTGATGTTCACCTTTCAGCACAACCTATTGCTTTCTCTCCTTTAGTCAGTTTTTTATCCACCTCACAGTTTTTGTATTGATCCCTACCTTCTCTAAATTAATTAATAATTTCCCATGTGCTACCGTGTCAAATGCTTTAATGAAGTGCAAGTATATTACATCTGTTGTATTTCCCTTATCTAAAATATCAGTCATTTTCTCAAAGACAGAAAATTAGGTTAGTCTGCTAATACCCATATTGCATTTACTTCCCCTTTTCCATTTACTTCCATGAATTTAATTATTCTTTTCTTCACAATGTGTTCCAAAATCTTGTGTAAGGCTCAGGTTAGACTAAACATCTGTAATTGCCTTCATAATTATAAGAATGATATTAGCTATTCTCCAGTCAGATGTACTATCCCCAAATAGATAGATTTATGAAAGATAATTGTTACTGGAGTAGCAATCTCACATTCCAGTTCTTTCATGTTGGGATGGAAATTATCCAGTTCCACTCACTCAGTCAGCATTGGATAATTTGCCACCCAAAAGTATTTTTTTTGAGAACTCCAGAACCTGACCCAAAATCACCATTTACAGTAAAAGCTGTGTTATCCGGCACTCAGTTAACCAGAGAGCTCAATTAACTGGCATTTCTGATATCTCTTAATAAAAGTCTTCCACCTAATAATTAGGACTGGAGTACTGCCCAGAACATTAGGCAATTGCACATTCTGTTCTTTACTCCTATGCAAAAGAGGAAGAAGAGAAGTAAGGAAGATGAAATCTTTTTTTTCTCACAAAAGCAGTATCCAGGGTATGTCAGAGGGTCATTGCAGATTCAGCCAAACCTCCTAACCTTCTACATCTACAGTGATAATTGATGTTGATAATAATGACCCTGAGACATTTCAAGATCCTGAAGTGCCTTCTGAATTATCAAAGAAAGAATAAATTATGCTCAGAATAGCTTTAGTGTTAAGTGTATTTTTAGTGATCTGGGTGTATGCCATGCGCTGCCCATAGTGATATTTAGTGTCATAAAATAACCTACTGTACAAAACACATTACCTGTATACACCTAAGTGCTTCAAGAAACCAACCACTCCATAGTGCAGTAATGCCACTACTGGATTGGTGAGTACCTGTAGACTATTTTATATTTCATTCATTTTATTGTATTCTAATTTTCTGAAAATTAGTATTCTATTAGTAAAGTATAGCTCTCAGTTAACCAAAATATTCAATTAACTGGCATCCTGCCCCCCATTCACTCAACATGCTGGATACCAGCACTTTTAGTATACTTGAGAAATAGACTAGAAGATAGTCTACCAGACCGTTTAGTGTCAATGTCTGTTATTGAATTACTACACTTCAATATAATATCTGTTAGAATTTAGAGCTTAGTGGATAATAACTAAAGATCAAAATTTACTGGACTTCTGTTACTGCATAAAAGAGAAGAAATTACATTCATTCTTACAACTATAGCCATATAACTACAATAGATTACAGGGATTTATGTACAAAAGAATCAGGACAAAAGCAGAGTTATGTCTGCTTTTCTTGTTTATTGCCTCTGCTGTTGATCACATAGTCATTAATAGTTGCCATGATAAATGTTTTTTCCTTGGAGTGATAATTTAAAGAAAATATGAATTTATGCTTACTGGTTATGAATTTGGCTCCTTATTGTTTTTCAAGTGCAAGTGTGAAGAAGAGTAATAACCTGAAAATTATTCAGTTTGGTCTGCCCCTGTAATCTTTATGTAAAACTCCATGCTGTTTTTCATGAGCAGGAGTACCAGACCTGTGCTTAAATACATACAAATATTCACTGATAGTTCCAATAAGATTATTCCATCAAAGATTGTCCTATTTTCTAGTTATACATTTAATCATAATTTTTATAAACAATAGCATATTTCTTAATATTCTTAGGTTTTTCATTTATTTGTAATGTTATCTTCTCTAGAATAGCTAGATCACTCAGGCATATATTCCAATCAACAACTGTAATTTCTATAGCTGATTTCCATTTTGGAAGATTAACTCCCCCCCCCCCCACTCTTTGTTACTAGCAGATTACAAAGATGTTAAGATTTAAAAACTTGATATTGTGCTAAGCATGTTGTTATTTCTTCCTATAATAAGTAAACAGATGAACATTTCCATAATATAGGAATAAAATCTGCTTTTCCAGGTTCACAACTCCCACATTTATAACTTGTGCTGATGATACCTGCATTCTTTATGAGTCAGAGTCCAATATGTTCTAAACAATATATTCTGAGAGATTCCTTTTAAGTTTATTTCTAGAGATGGCAGGTAGGTTATGCCCAGATACCCAGGGATGAGTGATCTTATAAGAACTTAAATTAAAAGTACCTTCTGCATCTCCAGACTTATTCAATTAATCCTGTTGTCTTAAAGATAAAATACCTATCACCTTGCTCAAGAGGACAGCCCATTTTGTGAACTCCTTAGCATGTTCACTTTCATTCCATGAATATAGAAAATATTTGTATATATCTGTAGTTATTTTTTTTGGTTTGTAAGTTCTTTAAGAAAAAAACAGTCAATTTTAAACAATCATATTCCAAATTTGTCATCTGCATAAATATAAATCTTTATCTTTCTTTGTATTCTAGAGAAGGAAAGAAAAATATTCAAATTTGCAGAGCACCTTTAAAAATAGCAATTATCCACCTTGATTGCAAAACCATGGAATCTCCAGTTCCATATAGATAACATAGATGCCATATATACCAAGGGAAGTGATTTTAAATTTTCTAATGATACCTATTGATGGTGGTTTACACAAATAGTACCTTTTTAAAAGTAATACCATTTTACATCGTACTATCATACATAATACCATTTAGCACAATATAAGTTCTTTTTAATATTATTGGTATGAGCTTATCCCATTAATCTGCGTTTGTATATATACATGAGGTTCAAGCACAGTGTATGCCTCCTGAATAAAGTTTGGCACATACCTTTTTTACTCCCACACTTTATAGCAGGAGCGGGAAACCTCAGGCCCGGGGGCCAGATGTAGCCCCAGCTTGCATGGATCCACGCTGGTGAGGGGTGTTTTTTTGTTTGTTTCTCAGTTGTGTGCAGCCCCTGACACATTTTTCTGTGGGTCAGTGTCCCCCGGCTCAAAAAATGTCCCCCACCCCTGCTTTATAGTAAACAGATCATCTGTGATTCTGCTGATGATAATGGCAGCTGACTTCAAGCAATGCTAAAATAGTCTTTACATTTTGTCTATTGTGCTCTCATTTCCCACATTTTCACTATAGTGAAAAATCTTGATAGTTAAATCTTTAGATCTAGGACTTTGAATCCTTTCCCTGGCATCTTTTGGTATTATAGCTAGAGCCTTATAAAATGTATGGTCCATTTTTGTCAATATCACAGTCATAAAATTTTAAAAATAGGCACTTTCAAAATTTAAAATGTTTAAATCTGAAATTTCAAGGTATTGTAACCATGGGGGTTTTGACCTAAAAGGGGTACGTGGGGAGGATTGTGGGATTGCTACCCTATTGCATGGGATTGTGGGATTGCTACCCTTACTTCTGTGTCTTGGTCGACAGAGGTGCTACCTTTAGAGCTGGGCAGCCAGAGAGCTCTAAATCCAGCATCAGCGATGCAGAAGTGAGGGTTACAGAGTTTGGGGGCATGGGCCTGGGGTTTCCCAGCAGCCTTCTGCCCAAGTTGGGATCTGACCGCTATCCTCACTTATGTGCTATCTTCAAAACTAGACTCTCACCATTTCCTGCAGCTCAGGGAGGTTCCCAGAGGTAAACTTGACTTGGCTCTGGGAATGCCCCTACAGGGGAAATGGAAATCCTATCCCTCTGCAGCCTAGGCTAGGACTAGCAGCCCAAGCCTGTCACATGGTATGAAACCCCGGCTGATATGTCCCTCGACCTGCCCCTCCCTTACAAGACCCAGCTTTCATGGGGGAGATTAGATTTCATGTTCCGTGACATGTTTTTCACATCCATGAATTTGGTAGGGTCCTAATTATAGCTTTACTAGAAGACATACATGGTGTTGCCCAGGTCCTTAAGGGCAGGGGGCTGGTGGTGTGGGGGGTGAAGGAGTCCGAGTGGGAGGTTGAGAAGCGGCTCAGGGCACGGGGTTAGGGATGTGAGGGTGTCTGAGAATGAGGGTTGGGGATGAGGAGGGGCTCAGGCAAAGGATGGGAGGGGGTGCAGGAATCGGGGCAAGGGGTTGGGAAGAGGGGGAGCTCAGAGGGTTGGGCATGGGAGTGGCTCCTTGCTTCTTGAGGGCAGCCCGAGGCAGCAAGGGTATGAGGGAAACACACCTTGCTCGCTGGATTGTCCTGGGGGCCAGGCTGAGATGGGCCCACAGTAGAGGGGACTATGTAGGCTGCACTAGAGATGTTAAATATCAGTTAATTTAATAGTCGATTAACCTCATAGATTCTGTTGGTTAGTCGACAATTCTATAGTCTCCATGCAGCCGCTGTCCAGGGGGAAGAGGTCTGAGCTCCCGGACCTGGCACGAACCAGAACTGAGCTGGGCTGCCTGCCTGCTTGGCTCCTAATACACTTTAAATGCAGAGTTGCAGGAGGGGTAGGTCCAGGACCCAGTGCAAGCTGGGACTGAGCTGGGCTGCTGGCCAGCCTCCTAAAAAATTTACTGGTAATGGGTGGTGGTGGTGGTAGGGAGGAGGGAATGTGTGTGTTCTATAGCATTAACCTATAAGGTTTTGCTTATCGGTTCATTGGTTAATCGCCTACACGATTACATCCCTTGGCTGGACTTGGTGGTGGTTTCTGGGCTGGGCCTACGGGGAAGAGGGACTTTGAAGGCTTGCTGGGGGGTGGGCATGCTTGGGGGTGATCATGCTGGGGGAAAGACTGTGGCTCTTCCAGGGTATGTCTACACTACCCCCCTAGTTCGAACTAGGGGGGTAATGTATGCATACCGAACTTGCTAATGAAGCCCGGGATTTGAATTTCCCGGGCTTCATTAGCATAAAGCCGGTGCCGCCATTTTTAAAAGCCGGCTAGTGCGAACCCCGTGCCGCGCGGCTACACGCGGCACGGACTAGATAGTTCGGATTGGGCTTCTAGTACAGATAGCGTACAGATAGTTCGAACTAGGGGGGTAGTGTAGACATACCCCCAGGGAGTAGTGGGGCTGTCGACCAGCAGGGCTTTCTCCTTCAAACCCCCTGTGTAGTAGGGCTCTCTCCTTACCAACCCATCAGGAGGGGCTTTCTCTCTCTCCCATCCCCCCGCTATGGAAGGGCTTTCTCCCTCTCACTCACCCCCATCTAGCAGGGCTTTCTCTCTCTTCCCCCTGTCCAGCAGGACTCCACCCCTCTCCAGTACAGCAGCCAAGGATCAGGGGGAGGAATTAGGGGCAGCAATGCCACTAACCTGTTCTGGTGGCTGACAAGATGCTGAGGCCCAGCCCTAGCTGACCACTTCCTTGGTGGTGCAGATGCCCGCAGTGGTCATCCTGCAGTATCACTTTCCCTCCAATCAGCCCCCTCCCTTTCTATGTTATGGAAAACAATCCCATTCCAGGAAGATCTCATTTTCTTGGCTCAATCAAACCCTGACCTTGCTCTAAGTTAGGATAAGAGGAAGCTGTGCGCCAAATTTCATAGTCCTAGTTCTTACCATTTAGGAGGAGTCCTGGAACAGATTAATAGACGGATGGACAGACAGACAGATGCACATTTCTAAAATAGATAGATTCCCCTCCCCACTTTCTTAAAAAACTCTTGCAGCATTGTTTCCAAAGTGTTCAGTAACTGAAATCTTTGAGCAATTAAAACAGTTTTTAGAAAGTCCAGATATGACAGTTTTATGCTATATTTACCATTTCCTCTCAAATTGCACATTTAAGATCATTACCGTGTTTATAAGTTTAATTTAGTGAGCCATTATTGATACAAATTTAGGCCGCAGTCCTGAAAGCGATCTGGGTTAGGAGAATTTGTCTTCTGGTGGAGTGTACAGTGGGTTCTGACCTACAGATTCCCCAGCCATCATTATGCCTCTGTTCGCTCTCTAGGACCTTCTGCCCTCAGGCTTCCTCACATTGGGGCTCTATTGGAGTCATGTTGCCAAAGCTTCCACCAGCTGTCACGGCTTTTGGGGCCTCTCATCCAGCTCTCTAATGAGATTACTTTAGTGTGGAGGATATTATGGAACCCAGCTGCAGTCTTCACTGATTTTCCACTTGCTCATCTGCAGCTGTCCAGGAAAATGACACACTTCTCCACTGACCT
The DNA here is from genome assembly GCF_052426305.1 of Pelodiscus sinensis. Classification (NCBI taxonomy): domain Eukaryota; kingdom Metazoa; phylum Chordata; order Testudines; family Trionychidae; genus Pelodiscus; species Pelodiscus sinensis. The sequence goes on along the minus strand of NC_143052.1, from coordinate 60,954,465 downwards.
TTATCTGCCATGTTGGATCATAGAATCATAGGACTGGAAGGGACCTCAAGAGGTCATCGAGTCCAGCCCCCCGCCCTCAAGGCAGGACCAAGCTCCGTCTACACCATCCCTGACAGATGTCTATCTAACCTGTTCTTAAATATCTCCAGAGAGGGAGATTCCACCACCTCCCTTGGCAATTTATTCCAATATTTGACCACCCTGACAGTTAGGAATTTTTTCCTAATGTCCAATCTAAACCTCCCTTGCTGCACTTTAAGCCCATTACTCCTTGTCCTGTCCTCAGAAACCAAGAGGAACAAATTTTCTCCTTCCTCCTTGTGACACCCTTTTAGATATTTGAAAACCGCTATCATGTCCCCCCTTAATCTTCTTTTTTCCAAACTAAACAAGTCCAGTTCATGAAGCCTGGCTTCATAGGTCATGTTCTCTAGACCTTTAATCATTCTTGTCGCTCTTCTCGGTACCCTTTCCAATTTCTCCACATCTTTCTTGAAATGTGGCGCCCAGAACGGGACACAGTACTCCAGCTGAGGCCTAACTAGTGCAGAGTAGAGCGGCAGAATGACTTCACGAGTTTTGCTTACAACACACCTGTTGATACAGCCTAGAATCATATTTGCTTTTTTTGCAACAGCATCACACTGTTGACTCATATTCAACTTGTGGTCCACTATGACCCCTAGATCCCTTTCCGCCATGCTCCTTCCTAGATAGTCGCTTCCCATCTTGTATGTATGGAACTGATTGTTCCTTCCTAAGTGGAGCACTTTGCATTTCTCTTTATTAAACTTCATCCTGTTTACCTCTGACCATTTCTCTAACTTGCTAAGGTCATTTTGAATTATGTCCCTATCCTCCAAAGAAGTTGCAACCCCACCCAGTTTGGTATCATCTGCAAACTTAATAAGCGTACTTTCTATCCCAATATCTACATCATTGATGAAGATATTGAACAGTACGGGTCCCAAAACAGACCCTTGCGGAACTCCACTTGTTATCCCTTTCCAGCAGGATTTAGCACCATTAACAACAACTCTCTGACTACGGTTATCCAGCCAATTATGCACCCACCTTATCGTGGCCCTATCTAAGTTATATTTGCCTAGCTTATCAATAAGAATATCATGCGAGACCGTATCAAATGCCTTATTAAAGTCTAGGTATATGACATCCACCGCTTCTCCCTTATCCACAAGGCTGGTTATCCTATCAAAGAAAGCTTTCAGATTAGTTTGGCATGACTTGTTCTTCACAAACCCATGCTGGCTATTCCCTATCACTTTATTACCTTCCAAGTGTTTGCATATGATTTCCTTAATTACCTGTTCCATTATCTTCCCTGGGACAGACGTTAAACTGACCGGTCTGTAGTTTCCTGGGTTGTTCTTATTCCCCTTTTTATAGATGGGCACAATATTTGCCCTTTTCCAGTCTTCTGGAATCTCCCCGGTCTTCCATGATTTTTCAAAGATCATAGCTAAAGGCTCAGATACCTCCTCTATCAGCTCCTTGAGTAGTATCCTGGGATGCATTTCATCAGGACCTGGTGACTTGCTAACATCTAACTTTCCTAAGTGATTTTTAACTTGTTCTTTGTGTGAAGATCAGGAAGGATCTTCTCTGTGCTGGAGATTATGGGGCTATATGTGGGCCCAGCATATACAAAATCAGCCATCCTCAATCAACAGAGTGTCTGTTCGTGTGTGTAGGTGAATTGGGTGAAAGACAAAGATACAAGATTATCAATGGTGAAATAGTTCACTTTTCAGAGTTCCTTAATTTTTTTAAAGGCAAATTACTACTATTACTTTTTGATAGCTTCCACAAAGTGCTATGCACTTTCCAAACCTAAGAGGGGAGACAGTGCTCACCCCCCATAGCTCGCAATGTGTTGAAAAGATTTTGGAATTTTCAGGAAGCCAATTTGTGTCTGAGTACCAGTGCTCACTTCCTTCTGTTACCTGCCTGATAACACATCTCTGGAGTCAGGTTTATGGAGTTCAATGAATCTAAGAAGTAAGTTTTAATTTCTGCGTGTGACGGGTTCCTGGGTGCAATCACCCCCTCTCGGCCAAGCATGGGGGGTTCAGCGGACCCCCCCCCGTCCGACTTTCTGTACCGTAATCTGAGTCCTCTGCCCTGTGGATGGATTATTCGGGTGCGATCACCCCCATCTCGAGCAAACAGGAGGAGATTCAGCGGACCCGCCGTCCGACTTAAGGTATAGTTAGTGGGGCCCTCTGCCCCGAGTTCATCCCCTCCTAGGGCGGGGTCTGCTGGCCTTGCCCGACAAGACTGCCGACTCCAATGTGTGCACTGGCGTATCTGTGGATGCTGAGTCGTGGGGCAAGGGGGAAGAGGGACCCGGGCCCGCCTTCTCCACCAGGTCCCAACCCGGGGCCCTGAGTGCAGGGTGCAACACCGTCCCTGCACAACAGACGGGGTTCACTCCTGAAACGTGTCTGTCCACGGGCACCACAAGGATCCCGCCCCGGGCTGCTTCCTTCCCCCCACGGGTCCCTGGGGACCGGCCTCCGGCTCCCTCATGCCTACTGTGGTTCCTTTGTCCTGCGCCTGGGTTGGCCCTCCGACACTCCTTCCGGGGACCCGTTCCCCTGCGCTGTTCCTCTGCCGGAGCTCACCTTCCTTCGGCTGTGGATGCTCACCTGTGCTGCTCTGCGGCCAGGGCTTGCCGTCCGCCGGCTGTAGGGATGGTCCCAAGCTGTCCCTTGGCCAGGGCTCACCGTCCGCTGGCTACCACCGCCGCTTGTCAGCGGTGTCCCGCCGCTCGTGCTCACTGCCCATGGCCCCGCTCTCTTCCCGCCTCCCCCTGCTGCCCAGCATGCAGGCCGCTAGCAGCCCGTCACACTGCTGATCAAATGGAGCCTGATCCTGCATTCCAAGATTTCCAAGTTTGTCTCTGGAACTCAGTGGGAGGAAGAGTGGGGTCTTATGAACCAGCCATATTCTGCTGCATCAAAGGCCAATATTAGACTTTTGCAGGGGGATCATAGGTCAAGTGAAAGCTGCAAAAAATATTAATGTTAGCACAAACAATGGATGGCAGAAAATGGATAGCAGAAAATATTAATGTTAACTGTTGTTTAAAACTTTGCCAGTTTTGTTACAGTGATAAAATTGACCACAAATGAGGCTGTGCTTGATAGAAGTGGAAAAACTTTCCTTTTATATTTGTCAAATTTGACTGTGGAAATTTCATGAAATGAAACTAGAAGGTGCGTTAAGTACTGCACATGATAGAAAGTCTGTTTGTGTGTGTGAAATGAGAAAACTAGGCAGCTGGAAGAAGTTGGAATTTTGGATTCTTAATTGCATCATTCACCTCAGAACAGCTGCCAGAGATATTATGAGCAAAGATAAAGTATCTAAGAGAAGACATCAGATGAAATAAGCAGAGAACAATACCATTGTACTATACTGCTGTACTAGTGTGCACTGTCTGTATTAAGATGAAAGCCATACAATCTCCCCTCAGTTTTGGTTCATACATTTTAATGACATAAAATGGCAACATGCCATCATATGGTTTCAGAAGCCATTGGCAGTATTTTGAATTTAACTTATGCAAAATGGAAATGTTAAAATGAAAACCAGGCTGAAATTGTGCTATTTAAACCTACAGATCATCTTGTTTTCAAGTCTCTGTGTTACTCTGTAACTTTAAAACAATGAGTAGTCCTGTGGCACTTCAGAGACTAACCAAAATATACAGTATCATGAGCATTCATGGGTAAAACCCACTTCATTAAATGATGAGCTGGAGTAGAAGTATTAGAAACCAAGTTATTTATAACCAAAAAAGTACCGGTCAATTGTAGAACCGGTGCTAATGAGGCTAATTAAGTGGGCTTGTTTTTAAATGCTGAAGGCAGCTGAGGTAACTCAAGGAATCATTTTTTACCCTTGTAGCCAATTCTACACTATCCCCATCACCAGCATAGTTTAGGGCATCATAAGGGTTGCTTTAAATCAGGGGTGGGCAAAAGGACCTCTGCGGGCTGGATCTGGGCCTGGAGGCGGGGGAGCACTCAAAGCCTCCTTCAGCCCTGCCAGGAGCACATGGCGCTTTGAAGTGCTGCACACTGTTTGCAAGGTGCGGGGGGAGAGCAGAGGAGACTTGATGCGCTCCCCCCTACCAATCAAGGCCTGGGGGTGCGGGAGCTGTGTGAAGCTTCTGTCACCCTACCCCGGCCCTGCAAGGAGCCTGCAGCACTTCAAAGTGCCATATGCTCCTCGCAGGGTGGGAGGAGGCTTCCCATACTCCCCCGCCCCCAGGCCCTGATTGACCTGGGGGTGGGGGAGCATGCTAAACCTCTTCCAGGGCATGGGTGCCTAGTGGGAAGGGGGGGCAAAGGGGCTCCCCCACTCCCAGACCAATCATGGTCTGGGGGCGGGGTAGCCCCACTTGTTCCCATTGAGGCCCCTTTCCTTCCTGTTTAGGCCCCACCCCTTCCAGGATGGCCCAGGGCTACTTCAAAAAATTTTGAAGTGGCTCCTGGGCAAAAATTATTACTCACGCCTGCTTTAAATCAGGGTGGCTATGTCTCCAAGAGGCTGCTCTGTTGTTTGGAGATTTCTGGAAAGCAGTGTGGCCATACTTTCTTCCTAGCCACACCTCTAACTCTCCTCTCAGCATTAGGGTTTGGGAGGTTAGATGTGTAGAGGTAGCCTACAAAGATCCGATCTACTTCTCCCCATGCCAGGAAAGTATCCTCTTGGCCATGTTTGCCAGCTTTTTGGCCACTCTGGTGCAGTCCAAAGGATCTGTCCCATAGTGTTGTATCATTATGCATCTTTGCTCCCTTGTACTTTCAAATCAACAGACAGTGATCACCTTTTTTGTACACTACATTAACATAGGTCAATTTCCTAGATTTTACATTGAAAAACCTCTTGGCTACATGTGGAATAAAAGGGAAAGAACTGAGAGAACTGTCCATTTCATCAGAAAGATGGGTTAGTTACATTGTTAAATCAATAGAGCACACACTATGGTAAAAAACAATCAAGATCTACTTTTAAGCAAAATAGAATATTTTAAAAATCTTGTGTCACCTTTAATTTGCTTTTTAAAAATAAATACCAAAAGCATCAGTGAACATTGCCTGTAAAGTGTCATGTTTTAGAACAGCTGGTGTTTAGTTATCCAGGTGCCAAAGAACAGTTCAGAATCAGTCATGTATTTTTGAAAATAGCAAAACAAAAATTATTTAAATAATTGTGAGCTCTGACTCTTATTTTTCGTGTTTCATCCCAGAGCAAATAAATTCACATTACAAATATATCCAAACTGAGTTCATAGCAGATCTCATACAAACTGTATTAGAGTAGTTCAAAGGCATTTGCTGTAATAGATGGAAATGTTATTTATTAAATCATAGCCTACTTTTCTTTAGTTGGTCATCAAGTTTGTTTTTCAGGAAATGTGACTTATTTTATGATGGATCAGATCGTACCTGCCTTACTTGTGACGAGTACTACTTTACTACTTGTGATGAGACCTATTGAATTCAACGGTACTAATCACAAAGCAGAATGGCAGAAACTGGCCCTTTCAGAACTTCTAAAAATTATGTAATTTAAATAGAATTCCTTTCTTGGATCAAATCAAATCCTATTTCAAGGTAATAACTTCAGTCCTACCCTACTTAGTATATTCAGACCTAGATTCTCCTCCGTTTCCTTCTCCTCCTCCTCCTCTTTCTCCATCATCATTAGCTGCTTGTTCCAAAACCACAGACAAAACATAGTGTTGTTACTTATTTTGAATAGTTCCTCAGGAGCATAGGTTGTTGAGAAGGGGCACTTCATCAGGCATGTTCAAGTGTTTGCTTAAGCTCTCCACAGTCACATTTGGGGTCATTCCACAGGTTCCACTTGGTTATATTGTCACCAGTTTTGGATTCCCCACTCTCACTTATATAGAGTACATAAAATGTTTCTTTGACATCAGTGCCTGGAGGAGGTTGCTCTGAAGAAATCAGGTTCTCCAAGAATATTGACATTTCACCTTAGCCTTCCACACTCATATTTTGAGGTAAGGGATTTTTAAGTGGCAATTCTCTGTCTAGTTCAGCCTCTTCACTTACGGAATGTATCTCTAAAAAGGATGACCATACCGAGGCACAGAACTTGCTGTTCAATAACTCAGGATGAGTGTGGTTGCTTGAATTATTTTGGGGTCAGCTCTCCACTTTGTATTGGCTGGTTTCTGGAGAACACAATCCATGACATTCGCTTTCTTTTTTATTTCTTGATGTGTTCTTTGAATGTCAGTCTTCAGTCTAATGTGACCCATAAGGATGTTTTTGGTACGTAACACACGCTATCTGGAGTTTTGCTTATCCTGATAGTATTTTTCTTAACAGTACTGGCATTCAGAAACCATGTGTGATATTTTCAGGTTACATTTGGGTGCCAATTAGAATATACTCACTGTCCTCAAATCTTTGCAGTTGGGTGGTAATACAAAAATCATATGCATAAATTAATCTTTGCATGTTGAGAAATTCTGGTCAATCATTTTTGTGAAAGCACTGAACCTTGGGGCAATCTACTGAATATGTCACTGATTTTCTGGACATTCATCATTATAATAACAAAGAAAACACTGGTAGTCGCCATTTGTTGAAATTCTTTCTGGTTTCAAGGAAGATGCACAATGGTTCACAATGTTGTAAAAAAGCTGACAGATTGATACACACACATGTCATTTTTCAGATTTCAAAACCACCATTCATGTATTGAGTTAGGTTTACAACTCTACCCCACAGCACAAATATCTTTGATCATTAGTTAGCTTCCCTTCCACTGTTGGTGCTATTCTAACCATCATCATCTGCTCACATAGCTTGTCCTTGCAAAGTAAGGATGTTGGGTGGTAACTCTACAGAGTTACTGTGTCTGTGTGAAAGAAAAGACAGAACTATGTAGCACTTTAAAGACTAGCAAGATGGTTTATTAGATGATGAACTTTCATGGGTGCAACCACTTTGGTTTGTCTCCATAGACTGGGTATATGCATTGTCTCCATGAAAGGGTTAAAGAATTCAAGCAGTTAGTTCTGTGTTCTCCTACCAAAGTTCAATAAGAAATATGCCCTGACTTATGTGTATAGCTCACATTTAATGCTGTCGTGAGAATATGCACCTAAAATTTAATAAAAGTTATTATTCTCCTCTTGGCATCCAGAAGATTTATCCCAACTCTCAGTTCTATTTTCTGAGCATGTCAGGAGTGACTATAACCTAATTTTCCCTCTTGCTCAATGGTAGGAGTACAATAGCCTACATTTAAATAACATTAAGGTTGTGAACCAAACTAACAAACATGAGAACATTCAAAGTTATGGATGACATTTTATCCTTAGCTCAAATCATTATATCCATTAGAAGAGGACTGCTAAGCTGTAAAATCTCTCTTTAATTTTGCTTTTGTCACTTTGGGTCACAACCTCAACATTTTCAAAAGTAAGGTTTTATATTCAGCACTTTTGTGTTCAGCTCTATGTGTGTGTGTGGTCTTAGGTGCAGATGGGACTCATGTACAAAAACTGGTAGATAAAGAAGAGATAAAGAAGACATGTAAATTTCCATCCTTCACAACAACTTTCTGAAAGCTCAAGGAAATGTTCTGTACCTACAGAGCAGGATCTATAAACTTCAGACTATTCCTTTGGTTTCCATGTTCATTTATTAAAGCACCTTGTCTATAGGCTTACCCAATAAGGTAAGGCTATATTTTCAATCCAGTATTTTTTTTTGTGTTCCCTACGTTCCAAATTTTTCTCTGAAAGAGAAAGTGCACTGTATAAGAAGGCTTTAAAATTCAGTCTAGATGTGTTTCCATCATATCTGGTAGCATTTCAAAATCCTCTGAGCTAATAGCTGTGTACAAATAGATAGTATACCACTCACAATATTTTTGTTTTTCTTCCCACACCAGTGTCCCATTCCAACACCAATATTACCTCTCTGGTGAGCTGAATGGTAGCCTATGTCCAGGACCTTGCAGATTGGCTTCCTAGAGGAGAAGAAATCAGAAATCAGAGTATGGATCTATTCTAAGTGTAACTTGCTTTATTTACACAACTACAGCAGGCCTAGAACACTGGTGGTTAAATAACACACAGGCAATCGCCTCCTTCAAGAAACACAGCCCTGATGTCTAATCTAATCTGCCTCGATCTAATCTGCCTCGATAATTGACCCTAATTAGAGATCAAAGCAGAGCTCAAACTTTCCTCTCACACAGTTCTCACTCAGAAGACCACTCGCACAAGAGGTAACTATCCTGTATGTCTTTTCAAGATGGCACATTTTCTTGCATGCTATAAATAAGAATTTGAAAAATTACGTGCCACTAGTGACACTCAGTGTCCTCTTCTTAGCTGGGAACTTTAGGTCCTCTTGTAATAAATAATTAGATATACATTTAAGAAAGTCAAAACAAATGTCTGTGGTTGACTTTTAGCATTCCAATTGGAGCCACTTTTTAAATGTTAGTGACTACTTATAGTATAAAAACGTGAGTAATAATAACAATAATTTTTAGCAGTCTCTTCTGTTAGTGTGGGTGCATTGTGGCTATGCACGCTTTTTCAACCCAACATGCACAGCTGATGCATTTGACATCTGCATGTCCAGGTGACAATGTATAGATGCAAAAACTATGAGCTGCTAGGCTTTAAAAGGCACACTCCAAAAAATGGAGAGTGGTTGAACTTCCCACTCCTGTGAAAATTTGAACCACAGTGTCTGAAATAATAACCGCGCTTTCATTTTATTAATCATGCAACTGAAATATCACTAAAATAAAATGTGAACCATACATCTTTCCACCTTTGTGAGAGATTTTTTTTGTTACTTCTAAATACTAAATGGCATATCCAGAAGCCTTACTGTTCAGCATTGCAGTATTTGGACACCAAAAAATTACTGTTAAATGCCGTCTCTCTTGTTGCGCATTCCATTTCTGATTCCTTCCTTTTACTTTATTTTACAATGCTCTCCTACACCGTGCTACACTGACAGGATTTGTGTTAAGATTATACTCAAGATTTCACCAACGAAAGAACTGTGAAGATCAGGTACCCACCAGTTACGTGTACATGACTAAACAAGGCACCTCACAAAGGCTTTTTTGGCTACAGTTGCACTGTATTCCTTCTTGTGTTGCTTTTCCAGATGGCTGATGGAGGGGGAAAAGAGTCCTTCAAGATCTTTTCCCTCCCCTTCTCCTCTACAAAGGCATTATTCTGTGACAACCTTTTCTACAGCATTGAGGATAAATATTTTTGTCTTCCTTCAGAACCTGTTAGCACCACAGGCTGGGGAGAATTATTTAATATGCACCTAATTCTTTCTGGTTTGGTAATTCAAGGCAGAACAGTAACAGTGTTTGTTGAGAGTAAGCAGGTAAGCTGTAGGTACCCACAAAGATCACAGGTAATTTAACTAACTATCCTTCAACAGTTTGATGTGCTCCAGAAAAGTGACATATGGTGTCACAAAAGTGTATAGAATTTTTTTAGTGTCATTTATAGGACCAAATTATGAAAAGTCCAGGTTTCTGCAGTGCCTATCATATTTAAGTGGTTGTTTGTTTAACTTTAATCTATTCTTGCCTTTCTGAATGAGTTAAGATTTTATTTTCTAGCTTGGATGTAATAGTTACTTATAGGTTCAAGGGTCCTATAGGATATATCTACACTACAGAGAAGATCGAAGCTGCTGGTATTGATCTTCCAGTGTTTGAATTAGTGGGTCTAGTGAAGACACACTAATTCGAACTGAGAGATGCACTCCTGTCGATGCCAGAGTCCTACTTCCACAAGGAGTAAGGGAAGTCGAAGGGAGAGTGTTCTCCCTTCAACTTCCTGCAGTGTGGATGGCGCCAAAAGTCAAGTTAAGGTACTCTGACTTCAGCTACATGATTAACGTAGCTGAATTATGTATCTTAATTGACCTTGTCCCATAGTATAGACGTACTCTCAATTATCTAAAATTAAAATAGAGATAATAAACTGATTCTGTTTATACTTGTCTGCGTTTTGAGGGCTGAACATGGCCCTTTTCACTGAAAATTCCAGGTCCTTAGATTAATAAGTTCTAAAGGTCAATTATATTTAGCCACAGACACTGCAAAAATGCTTGCTGCCAAAATGGTGCAGATTGTATGCAGAATCTTTCAATGGGTTTACAAATGGAAATTTCCTTGTCCAATTCGAGAAACAGTCTATATGCTTGTTTGCATTGAAATAAGCAGATCCAGAAACAGTTCCCTGTGCCTGAACATGCAACTCCGGCCATTAAAATGTTCTTTGTTCACTACGTTTGCAGTATTCCTCCTCAACCATGACACTGAACAAAAATGATTTTAAATGTACTGAGATTGTTTGAATCTTTATTTGCTGTCTCTGTTGTACTTATTGATCTCTTCTATACGTGTTAGAGCAATTTACTGTTCACACATTTTATTATCTACTGGGTTGAGAGATATGTTTTTAATTAACCTAGAATACCAATATCAAGGACTTCTACACATTATTGGCACTGTTGTATTCAGTATGTCTGGATATTGCGGAGGCGTAAGGGAGGGACTGGGGTAGCTAGCTCTCAGCACCACCCAGAGCACACCATGGCCTCACCTCTCCAGGCAGCCCTCAGAGGCACTTCAAGTATACTACATGACACACCAGGAGCAATTTAAAGGGCCTGGGGTTCCATCTGGTGCCACAGTAGGCATCTGTCCCCTTTATCTCCTTCTTTGGCAGGTCTGAATGTGGCTGGTGGCCTAGGACCACAAGCATATGGCTTCTTGTAATGAATGACCCCCTTCAAAAGGAGCCTGAACCTGGCCTGATTTCCTGAGTGCTTTTCATCTTGAAGGGGTGCTAACTGCAATGTATGGAAGAGTGATTAAAAGAGGAAAGAGTCAGATCATTAGGACTCTGAAACTAATGAGAGGATGTTGTCACTTCCAGAAAAGCACCCTACATATGAGGGGGAATCACATCTTTGCAATCCTGACTTGTATAATGTTTTCAGCTTCTGAATATAAGAAGTATTGGGAGTGGTATTGATAGTTTTTAGTGAATGCCTCTATAAATGGGATTTGCTTATAGAAACAACTGTTTTGTCCAGCAAGCCTGGTACAAACACTGTAAAAGAAATCTGGTCTGCACGAAGGGACCTCTGAAAATATCATTTGGCAATCTTGAAGCAAAAAAAACAAAAAATCCCTGTTGGCATTGCCCTGTGTGCTTCCCCCTGCAAGGCTAAACTGTTTGTGGTGTGTGTGTGTGTGTGCATGTGCGTGTGTGTGCACATGCTTGTGTTAAAGAATAGCAAGCTTGTTTCCTGTCCATTCAGGTTCATTTCTTAGAGCCTGTCTAGATACTTATTGATTCATCATGCCCATGGCTTAGACACTTGCTATTTATGTGGAATCAATAAGGGAGAAGGAAGATTGTAGCAGGTAAGATCACTCTAAAAGAGAGGATTTCGCAGCCTTGTTAGCTATTTTTTCTGAAGGCCTGAGTTAAGTTCCTCCCCTGACTCTGCACTTCAAAGAGTTTGCCTGAGGCTCTACAGAAAGTAGCTGAAACTTAAAATTAAGATCTTTCTTTCAGTGGGTGAACTGAGTCCTGAGACATTCTACAAAGTTTCTCTTGAGCATGAGAGATTTTGTTGGTGGAGTTTGAAGTACTGTAGAAGATTCCTTGAAAGAGGACGGTAAGGGTGAGAGGATAAGAAAAGTACTATTGTTTTCATTAAAGCAGGTATGGTTATACAGGCTTGTTTTGTGAGAGGTATATTTAGAGTCAAAGATAATCCATGACATTCTGGTTTAACTGTCAGACTTCAGAAAGCGAAATGCATTACACAGCTGTGAAATGGAAGGTAAAAATGCATTGTTAAAGTAGAAAAGCTTGTAAAACATAGGTTCAGGTAAACAGCTCTGGTGAGATATTAAACAAGCAAACAAACAAACCCCACACCATAGCAAAGTGAGTTAAAATACTGGAAATATAAAATTTGAGGGGATTCAACCTTTTGGGTAACTTGGATTGTATTATATACTTGTTCACAAACATTTGCTAAATAAACTTATCTATCATATATACATGCAGTTAAAGGAAAATTCTTCTTTCACAAAACTCCCATTTTGTGTACATAAGAAAAGCAAAATATCAAAGAACAGTTTTGCAGCCTGAGAACAAAATGTTATAAGAATCAACTGCAATGTGGAGCTTGAAGTCAGTAATATTTTCACAAGGTCAACGTGACCTTATTAAATGAATTATGCAGGTCATTAATAAAGGACAAAAGTTTCATTGATAGCACAAATTCCATAACATGGATGCTAGTTAAATCAGTTTAGTGGTGCCATAGTTTTCAGCTGTTCCAACAAGTGATGTTCACCCTACAAGTGAGTTATCACCCTAACCTTATTCTTCCTTTTGGGGGCAAGATACCGAGAAAGTTGGGATGAGGCAACTTTGGTGTCATGTAGAATTTTCAGGGTCCTTGATTCTTTTGTCTTGCTCTAGTTCTGGATGTGACACAAAGTCTGCACTACAGGTTGAAATTCTCTTTACCGGGATTCTCTGGTCCAGCAACATCCATTGTCCAGCAATGATGCTGTAGAGTCCCAGTGGAAGGCCAGGGGCACGGATCTCTCCGGGGCTGGCAGGGCAGTGGGCTACCTTCAGTGAGCTGATGGCGAGGATGCCCAGCGTGTGACAGTGGGGCTGCCCAACGGGTCTGGGAGCTGTGGTAGCTTGAGGGGGTAGGGATCCATAGTGTGTAGCTGCCCAGCAGGACCCAGAACCCCTGCACAGTCCATGAGGCTGCATGGTGAGTCCCAGAGCCCCAGCATGGTGTGTGCAGCTGCACAGCAGGTCCTGGAGCCATGGCAGTGATGGCTGCCCAATGGGGGCAGCAGGGCCAGCAGGAGATGGGAAGCTGACTGGGAGGCCAGTGGGTGAGCCTCAGGGCCAGTGGCAGGGGCCAGAAATTACCTCCCTTGGTAATCTCCATCTCTAGAGATTTTTAGGAGCAGGTTAGATAGAGATCTATCAGGGATGGTCTAGACTAGTGGTTCTTAACCTTACTGCAGCCTGCACCCCTTTGGTTCTCAAAATATGTTCTTGCACCCCTTATTAAAAATAGTTGAAGTAGGTCAGTTTTAAACCTAAGATATATCATAAAAATCTGGCATGTCTCGCACCCCCAGAAAGGGCATCTCTCACCGCCAGGAGGTGCGTGCACACTAAGGGTATGTCTACACTACCACCCTAGTTCAAACTAGGGTGGTAATGTAGGCAACCGGAGTTGCAAATGAAGCCCAGGATTTGAATTTCCCGGGCTTCATTTGCATATTGCCGGGCGCCGCCATTTTTAAATGTCCACTAGTGCGGACTCCGTGCCGCGCGGCTACATGCGGCACGGACTAGGTAGTTTGGACTAGGCTTCTTATTCCGAACTAACGTTACTCCTCATGGAATCAGGAGGAATCATGGAATGAGGAGTAACAGTAGTTAGCCTAGTCCGAACTACCTAGTCCGTACCGCGTGTAGCCACGCGGCACAGAGTCCACACTAGCGGACATTTAAAAATGGCGGCGCCCGGCTATATGCAAATGAAACCCGGGAAATTCAAATCCCGGGCTTCATTTGCAACTCCAGTTGCCTACATTACCACCCTAGTTCAAACTAGGGTGGTAGTGTAGACATACCCTAAGTTAAGAACCACTGGTCTAGACAGTACTGGGTCCTGCTATGAGAGCAGGGGACTGGACTCGATGACCTCTCAAGGTTCCTTCTAGTTCTAGTGTTCTATGATTCCTGTTACTGCGTGTGCCTATGATAGGAGTGAATGTTCACTGCTCTCTCCTCCACAACCCTTGTCCCATAGCTGTATGCAGGCTCATGGACACGGCCAACAAGCAGTTTTCTAACCAAAAGTGATGTCTCAAAAGGATATGTATATATGCTGCCAGAGTGTCTTTGAGAGAGAGTGGAAATTCTCATTCAGGATAGTTTTAGGATAAATTATTTTTGTATTCCTGAATCTGTAATTATAGCTTTGCTTGCAACTCCTCATCTGGGACACAGTCATAAAAAGGGGCTGACTTTTGGGAGAGGGAAGATTGGCTTAGCAATGCCAAAGGACTGACTGAATAAAATTAGCTTCAATAAGACTAGGAGGATAAAGTCAGATGGCTTAGAACTCACCAGGTCTAAGAGATTCTACATGAAGGATTCCATCTGTAGTTTTATGTTGGGTAAAGGTTATGTGCCCAGCTAGGGCCAAGACAGTTTGCTGTGCTATTTCAACAAAAGTCTTTTTCTCAGAACTTAATTGTGCTTTCCATTTGGGAACTCAGACAGTGCCTTGAGAATACCTGAGGCTCGATTTTACTGGGTCATTTGTGAGCTGCTCTCAGGAGAATGCATCATAGTTTTCTTGATGTTTTTCTCAAGGAGGCAAAAGTCTTCCCACACAGATGGCTAGAACTGGTGCCTGGCAAACAACTGCAAATTTCCTTTGGCACCATGTAGCAAAGCATGCTTGGCAATGTGACTGTGGCAATCCATTCTTTAGCCTTCTTTTTAAAAGGCTAGCAGGGATGCTATCAGCCCAATGTCATGTGAACTGTGCCTGCCATCTAACTGGCCTAAGTAGGTTAATTGTGTGGTAGAGATAGCTAGGGAATATCTACACTACAGAGAAGATCGATCCTCTGGAGTTCGATCTAGCGGTCAATCTAGTATAGACCCCCAAATCAAATGCTGAGAGCAGCCCCTGCTGGCGTCCTGTACTCCACATTCTGTGAGGAGTAAATGAAGCTGATGGGAGCATTCAGCCTCTTGCCGTGTAGACACTAGTGGCTTATCTTAAGGTAAGCCAAATCCAGCTACACATTTTGTGTAGCTGGATAGCATAACTTAAAATGACCTGCCTGCTCTAGTGCAGACTAGGCCTAGGTGTTGTTGAGTTAACATCTATAGGATAAACACTTAACAAGAATTAATCCTGTGATTTTTAGAATGGCTTTCTGTGGAAGCAACTATGCTTCATTCAAGAAACCTTGTAGGGCTACTGTTTGACATAGGCAGTAATATGTATATGGCATCTGCTTTTACTATTGGGTGACAGTATGAATGATCAAACAAGTATCTGCTCCTTCCATTGTTTTAAAGAGTGAAAGGAATAA
Organism: Pelodiscus sinensis; assembly: GCF_052426305.1. Lineage (NCBI taxonomy): Eukaryota > Metazoa > Chordata > Testudines > Trionychidae > Pelodiscus > Pelodiscus sinensis. Next base: position 60,939,219 of record NC_143052.1, on the reverse strand, counting down.
TCTAATTAGCTCAAAACGTATCCAATAATGTTAGAACATACAAGAAAAAAAGGGATCCTAAAGGAAACTTAAAAACAGACCTGTACACTAAAGTCAGCTAAATGTTACTGTTTGTTTGCACATCGTATTCTACTTTGCTTATGCCTGGTCTTTGCTGCTGCATGAAGTCTTTGGGTATGTCTACACTACAGTATTATTTCGAAATAGCTTATTTCGAATTAACGTATCCACACACAAAATGCATTTCGAAATAGCATGTTGCTATTTTGAAATAGCGCATCCACACTGCGTGGACGCTGAATCGCATTTAATGCTGGCCGGAACCAGTTCTGGCAGGGCACCAGGTCAGGACTTACTTTGTGTGGCTGCTGCCTGAGGCTATCTGAGGTCTGTGCTTAAAGGGACCCCCCCCCCCCCCGGACAGCCAGTTCCCAGGTTTCCTTGCTTGCTTATCTACCTCGATGAGGGACAGCAAACCATTTTGTCTCTGCCTGCTCTGGTTGCCCTCACTCGAGACACCACAGCACTCTGCAACATGGAGCCAGAGCTGCCCCTGAGCACTCTGGTGCTTCTCTTGGACGCGTTGTTGTGAGCCTGGCTCACTTTCTGCAGGCTGCCATCTGGGAGGTCCATCGGGAGGCTATCAGTATCCAGGAAGCCCTGCGGGAGAGCTTCCACCCTGAGGAGCACAAAGAGCCTCCATGGTTTGCCCCACTGGGAGCTTGTGCTTCATTCCTCCCTCATGTCCTTCCACTTACTTCTCCCTAACCCTCCTTCCTGATATAAAATAAAATACATGTATTTTCATGAACACAAACTCTCTTTATTTAACAAAACTGGGTTGGGGGGAGGGAATGAAACTCTGGTGAGACTGGGGAAAGGAGGCTGAAGAGGGGAGGGGGAAACCTAGGAGGAGGGAGCTGGAAGGGGGAAGCAAGGGGAAGAAGGATGAGGGGAAGCTCAGGGCTCAAGATTGGGGGGTCTCGCCGGACCAACTTGATTGTCATGCAGACCTGCTCCTAGGTTTGCATGTGGCCTTTGGTGGCCAGACTGGCAGCTATCCTGCCATAGATAGCCACATTCCTCCGTCTAGTGTGGAGATCATGGACGTTGGGGGCATCCCTGCAAACCTGAATAAGGTCCATTATCCCCACCCTGGACCAGGAAGGCACCCGCCTTCTCCAGGCCTTGGTAGGCTCCTGGGAGCTGGCAGACCTCTCCTGGGGAGCGGAGGAGGGCTGGCTGCCAGTGGCTTGCTGGCACATGTTTTGGGGCCACTGGGTCAGGGGCAGTGACTGCTGGCTCTGAGCTGGCAGGCTTGGAGCTGGCACAGGCACTGTGGCCAGAGTCTACCCCTTTAAGGGATCCGGGGCGTGGGGGAGTGAGAGAAGTGTTCTTGGTTGAGGCTGGAGTGGCCACCAGGGCACCCTGGGAAGGCTGGAGGCCCCCTATTTCGAAGTAAGTGTCTACACAGCACTTATTTCAAAATAGCTATTTTGAATTTGGTGTTATTCCTCGTAGAATGAGGTTTAGCAAATTTGAAATAAGAGCTCCACTATTTCGAATTTATTTTGAAATAGTGGTTTGGCTGTGTAGATGCTAGGAAAGTTATTTCGAAATAAGGGCTGTTATTTTGAAATAACTTTGCTGTGTTGACATACCCTGTGAGACAAATATTGTTGCAGGATTTGAAAACTGACTTTCTATAATCCTTGCACTTCTATACATTTAGGAGAATGTTAGATAGGGTAATAAACAGAGTTGGCAAGCCAGTCAGTTTACCAGCGATATAATGTCAGTTGACTGTCTATTATTTGATCATGGTCAAATATTGCCAAATAGTCTTAATAAGAATACTCTTATGGCTCCTACCTTTTGTGTTGCATTATGATGCTATTCTTTCATTTTTTTAGAACTTAATTTTCACATTTTTCAGAATTAAAATAACTCAGTTCAGTAACTTGGTTTTGTAATTTTGTGTAAACACCTTTCAGAGGCTGAGCCTGTTTGAGATGATAAAGTTCTGCTCGTCTAATAAAATAGTACTTTGAGATATTTGACGATTTTTGACATTTACAGGCAAATTGACCAGTTGCTTTTCGACTGGTCATGTGTCCAACCGTAGAATAAGCCCTCATATGCCAGACAGCAAGTTCAACAAGGACTCCTTTGGCACCTTAACTACCAACAGATTTATTTGGGCATAAGCTTTCCTGGGTAATAACCACTTTGTCAGATGCAGATACAGAATAGCATGACTATCCCTCTGAGACTAGACATCTAGATGCGTTTTTAAAGGAACGGAGGGCGTATGAACAAAAAGGAATTTCCTTCATTATACATTGATTCTTTTTATCATCATCTTAAATACTGAGTGGTGTATCAAGCTACGGTTCACCATTCTGATTTGGTATAACAATTTTTCTCTTCCACTTATTACAGAATGTTTTAGAACGTGCCTCTTTATAGCTTTTGATTTATGAGCCTGATGCACAAACCTTTCTTATGTAAGATGTCTCCTTGCTAGTCAGTGTAGATTTCTTAGCCTGTTGCTTCTGGGTGATATGATCTTGATAGAAAAAAGCTTTTCCAAAGTTTACACTAACATTCTTTCTTTCTCTCCCTCCTTGCTTGTTTTTCACTAATAATAATAGGCTCAATCATCAATTGCATGAGAATGACACTCCTGTGCACAAATGAACAAAGAGGAAAAAGTCAAGATGACTCTACATCATCTTTATACCCTCTATCCCTCCAATACTGGGTTTGCTTAGGGCTATTTTGCCTCTACTTTGCATAATTTAGAGCCAGTTTATAAGGAAGCCCTAATTGCCATTACCCTGGCTTACCAAACTGCAATGCAACCCTGCCACATCCCAGTATGGCTCCTTCCCATCACTGGTATCTTCCCTACACGTAACAAGAAAATATTCTATCTTTTCCTCAGATGAAGTCTGCACTTTTGTGCATAATACCCACAGTCACAAAATAGTACAGTAAAACACCATTGGTCTGGCATCCAATGCTTCGGCACTCCTGATGGTCTGGCACCATCGGGAACCCGGAAGTGCTCCGGGCAGCTAGACAATTGGAGCTGCTCTGCGCATGGCTTCCCCGATTCAGCTGCTGCTGAAACTGACCAGCAGCTAAATCGGGGAAGCCGGGGCCAGAGCAGCTGGGGTGCTACCAGGCTTCCTGGAGTCAGCCGCTGATCAGTTTCAGCAGCGGCTGACTTGGGGACGCCTGGGGCAGAGCAGCTGGGGTGCTGCCGTGTTGGTCCTGTAGCGCTGCCCCTCAGCATCCTCAAGAGCAGCTCTGTCCCAGGCATCCCTAAAAGCAGCTGGGGTGCTGCCAGGTTGGTCTCGCAGCGCCGAGGGGTGGCGCTACCGGACAAACCCAGCAGCACCCCAGCTGCTCTGCTGCAGGCGTCCCCGATTCAGCTGCTGCTGAAACTGACCAGCATCCTGTGTGATTATCAAGGGTGTGACTTTCTAGTCCTTTTGGTCCTCTGGCATTTCCATACACGATTACTATAATTTGGCACATAGCATATTCTAGTCGTTTGGAAAATAAATGATCAAGATACGAGGCTCAGAAAAAGTGGAAAAGGATTATTTCATAGGAGAAATATACATGTACATTTTCATACAAGTTGTATTGCAGCTGTAAATTATCTGAATATCAAGGGTGGGGGGCTTAGGGGCTGATGACCCACAGAAAAATCATTCGGGGGCTACACAAAAGTAAGAAGCCAAAAAAAAAATCTCTTACTAATGTGACTCCCGACTGAGAAGCAGAAAAACATTCTCCATATTCCCCTTGTGCACCAGAGCCTAGCGGGGCCTGGACAAGCAGATTTTGTGGGTTGCTCAAAGGCTCTGGGGTGTGACCAAAAATGAGGGGTTCATTGCGTGAGAAGGGGCTGCCAGGAGGTAGGCATAGGGTGTGGGGACTGAATGGGTGGTAGGGTGCAAGAGCAGGCTGGATGTGGGAGATCTGGGAAGGAGGGGGTGCAGGAGTGGGGTGGGTGTGTGGGGTCTGGGCAATGGGGATGTACTCCCGCAGTGCAGTTCCCCAGGGATGCACATGTCTCCATGTCCTCCACCACTCCCAGGCACTGCCCCCTGTTGCTCCTATTGGCTGCAATTAAGCCTCCAGGCAAAAGCTCTGTTATTTCCCCTGCTGGGAGGGAGGGGGAGAGTGGCAGTGCAGGCTCCCTGATCATGGAGGGAGGAAGCCATCTGGCCCCGGGCCATAGGTTCCCCACTCCTACTGTATATGATATAAATGAAGGCCTCTGAAGCAAGGATTCTAGTCTACAACATTCAAAACACACCTGAGGGAGGAAATCTATCTAAATAATTGTTTTAGTAGTACAGGTTGGACCTCCCTGGTCCGGTACCCTGGGAAACTGAGTGGTCCTGGACCAGGGAGTTTGCTGGCTGCCCTGCTACTGGCTTCTCTCCCTGGGGCTCCCAAGGTTGAGGCTCCCTGCCATGTCAACTCTGGCCTGGCTGGGGCTCCCCACCCTGCTGCCTGCCTGCTGCCACCACGGTTCCCAGCCAGGCTGCTGCCATCAGAGTTCCTCATCCCCAGCAGTCATCAGCAGTTCCCTGGCTGGGTGGAGGTTCCCCGGGCCCTGCCTGGCCTCGCTAATGCCAGGGTTCCTAGCCCAGCCACTGCTGGCCCAGGCAGGAATCCTCAGCCCCCACATTCTCCCAGCTGGCTCATGCTCCTGGCTTCCGTAGCTCTTTGGTCCAGCAACATCCATGGCTGAGTCCCGGATTTGGGAGGTTTAACATGTAGTATAGAAGGATGAAATTATTTGTTCTATGACAGATTCCATTGTGCTTCTCCATGTGTCATCTGGAAAATGATGCAGCATATCTACTGTATCTGTTGTTCTTCATGAAACACAGGCCTACTGCCATCACTGAGCATGGGGAAATCCTCAAATACTGCAAATACCTAAAGTACTGCTGAATATGACCCCAGCTTTTGCAATCATTTCCTGGCATGTGCTGTTTTGAGAGAGAGTCCTACAGTGGTAATCTAAGCTCCATGATTCTTCATATGAAATATTATTGGCTAACTCAGTTATTAAGGGCCTGATCCAAAATCCACTGAAGCTAGTAAAACATAACAGAAAGGTGTTGAAATTAACATACACACACCACTGCTTATACATTTTTCATTAATCAAACATAAAACTTGCCTTTGCTACTGTTGGGTAAAGGTAACACAAAGATGTTGAAATTAACCACATAATATAATTGCTCTGTCTTTTTCTTTTGTTATTGTTATTTGGCCTTCAATGGAAACCTGAGCTGAAAAGCCTGTCTCAGCTAAAGATTTAAATTGAATTTACTGTATACTTTTCCAGCTACTAGCATTAGTTAACAGAGCTTTTAAAAATGATGCAACCAGGATTTCTCCCCTCCCTAATTTTGGAGAGGTATTCATATCCTTCCTATCTAGAGTGTCACAGTGAAACTGACGTGACATATTGAAATTGCTGATGTGTAGAGGAAAGATAACCTACATTTGCTTTCCATGTCAATCAGCAAGAACAAAGCAAACATTCTCCATGGGAAAAAAAACAGTGCTTTCTTTGGTCACTTAATAATATGCTGTTTAGGGCTTGAAGTGGAAGACATTATAGTCAAATTACTAATTTTGTTTTATTTTTCTTCTATCAATAAAAAGTTAGAATTCTTTAGACATTACCAGGATAGAATTTAGAAAAGTCACTTGTAAACTGTGCAAGAAAGTATGGATTGTTTTCACAATTGTCCCATTTTAATCATTAATGTGACAACTCTTGTGGAGAAGAAATATTTGCATGAATAAAGATTACTCAGCTCAGTAAAGGTTCGAAGGACAGGACCACAGCATTTATTTTGTATTAGATGTCTTGTCCATTAGGCCAGAGAAGACTGTGTGGCCCCATCCTATTAGACTTCTTCAGAAATCACTGCAGTTAAACTTTATGAAAAAGCAAAACTTTTACCGTTCTCTCACCCCTTGTTTGTGTCCCCCATTTATTGCTTCTTGTTTTAGTTATGGTTCTTAGGGGTGAAAGTAACTTAAATTTCTTACAGATACTGTTGTATGCCTCTCCGCCCACCAGAAGGGCTCAGGGCAGGGGAATGGAGGGGGTGCAATATGCAATATAAGAAATGTAAGTGTGGGTTGGCGTGCTGGGGGCTCAAGGCAGGAGGTTGGGGTGGGTCTGGTGGGCTCACAAAGGGGTGGAGATGTGAGTGGGGGTGTAGGAGTCAGGGTTGGGGTGTGTTAAGAGGAGCTTAGGGCAGGTGTGTGAGGTATAGGAAGGATTGAAGGGGCAAGCATGCTCTTTAAGGAGAGCAGGGGGGGCTGAAGCCCTCCCCATTCTTACCGACACTGCTTGTTGTTTGCTCTTCCTCTTCCATCGCTGTCAGGGATACAGGGGACAGCACACAACATGAGTCGCTCACTCTTCTGCTCCCTGCCTGCGCCAGCCAGGATGGAGAGGAATGCAGGGATACTATGAGCTTTCCTCTCACTGCCTGACAGTGATGGAAGTGGAACAGTAAGCAACAAGCAGGATGCCTTGTGGCGGGGGAGCCTTGAGGTTGGGGCAGTCTCGGACCAGTGTGGTAGCGCACCTACAGCCAGTCCTTTGACCAGCCTGGCTGCCTGAGGGAGAGCCCCCAACGTGCTCCTGCAGCAGAGTGCCTCAGCTGGCCAGCTTCTTCTTGCTGGAGTAGCACACCAGGGCCCGCCACTCGACTTTCACCTCTGGCTCTGATTCTGCTATGAGCCTTCAAAAATGTATACACCTTAATAGGACTATTCACAGTGCATTAAGTTAAGCGTGCATGTAATTCCTTGCAGGATGGGTTTAAGATTGTTACATCTTGGAGACAAAATGGGGTCTTAGGATTTGAAAGTGTATTACTCTGTGTGTACAGCATGTAGCAGAATGGGGCTCACACTTGATTAGGATCTTTAGATGCTACTGTAGTGCAAAGTAATAAAAAGAATATTGAAGAGTGTATGGAGTTCAGCAGAGCCTCACTGTCATGCATAATTTTAGTGACTTGCATATAATATATTCATATTTGTTAACGCAAAGTGCTAATCTCATGCATAAAAAAAAATAAACAAATTTTGCCATCAAACAAGTGTGTGAAACCTATTGAAATCACATTAATCTGAGAGTTAATTCTAACACATGGGAATAAATATATTTTTAAGCTAAATAACTGGCTTTTATGTATGAGCCACAGTGCATAGCATATATAGATTAGAGAGCTTTTCTGTCTGAATTTAAAAGTATTCTTTAATATAATTCATTAGCGTTACTGGTAATACATTAAGTTTCAGAGTACAACTATTGTGTAAAATAGTCCTTTATATGATAACTGTAGACCATATAACTCCATGAAAACTACCATAAAGTGGTAGATTAACCACAGCACATACCTTTAGAGAGAAAATACATGATTATTTCTGTTTTCCAAGTTGCACTCTAAGGTTACACAATATCTTCTGAAACTCTTACGTGTAATTATTATTGGACTTCTTTGTATCTACACAAATACTGTCAGGCCTGATTCAGAAAACCTTACTCACATGTTTAGTCCCATTAATTTTAATAGAACAAGATGCATGAATAAGAATTGCTCATTTTAGTAAAGGCTGAAGAATTGAGTCCATAGGATATATTTTTGAAAAATGAATTTTTGTAGAATTCCAGAAAGGACATTGTTTCACAAGAAAGCAAGCAGCGCACTTTCAGATGAGTGCCGTGAGAGGAAGAAACAAACCAAAAATGTGACACTCGTAAACTACTATCTCACTCTGGAATGGTTCAATGGTTTAATGAGGTTAATTTGTGTTAGGTTGAGGGAAATTCTTTATCTGCTTCATAGAAGCTTTCATTTCACATGAGACTGACAGATATTGTACTTACTGCACTGGAACTTAATTATTTGATAGCACAAGGAACTGAAATCCCCACATTTCTTCTCTAGGACCATTCACAATGTACTTTAGATAGTAAGTAGAAACTAGAATTTAGTTTCCCTAGATTTTTAATGTGTTGGAGAGCCAGGAGAGCCTTTTCTGGGACGTTTTATTTTTCTACCTCCAAAAATGGAAACAGTTTTACGAAATAGTCTCTGCAATGCAATCATTAGCATTGGGTTATTTTTGCTCTAATCCATTCTTTACATATCACAACATCTTTTGAAATGCTTTTCCTTGCCATTCACAAATGTAAATGATCGTTTCATTTAATTAGATTACTTTGGCATAAAAGCTTTGGAAAATGCCCCATTTTCTCTCTAATGACTACAAAGTAAGAAATTAGCTATCTTGAAAAGTTTTTGTTTCAGCAAGTACTTTTTTCCCTCAAAGCATTGAACAATAACCGAAATTCACTAACTAGCTTGCATTTCAGAGGACTATTGAAGCATGGAGGTGATGGTTTATTTCTGCTTAGAAGGTGTATATGGAATTTCTAGAGAGCCAGTCAAGCTGCGTAACTCTACTAAATAAGAGAGCATAGAGGCAAACAAAATTTCAGAACCAATGAGACAAATCAGAATACAAACACGAACTGAAATCTAATAGAGAGAAAAATAAGCAGGAACAAATTCACAACTTGACACTAAATTTACTTTTCTTTATAGCTTCAGTGTCAGGTTTGTTATATGAATCTCATGTCAAGTTGGTGAAATAAATTTGTGTTAGTTTGGGTGTGGGTGTAAATTTGAAATGCTTAATTGCCTGTTATAATAAAAATTAATGTAACTTTTCAGAATAGGTTTGTGTGTCCACTCTATGATCATGCTGCATATTATATGTAAGAAACATAATGTATAAGTGATTTATTTTACTGTATACGCAAGTAAAGATGCTCTGTTCTCTATAAAACATATAAAAACTTAGTTGATAAAATATATGTAATTCTATTAATCAATTTGTTAACATGCAATGTTAACCCATATAAATGTTTGCAAAGCAATTAAAATAATTTTTACTGTGGTTACCCAATACTAATAGACCTAAAAATAAATATCATATAAAAAGTCTCAGGATATTGGGGTAACATGCTCCACTAACTTCCTAAAAAAGTTCAGCATCTCTCTTTCTCAGTTTTATCAACAATAGTTAAAGCTTTTAAAATATGGAAAAACATTTACTTGAGTTCAATTTTTTTGAATTTCTCACCTGATATGTCACTTTTCAGTGGAGCATAATCTGCATGACCATCGTTTGATCAGTCACATTGTGCTATATCATTTCAGCTGTAACTCTGTGCAACCTGATACTAACACTGAGATGTGTAGAGAGTGTTTAGAACTGTCACAAGCTGTTTCACTGTCTTTATTTTGGTGAAAAATATGTGATTACTTGAATATAATATTCTAAGCAGTAGCTTCCAATTTGGTAGCTAGGATCCGGGCTGCCCCTTTTTAGCTGTGCATGGGCATGGATAGCAATTAAGTGGTTGCAGTTGACAATAATTGTCCTTGCACTCTTGCAAGGAGAGGAATTGGCTTGTTACTGCTCTGTGTTCTCTCAGGGAGAAAGACTCTGAAAAGGGGTCAGTGAAGAGGCTTGGTTATGGCCCTGCTTCTGCTTCTCCTCACCACTGGTCCACAGAGTGGAGCTGGCTCAGAGGAGAGAATCTGTTCTATCTTAACAGGTAGTACAATCTCTTTAGTGTTCACCTTGGAGTCCCATGGTTCAGCAATGGCTTCAAGTTAAGGGCTAAGGCTTAAATTCATCTGGTTTTAAGAATATGGGCTGCTGGCTGGAAAGGGCAATTTGCTTTGGGACAGTGATAGATTCCTCACACATTGTAGCATGTAAATTAAAAACAAAGTCAAAATCTGCTTGTAAAAGGGCCCATTCCTACATGGCAAATCTCCCATTAGAGCCTCACCTTTTACATTTGCTTGCCAATTCAGGTAACCTTCTGCTGACGTTCCAACTTTTGTAATTTGCGTAGGAACGGGGTGGAGGGAGTCTTTATTCTTGATAACATTTGATAAAATATTTTGCACTTGCTACCTTTCCAGTGCCCCCTCTCTGGGTATGTCTACACTACCCCGCTAGTACGAACTAGCGGGGTAATGTAGGCATACCGCACTTGCAAATGAAGCCCGGGATTTGAATTTCCTGGGCTTCATTTGCATAAGCCGGGCGCTGCCATTTTTAAATCCCGGCTAGTTCGAACCCCGTGCCGTGCGGCTACACGCGGCACGGGGTTCGAACTAGCCGGGATTTAAAAATGGCGGCGCCCGGCTTATGCAAATGAAGCCCGGGAAATTCAAATCCCGGGCTTCATTTGCAAGTGCGGTATGCATACATAACCCTCCTAGTTCGAATTAGGAGGGTAGTGTAGACATACCCTCAGTGATGCAAAAATAACTACCCAAGGCTGAGCATTGTAGACCTGAGGAAAGGAAATTTTGCATAATACTTGCTAGTAGTCTCCCTAAGGTTATATCTCTCAATCTCATTTGGGTACAATACAGGTTCTATGTATAGACAGTGACTGTATTACTGTCCGTGATCTGCCCTGCACTTTCTAGCAGCCCCTGGTGCAGCTTGCTGTCTCTGTAAGTTTTGATTAAATGAAAATGATGCAATAACTAGTTACTATACCTTGAAGAATTAACCTCTCCTCCAGGCAGATCTTCTCATGAGACTGCTGTAGTCTCAGGGCTGCAGTAGCTCTTGTGACTGGTTAGCTGATCCTGAAGCAAAAGAAAATGGTTAATGTGTCTGAGTAGTCAGTGATTCACTGTCTCCCAAACCGGCTTTGCACTGTAAAGAAGAAAGCTCCATGACATGATGGGGGAATCATGGTCCCTTCATAGGGTCCCCAAATCCTGCCACATGTCCTTAATGGAACTGCATGCTGACTAATGAAAAAAAGCCACACAAACTACAAGTGGGACATTCCATGTGTCCTGAAGAAAGATGCTGGGACATCACATAAAAACCTGGAGAATCTATCTGAGGACAGGTGGTCATCTTATATATATATATATATATATATATATATATATATATATATATATATATATATATATATATATATATATACGTGTGTGTGTGTGTGTGTATATGCATTCCAAGTGTTATTTTAACATTGAGGAACTTTCTTTCCTGGGTGTCACACAAAGAAAAATATATTTTATTAGGTTTATACAGCAATGTGAGTACCTATGATATAATGGAAATAAACATATTTTTTCATGAAGCCTTTTTAGTACCTCTATGGGTTTGTTCCACTGAAATGGTACAATGTACATTCTTCTCTGCTTGCTCTTGCTCACCATACATTTTCTGCCTAAGACAATTATGCTATGTTGAGTAAAGAAATACACTTTGCAAAGTAGAGTTGGTATCGTTGTAATTCTAAAATTTGTGCTGTGCATATTCTTTTATAGAGCTAAATGTAATGTATTTCTCATTTTTAAAAAATCCCCAAAAAACCTGTACCATCCTACCTAGCCATGTTATCACCATCTTCACCTTCTTTTTGTTTGCACAGCTCACCATGTTAAAACTGGAACCTGTGAGGTGGTGGCTCTCCACAGATGTTGTAATAAGAACAAGATAGAAGAAAGGTCACAGACAGTCAAGTGCTCCTGCTTTCCTGGGCAGGTAGCAGGTACCACCCGAGCAGCTCCTTCTTGTGTTGATGGTGCGATGACTTCTCTTACTTCATTTTGTCTTCTTTTTGCTACTGAGTCATTGTATTTTTGCTAGTGAGTTTTGTAATGCTTAGTGTCAAAATTGGAAATCTTTCTTCTAAACCTAGCAGTGTTTACAAGTGTAATAAAGGATGCTGAGATTTGATGGGCATCTCCAAGATGAGTAGGGGAGAGGAGGATATGAAAAATGAATTATTCACTCTTACATTATGGAAACACAAAGGATGTGTCTAGACTACAGGGTTTTGTTTTTTTTTAAAAAGTGGCCTTTTTTGGAAAAAACTTCACCTGCGTCTAGACTGCTGTCTCATTTTTTCAAAATTAAATCGAAAGAACGCGGCAGTTTTTTCGACCACGGAAAACCTCATTTTACGAGGAATAACACCTTTTTTCGAAAGTGCTCTTTCAAAAAAAGGCACTATATAATGCAAACTGTGCTTTTTCAAAAGAGAGCATCCAGACTGCCTAGGTGCTCTCTTTCAAAAAAGCGTCTCTCTTTTTCGAAAGTACTGGTTGTAGTCTAGATGCTCTTTTTCAAAAGAGGCTTTTTCAAAAGTATCTCTTGAAAGATGCTTGCAGTCTAGGCGTAGCCTCAGTGAAATCATTGGATGACAGTGAAATAGACCTCTTGAGAAGCAAAATGTGATTTAAATAATAAAATGATCTTAGTGTTATATCAAGTTGATTTAATTAAAAGAGTTTATGCATAAGCTCCACCAGCATATTATTTTAATATGCTGCAGTCTCATACTTTATTAATCTGTTACTTTGCCACAAAGCAAGCAAAACCAAATAAGCAGAGCATAATTTGACTCAATTTTACACTTTTTAGACCAACATTATTCGAGCAATATTAATATTATATTCAACAAAAGTGGCATTAGCGTATATGTTTTATTTGGGAAAATATTGGCTCATTTTGCATGACTCTGTCTAGTTTAAGCTTTACATGAACTATTTACTATTAATATTTTGCTGTCATAGAAACAGTAAGTATATCATCTTCAGCGAATACATTTCATCATACACAGGAATTTACAGAACTTCAAAAACAATACATTAACTCAATAGATGAGATTGTGCCACACTTAGAAATCTTCACTTGGAAAGAAGAATTGTTGATTGAAAAGGATTATTGTGAAATTTGTTTTCGAAGCAAGACAAATGTAAAAAAAAAAGTAGCAATAGTAATAATATTAATTAAAAAGAGATGCTGGTGCCAAATTCATAGTGTCCTTGACAAATAATCTTATTTATTTTGAAAGATTCTGATTTTCAATGTAGCAGTTGGTCAATATATTTTTTACTAAAAGTTTGTGGAGAATAAAATCGATGCTGCCATGTAATGGGGATGTAAAGTGACCATTTACTGAATATGTAAATGTGTTTGTTCTTCTCTCTCATAGCTTCAATAGTGGAACAGAAATGGTGGTGTCACATGCAACCATGTCTTGAAGGGGAGGAATGTAAAGTTCTTCCAGATCGGAAAGGATGGAGCTGTTCCTCTGGGAATAAAGTGAAAACAACTAGGGTAGGTATAGTATCATCATCACTTGTTGTCAACTAAAAACTAAAGCATAGGCCCTAAATAAATACTTGGAAGGAAAGAACCAAGAAGAATAATGAGGTGTGGGTTGGCAGTTATATTGAGGTTGCTTTCCTGACCCTGTACACTTCCTTCAGAATACTTCGCAGTTGATTGATCATAGTGCACATTACTCCTGCCATTTTCAGGGCTGATTAACGCAGAGAATAGAATCAACCACCTTTTCAGCTGCTACTACTAATAATTTATTTTTTAAAAATGTGATCAGTTTATCCTTCTATAACTGGCTGCAAAAAGCCAGCGCACCCTGCTAATCTTGTAAAGTTCCAATATCATGAGATATTGGTATAAAAGGTATAAAACAAATACACCTTTGTCAATTACTTGAAATTATATTTCTACACAGAAACTATTGAATATGGTAAGCATTTGCTGTGTCATCACAGAATAATCTTCTGGTTATTTATGTCTCGTAAAACTGAATTATAACAAAATTTTGACTGGTGCAATATGTTTCTTTTAAAATATGACACTTTTCATATTATTTGCTCAAAATTGCATTAGAAGAAATCCATCTAATATTTGTTAAATGTGATGCACTGAAAACAAAGTAAACCTGGTGTTATCTGTGCTTTCTAATTGCTAAAACAGGAAAAATTATAACAAATTAACTAAGATAATGCTAAGCATTAAATACTCAGATTTCTGGAACCCACAGCTTTAAGTCCCTGCAGGTTCAATTAAACTTTTAATCTTTGTGAGGCAAACTAAGGATCCATCCTTCAAAGTTTGCTATCTGTGCTCTGAAGGGTTAATCCTACATCTCTCTCTCTCTCTCTTTCTCTCTCTCTTTATATATATATATATATATATATATATATATATACACACACACACACACACACACACATATATATATATATATATATATATATATATATATATATATATATATATATATAATAAATGAATTTGAAACTTTGGTACCCTTGATTTTTAAGAAACCCTGGAATACCTACACTGCTATTAGGAGGATGAATGCCGTCCTTGTCTTAAGGAAGTATCTTGTTATCAAAAGCGAGTGCTGATCCCTAATGTTTGGAGGCTGCAGTGGATTTGGAGCTCTTTTCTATCCTAAAAGGTTCGAAGTGAAAGAAAAAGTTGCAAAGTGTTTGAAGCCAGTTGAGAGTCAGAGAAAAATAATAACAGAGCCCAGCAAAGATTCCGTATTAAGAGAGCAAGTATAATGAGCTTTTTTTGTCGAATGAAGCAGCCCATATACAATGGTCATGTATAATGTAAAACCCACTGAAGCCAAAGGGAGTTAGCAAGTTGTGTGATTTAAACACACAGCAGCATCTGTGAAAGCCTTGCTAAAAGCAATGTAACATATTAGGTCTCAATTCACCTCTAAGCACTGGGTCAAATTTTCCTCTTCAATAATACATGTGAAAATAGCAGTTAGATCATAGCCTCATAAACACTTGCAGTGCAATCCTCCTCTAAAAAGGTATCTGATTTCAAAACAGCACCTGGATTTCCAGACCCCAGGATGGCAGTAATGGACTATTAAGTTAGGGAAGGGAGCTGGCTTCTGGAGCAAGAGTTTTTTTTCATGCCCAGTTCTGGTAACATATAGTGTCACCCTCTGATGGCTGTGGTATTAGTCACTAATGAAAGAGTGAGGGTTAATAATGCAAGAATACTTATTGATTTGTCTAAAATGTGACCTGGCTGAAGTGTTGTATGCTTTTCAGAGACATCTAAGAAGAATATGCATGAATAATTGTATTTATAAATTAAAATCCTAGGATATTCAGGGCAGATACTATTTACATCAAGAATGCAGAAATAGACATTATGGATTGCATTACAATGGATTCCCAGACCTTACAATGTTAGGATACAGCTAACAGAGTAGAGGTCTAATGAGTTAAAAAGGATTAATCATAGAGAAGCAATATCTCTGGAGAAGAAGAGTTTGGGGTCTGATTAACATGTTTTAGTCTGTTGGAGATTGTATTTGGAAGGGTGCCTCTGTATTCAGAGTGGTTTTAGGAGACTATTGCTAATCTAGCTAAAATGGTGATTTATTTTTAGGGAGAGATCTTGGAGTATATGCCTGCTAGGGCTTTGCACTGGAACTGGAGAGGGTGTTTAAAAATAGATTATTAAAGCTATGAAATAAAGATAGTGCTGAGATTTTCCAGAGACAACATAGGGTCCAGGATGCAGTTCTAGCAAAATGTTAAGATGGAGTTGGTTGTTGCTTTTTTACATGAAGTTTTCATTTTTACTTTAACTTTTCCCCCCTTATTTATTGTCAAAAAATAAAATATTTTTTCAGAACAGTAAACATTTGGATTTAATTTTGAAATAATTTGTTTATAATTTTTGGTCTCACTCTTTTTCTCAAATTTTATATTTTTTCAGATAGGAAAAAAAAACAAGAAAAGCAACACCTCCTTTTACCTATTAATGTTTAATAATTTTTTTTCCCCATGAACTTTTCATTGAGGGAAAAAGAGAGGGAAGTGGAGAAAAATGGGAGGATTAGAATTTCCCTTCTGGCTGGAAAACCAAAAAAATGTATTTGAATTGTTTTTTTCCTTGAAAAAAATTCATTTTCAATTAATCTACTTTTCCAAGACACAAACTGTAGTTGAAAAACAAAATCTTTGACTAGCTCTAGTGAAGAATTTAATCTGCCAAAGAAAATCAGCCAAAGGCAAGATTGCTTTCTTACAGTTGGTGAGAGTCTTTGAAATGATTCTGAGTGCTTGGATCTCAGAAAGAGAAGGTCTCTAAGAAGAACCAGGGGACTTCAAGTGTTCATCAGACTTACAAAGACTTTGACAGGAGAGTCTCATCAAATATGTGCACAGAGGCAGGACTGCTGGAAGAGTCATTGTAGGATAAACTAAGTTAGCCCGAGGCATACATAATATGGTATAATTATGTTAGAGTGAGTTTGCTTCCTTTATCATTAAGGACAAGCTTGTGTTACTATTATTTCCTGTGTTTTCTGGCGTCTCATGTTGTTCTTTATTTTATTTTGTAAGTAGCATTTGGATCCTTCCCCCATCTCTTTTCCTTTTCCTTAGATTTTGTTCTGAGGCCATGTCTACACTATGAAACTATTTTGAAATTACTAAATTCTACTTAAGAACTCTAGATTTAACAAATTCGAACTAGTGTGTACACACTATGGGGAAACATCAAAATTAGTCTGATGCAGGCTCTGTTAATGTGGATGTACTACCTTGGACTGGGGAGCTCTGTGAGGCTTCCTGGAGGTCAATAAATTCAAATTAGTGGCACTGGAGCATCTACACTACCATTATTTCAAAATCACTATTTTGGAATTAGTGTTACTCATTGTGAAAAGCAGGAGTATGGAGTTGAATTCTGCAGCCCCTTATTTTGAAATAACAGGTTTGGTAGTGTAGCTGCACCTCTTGTAAATTCAAACATGGGGGAGTTATTTCAGAATAAGATCCTAGTGTAAACCAGGGCTGAGTGTATATAATTCCTCATTTATTTCATCCAATTCTTGTGACCTATTCCATTTGGCTAGAAGTGAGTAAAATATTTTTGAACAATAAGGGAGATCAAAATGTTTCCATCCTGCCTTAAACAAACTGAAAAAAATAGGTGTTGGTATCATAAGTACTTTTCTAAGGAAGTGCATTGCTAAGGATGGATTCTACTACAAAGAGAATGTCTCTGACAGATTAAGGTTATTAATTTTCAACACGCTGCAAAGATGTACCTAAATTTAAAAGGGGAATAAGGAGTGCACATATGCATGCTGGCACACAGTTGCACAGAGAATAAGATGTACATACCATATCTTTATTTTGGTGCACAGCTGCAGATATTTTTATTAAATCTAGGTCAAAATGAAAACTATGGATTGGAACACCCAGAACATCAGAGGAATTTGAATTCTGAACTCATATATCAATGGGCTGTATCAGAAATGTTGTACTATATGACGTTCCCGATTTCTATCTGAGTGCAGATTACAGACTTGCACTGTGCTGTGGCTATTTGATGTGTGCATTTTTCATCATGCCAAAGTAGGTGAAGAACGTGAAGAAATTCAAAAAAGTTACATATTAGAATTCACGCTGAAAACTTTCACCACAAAAAGATTCTGGCAGTGAGTTGTCATGCTGGGGTCCTTTGCAATAAAGCTGTGAAGACATTCTGGCTCAGCTGGAGCAAAGGTGAAAGTAAGCTGGTGCTCCCCAGTGTGCTCTTCTGGCAAGAAGGAGCCAACTGGGGCACCTAGCTGCAGAAGGTGGTGCGACGTGCTCCCAGCTGGACTCCTGGGATTTCCTGCAGGCTGCCATGCTAAGCAGTAGGCAGGAAGGTTAAGGGGGCCAGTTGGGGGTGTGCTCCCCTACTGGTTGGGGACTGCCCTCAGGTTCAAGCCTCCCCCGCCCATGGCACCATTCAGGGAGAGCAGGGGGAGATGAAGCCCTCCTACCCCTCCGAGATTCATGTGGGAATGCTGCTAGCTGTTCCTCTTTCTGTTAGAAAGTGAGAGGAAAACACACAGTGTGTATGCATTCCTCTCCCTCCCGACTGGGGAAGGTTGGGGACACAGAAGTGAATGACCCAAGTTGTGAACTTTCCTCTCACTCCCTCAGAGTGATGAAGGGGAATAGCAAGCATCCCCCTGGTACGAATTTTGAGGGCGGGTCTTCAGCCCCCATGCCTTCCTTAAATAGTGCCCTTGCCTGCCTGCACTCCCCCATCCACACATACACCAGCCACCTGCCCTGCACCCTCCCCACCCCATACCTGTCTCCTGTATTCCCCCCCCCCACACACCCAAACCTCTTCCCTGAGCCCCTCTTCACGTACCCAAACTCTGACTCTTGCCTCACTCCAGCACCCAGCCTTCTACCTGAGCCCCTGGTCAAACCCCCAACTCGGATTCTTGCACTCCTCATAACCAGCTCCGAGACGTCCCCATGGCTCTGCCCAGACTCCTGCATCCTCTCATCCCCAACCATGCCTAAAGCTCCTCACACCCACCACAACCCCTTGTCCTGAGCCTCTCACACTTCACCCCACACTCAAATTTATTAGAAGTTCTGTCATATCACAACCCCCCTCCTGCCTCCTGTCTTGAGCCCCCTCTGTTACTGGGGGATTACAATACACCAGCACCTGTTAAAAGTTTAAGTTACTTCCACCCCTGACCTGGAGACTAGGTTCTGATACCCAGTGAGGGTGGAGAGTCTCAGAGTCTGGGTTCCAACCTAAGTTCTAACATCTGCACTGCTATTTTTAGTCCCATAGATTGAGCCAGAGTTACTTGCCATGGGCTCTGAGACTTGCTGCCAAAGCTTTTTTTTTTTCTGTGTTGAAGTGCCCATAGAGTGTAAAGTCAAAAGGGACAGTTCAACCATCTAGTCTGACTTGTATATCACATGCTCAGCACATGCACACAAACAAACCCAACAACTAAAATTAGATCTCAGTATTAGAGCCCACAAGAGACTGTACACTTATTGTGCCATTGGCAGGGAATAAGAGGGAACAGATGCACCAGTTGAGTCCCCTGCAATTAACTGAGATGTATCCAGTTAATCACAGCTTTCCCTCCACAGAGGAAGGCAAAAACACCCTAACATCAGTGCTGATCTGCCATTGGGGAAAATTCCTTCCCACCACATATATGATGATCGGTTGAACCAGCTATACACCTAGGAATGAATTATCTGTAGTAACTCCAGAATCTGTCAATCTAGTATCCCATCTCCAGCCGTTGGGCTATTAGCAGTCAGAGTGCCATATGCCACTGTTTATGCCTGTCCATAAACTTATCAAGATTAGACTTGAAACAAGTTCGGTTTTTTTTGCTCCCACTGCTCCCCTTGGAAAGCTATTCCAGAGCTTCACTCCTTTGATGGTTAAAAACCATCACCTAATTTCAATCCTAAACTTGTTGATGGTCAGTTTATATCCATTTATTCTCAACACTTAAATAACTCCTCTTCCTGCTTGGTATTTATCCGTCTGATGTATTTATAGAGAGTATCTCCCCTCAGCCTTCTTTTGGTTAGGCTAAAGCAAGACAAGCATCTTGATCTCTTCTTGTAAGGTAGTTTTCTGTTCTTCTAACAATCCTACTAGCCCGTCACTGCAGCTTGAATTCATTTTTCTTAAACATGGGAGACCAGAACTGCACACAGTATACCAGATGTGGTCTCTCCAGTGCTTTGTTTAATGGTTCTTAGAAATCCAGAACTGGAAGGGACCTCAAGAGGTCATCAAGTCCATCCCCTGCCCTCACAGTAGGACCAAATATCATCTAGATCATTCCTGACAGGTTCTTATGTAACCTGCTCTTAAATATCTCCAGTGAGGTAGATATCACCTCCCTAGTCAATTTATTCCTGTGTTTAACCACCCTAACAGGAAGTTTTTCCTAATGTCCAACCTAAACCTGCCTTGCTGCAATTTAAGTCCATTGCTTCTTGTCCTATCATCAGAGGCCAAGGAAAACAATTTTTCTCTCTCTATCACTACAGCAAATACCTTTCATCCTAAGGTCTCATTATCCTTTTTCATAGATGCATCCCATTGGTGGCTCATGGTTTGATATACTTCTGCAATAGCAAGTCAGGCAGGAACATCTTGCATTTTCTGTTAGTTCTGTTTAGACTTTGAATCCACCGTAATCTGATTTTAAAAATATAAGATATTTGTGTTTAACATATATGTAGTTTGATTAAATATGTCCTAGTCTGAATGCCAGAGAAACACTCCAAAAATGCCATCCAATAGTAGTTTATAATCATTTGGAAAGTGACACTTGAAATTTGAAATTTGAAAAGCATCTAAATTCTTTTGTTAAGGCCCATATTGTTCCCTGGTGTGCTTTGATTCCCACCGGCTGAAGATGTGGCCCATAATGCCGTTATATAATTTATGCCGTTATATATAACTTGCAGAGTGACTAAAATCAGAGACTTCAGAGCTCAAGCCACTATTGACAAGGTGTACTTATATATGCTAATCACTTTATTGAAGGAGCAAGCAATGAAAGCTGACATTGCATAACAAAAAAAGCTTGCTCATGTTCTTAGAAAACCGCCAAATCAGAGAAGTTAGCAATAAAATCCAGCCATGCATTATTCTCTTAAAAAAATATATAAGTGAAGTTAGATTTTATATATGTAGAAGTGCATGTACATTAGGTGCAAGCTTTTGTAACTGTGTGGTCCAATTTTCAGAGGTGCTGAGCGCCCATGTCTTATTCTTGTAGTGGGAACTGTGAGCAGGGCCATTGGGGTGGGGGACGGGACAAATGTGACTAGAGGCCATGGGGCAACTGTCCCTGATGCTACAGCAGTAGTGGGGCCCTGTCACTGCTGGAATACCGTGCAGCACGCTCTGGGCGGTTCCTACAGCTTGCTGCCTCCAGCCCTACCCTTTTCCCAAGGTCCCTCCTCTTCCAGGAATGCATGGCTCTCCCCACCATGCCCAGAGGCCTAGAAAGTTTGTCAGCTGCCCTGAGTGTGAGATCTTAGCAGTCACTAGTATTTTTAAAAAATGTGTAGGGAAAACACACTTCAGGTCAGAGAGAAATCAATATTGAATATATTACTATGCAACTACATTGTACGCCAATATCAGAAATCGACTACTGTAAAAATCATAAGTATTGCAAGGACATAAAGAAATAAAAGAAAAAGTGTTACAGGGGCAGAGAGAAATCCATATTGAGTGTTTTCATCTACATTCCAAATTCAAATCTGATTTCCAAATCAATGCTAGAGATAGATCACTAGTATGCAGAACCTGAAATATTAAAAGGACAGAGAGAAATCCATTCTGAGTTTATCTATTTTCCAAAACAATATTACAGAGCATCTGAAATCAGATATTGATAATTTTCCCTTTAATCTGATTTTGCATCATGAATTCCAAAATTTAGAAGAAAAAAAATCAAACCACGTGTTTTTGGAAGAGGAGAACACATAATGTCCAAACTTGTCAACTGGCCATGCACGGTGGGGCTGACAGAATTGCTGGGCATCTGGGCACAGGGTGTGTGGGGCTGGCTCCTGGAAAGGGTACGGCTTTGAGCAGATGGGGTGCAGGGCTCAGGGTAGCTAGCCTTCAGCATTGCCCAGAGCACACCTTGCCACATCCCCCTCCCCAGGCAGCCCTCCAAACTGCCCTGAGCATGCTGTGCAGTGCTCCAGCAGCAATTCAGAGTAGTAGCAGCAGTCAGAAGCCCTGGGCCCTTTGGAATTGCCAGAGCCCAGGACAGTTGGTCCCATTTGTTCCCCCTGTCGTCAGGCCTGGCCATGCAGATAGCCAAATGATGATCAACAGGACCAATCCAGTATATTCAAATAAATGCACTTTGGTTGTTGTATGGTCAGTAGTGCTGATAATTTTACCTCTGACTCCTCCTCTCTCTCAACATACTGGTGTTGAAATGTTTCTAAATTCATTAAAGCAGATGCTAGTGGCAGCATTATTTTTATGTGACCTAATATGTAAAATAAGATGGTCACAAACTCTCTGGACTCATGGAATAAAAATGCATCAGCTAGATAGCTTTACATATGGACAGGAACAGGCCCCTCCATCAAAGAAGGCGGCCCCATGCTTCTCCTAATAACCCCTCATCTAAGATTTCCAAGAACAGTACACACTTGCAGTGTGGTCAGTAGTTTGGCAGGTTTGAGGTCTGTTCAGCTAGTAGAGGAAGTTGGTTTAGGGCTCTTCTCTGCTGTCAAACATTTCCACTTACTTCTCAAATTAAAGCAACTTGGGTGAACTACGCTGCATGGAGAAGGCTGTCTTTAAGTAGCAAAAACCCAAACAATGAGAGAGCTTTATAGGTGAAAACCAACATCCTAAATTGCATCTGGAAAATAGCTGGAAGTCCACTCCTCTCGTGATACATGAATTGCCAGATGTCTCCTAAGAGAGGCTCCACCAGCTGAGTGGATAAGCACATTCTTTGCTCTTTGGTGTGTATAGAAGACACAATAATAATCTCATATTGAGGAGACAGCACTTAAAAGAACTCCAGTGAAGTTTTCATACAAAAGAAAAGTGACAGTCTATTAGCTAGATCTAGATTTACAGACCTGGCTACGAGTAGAGATCTTGCCTCTATTACACAGCCTTAATTAGGTCACAGAGATTCTGAGAAACACGTATATCCAGATCTAATGAAAAACAGATGTATCTGAATATCACAGTAGCCAAAAGTGTCTCTCTTACCCCTATTGAGTAGAATAGGAACAGTAACCCAGTTGAATTTCATGGCATCTTGCACAAGGGAACCTTTGGGGCAGAAAAACAATGACCCTTACACTTTGGGTCCTCTTGGAAACAAAAGAAAGACGTTATTACAGCATTGCCACTTTCCTTTTTCCTGCCAGGGTCCAAAGTCTTATGGACAAAACACAAATAAAATGAATTCAGATCAGCAGATAGGCATAGATGAATTAGCTGGATATTTTGACTTTGCCTGTCATCAGGGGATTGTAATCAAATAATGAGAACAGAGCTACTGTATGTCTGTACCATAATCTGTTCTAATACCAGACTGAATGGTGTCTGTGAAATCTGTTGCCAAAGATGCCTTCCCAAAAATATCTCAAGCATCCTAAAAAAGGGAGTCCAGAGCCAGGGTGCTAATTAGCAAGATTTTCAGCATGAGGAAGTGTCCTTAATACTTCCAGTCACAACCTCCTTTGTGCTGCTGTCCCCATTCCTCTGCCCTCCACTATCCTTAATTCCTGACAGGGAAGAAGGATTATGAATAAAAAGAAGCAGTGTGAGGGGTTGAGAATGAGTCCCCAGATGTGACAGAAATGGAAATTTATCTTGAAATCAGTCTGGATGTTATTGTCAACAAAACAGCTATGTTGGCTGACGATTTGTCTTCCTGAATCACAACAGATGCAAAGGGAGAAACTGAAGCAGGGTGGGAGCAGAATAAGTATGCTGTTTTATATAGTGGGTCTAGTTAGAATTAACCTATTTGTCATTAAATGGATTTGATATTGAGAAACTGCATATACAGGCAGTCCCCGGGTTACATGGATCCGACTTACATCGGATCCCTACTTACAAACGGGGTGAGGCAACCCCGCACTAGCTGCTTTTCCCCGTATCAGACCAGGGAGACACAAAGCTAACGCCCCACCCAGCAGACCAGGGAGATGCGGAGCGGCTTTTCTCAGCAGACACCTCAGCTTGAGAATAAAGGACTGAGGGAAGTGAGGTGTGGGAGAATAAAACTGAGCTCTGGAGAAACGTTTGGCTAGAGTTTCTCCTACAATATGTACCAGTTCCGACTTACATACAAATTTAACTTAAGAACAAACCTACAGTCCCTATCTTGTACGTAACCCGGGGACTGCCTGTACTGTAAACTGCAGTTTAACTCATAGGCTACTTACTATAAGACAATACAGTAGCTGTGATTAATATGGGGACACATATCCCACACTATTTCTTTAATGGGAAACTATTGTTGGCCTGAAACAAAATGATTTCCTTTGCCTTTTACTGTTGCCATTGTTAAATTTGAAATATGTCCAACTACTAACATTGTAAGCCAGTGCAGCCTAAAATACGCCTGTGTTGTCTGTCATGTAAAATAATTTTAGAAGTTGCTTTCTTCCAAAACTGGAAGGGACTTTATTAGAAAAAAGAAAATGGTGTTATCCGTAAAGCTAGTTTGTCTCTGGTTCACTGCAGAGCTCCTACCTAGAATCTTTCCTTTCTGTTTTGCTTTCTGATTGTAGAAACAATACACACATCTTCAATGTCTAGCAATATTTTGTGCTTCATAGAAAGGACGTGCTCATTACACAATTATGGGCATAGGAGCTATGTCTACACTGGCGTGATCTTGTGCCAGAGCTATGCAAATGAGGCTAAGCGTGGAATATCATCGAGCCTCATTTGCATATCTAATGAGCCGCCATTTTCGCGGAAGAGACTCTTGCATAAGAAGGAGCTTTCTGCACTGCCCCTTCTTGCGCAAGAAAAACCCTCTTGTGCAATGCTGTAACGCTGATTATTTTCAGGAATAATGGCATTGCGCAAGAGGGTTTTTCTTGTGCAAGAAGGGGCAGTGTAGACAGCTCCTTCTTGCGCAAGAGCCTCCTCCGCAAAATGGTGGCTCATTAGATATGCAAATGAGGCTCGGCGATATTCCACACTTAGCCCCATTTGCATAGCTGTGGCGCAAGATCTGGCGCATAGCCATACTGTAGCAAAATATTAGACCAGGAAAGAGTGATGATTTCTCTTTATTATAGTATTATTGTCATAGAGGTTTTTTTCAAACTGATGGACAATCCGTTATTTAAAAAAAAGTTTTCATCACCTGAGCACATGCTTATCAGAGCTGCTCCCTGCACCAAAGTATCTTGTTATTCAAATTGCACTGTACACTAGATACAATTTTCCAAGATTAAATGCATTTCAGGGAAAATATATAAATCCTCATGTTGTAAACCAGCCAGTAATGGAGATAGTTGGAGCTTTCCCTCGAGGCAGGTTAGATTCTAATACAACGAACCTCTGTAATCTGTGTGTCTCTGATCTGGGAACACTGGTGGTTTGGCCCATGGCAGAGGGAGGAGAAAGCGCTATGTGCGCTGCCACTTCCCTTCCCCCACCCAGCTGGAGGAACAGCAGCACAGGGAAGCACTGGTCTGGAGGTGAGCGGCGGGGGATGGTGCCTGGGAGCAGTGGGGGGCATGGAGCCTTGTGTGCGCCCAGGAGTAGGGCGCCAGGTAAGTTCCTAACCCCCATGCTCCTCCTGCCAAAACCCTGCCTCTCCATCCACCTCACAAACCTTTCTTCCCTCCCAGACCCCGCACCCGTATCCCCAGTGCCCTTCAAACACTCATGATCTGGAAAATTCCATAATCTGGCAGATCCTCTTTCCCAAAGTTGCAGATTACAGAGGTTCAAGTGAACTAGCCATTCTCAGAGGCAGAATGTTGAGCTGATCTGCTATAATAGTTTTCCTGTATCAAAAAAACCTGAGCCCACCTTCCCCAGGAAGCACTAGGAAGTGGGTTGCAAGAGAGAGTGTTTTCTTGCACACATGTCTGTGTCAGTGGCTAGCGCTCCTACCTACTCCTACTTAGGATGTAAATAGTTAACCAGTTAACTGGTAAACCTAAACAGATGAGGCTTGCCAGTTCCAGTTAAATGGTAGGGGCTGGAGCAGCCCCACAGGGTACACCACAAGCTTTGCCGCGGGCACTGCAGTATAAAATGTATGTGTAACTGTAACTGCTAGGATTTTTAGCTGTCACACGGTTAAATTTTAAAATGACTTTTTACACCCCTAATGCCTATTCCCATTTTATTTAAGTACAGCCCTTATAGTGGAGCCAGCAGTCTTCACTGGCCATCCAAGTCAGTGAAAATTCTAAAAAGATCTACTGGGCCCGTAGTTGCATGTATAGGCAGTCCCCGGGTTACATGGATCCGACTTACATCGGATCCCTACTTACAAACGGGGTGAGCAACCCTGCACTAGCTGCTTCCCCCCAGCAGACTAGGGAGACGCAAAGCTAGCGCCCCCCCCCCAGCAGACCAGGGAGACGCGAAGCTAGCGCCCCCCCCAGCAGACCAGGGAGACGCGGAGCGGCTTTTCTCAGCAGACACCTCAGCTTGAGAATAAAGGACTGAGGGAAGTGAGGTGTGGGAGAATAAAACTGAGCTCTGGAGAAATGTTTGGCTAGAGTTTCCCCTACAATATGGACCAGTTCCGACTTACATACAGATTCAACTTAAGAACAAACCTACAGTCCCTATCTTGTACGTAACCCGGGGACTACCTGTAATGGATTGTATTCAAGAATTACTGTGCACTGGTAACTACTTCACAATACTTCCCCCCTACTTAACAATACTTAGTTCATTTCAGCTGAATGTCAATTTGGGCCTAGGGCTGATTGTTATTTACCTATTTATATAGCACCAAAAATATACAAAACCTAGAAAAAAAATAGCCTCACAGAGCTTGCCAGTGCAACACAAGTCATAATCACTGGCACAGGTAGGACAGTTTAAAGTGGAAACAGGCTGTGGGGCTGCTTATTAATTTATGTTCTTCTCTCACTGGCTCTACTGGCTTGTTTATTTGTCTGTCTTGATACTTCTTGGATGCTCTTTTGGGGAATTAGCTGGCTTGAGGGCATGCAGAGAGGCTTGCAGACAGTGCTGAGCAAGATGCATGCGTCATTACAGTGTGTGGAAGGTCTTATGTCACAGGTGCTGAGCATTAACGCTTGCACTTTGGCTCTGCATTTCTTTCAGTAGGACTGAGTCTGAATCTTCATTATTAAAGATGCAGCCGCTAGAATCTAAATCATGTGTGTAATTAAATGCAAAGGCCTTTGTTGATACAACTGAATACCAAAACTAAAGTAGAGCAATATGTAAGGTTCCAATAGCTGTGTTAGTTCAGCCACATTGCACATGCTGGGCCTTATTTCCAACCTGACCTTAACATGGTTCTCTTTTCATATCCACCTGTTTTATACCTCAGTTATTTGTAGAGGCAGTTTAGGTCACATAGACATTTACTTGAACTTTAGGGGGAATAAATATATAGGGTTTGATCTGCAGTTCAGTGAAATGAGTGGAACAGTTCCTAGAGATTTCAGTGTGCTTTGTATCAGGCACACAAATATCTGTTTCTAAATGAAAAAAAAAAAGTTTGAACGACAGAGCTGTAAGCACCAAATCTGAATGTTTGACCCTGAGGACATACATTTCCAATGACAAGCCTAAGCCAGATTCTCACAAAGGGCAGGAAAGTTTGAGAAATAAAGACAACTGCAGAAATGTTTCCAAAGGTAAACACTAATGCAGATTAAGGATGTTAAATTTAGATTAATCAACTATTTAAATAGTCGATGGAATTTGCATCAACTATCCTATTAGTCAACAAGGGCACTTCCGCCTTTGAAATGTAGCAAGAGCCCTGCCGGTTCTTGCTACATTTCAAAGGTGGAAATGCTGAAGGGAGCGCAGGGGCAGCGGGGGACTGCTTGAGTCCCCCGCTCACCCTGTACTCCTGCGGCGCTTCTGCTTTTGAAATGCAGCAAGAGCTCTGCTCTTGCTGCATTTCAAAGGTAGAAGCATTGCCAGTTCCCCACTGTGCCCCTTCCCCCCCACGGACACGGTGCTGGGGGGAACCAGCTTTTAAGATGGCTCTCTCTAATAGAAGCAGCAAAGGGGAGGGGAGAAGCGACTAGTGGAGTCACTAGTCGACTATTCACTTGCAGCCCTAATGAAGATTACTGATTTCAAATGGTTTTACTTTTCCTATTTAGTTCATTTCAAGTTCTCTTTGTTGCTGTGTTTATTGTGAGATATAATGAGGAAATAGAATGACATGAAATGTTTTTTGAAGACAAGGAACTTGTCAACATAACCCTCAAAAGAATAAGGTTTCTGTAGTTATTTTTTTTGGTGAGTGGCTGATTGGAAGGTGGTTGCGCTGCCTCTTTGCATTGTGTCTTGTTTGATTTTTCTCCCCAGTACTAGTCTTCTTATCCTAGTACAGTAATTACTCATTTAACACGTGCCCGCTTAACACATTTTTGCAATAGCACAACTTTTTTTTAGGGAGCGTTTTTCGAATAACACGACCATCCCCGAAATAACACGAAAATAATCAAGTGGCAGACTACTTTGTGCAGCGGTATAAGTTGGTGAAAACAGTGGTAATACACATGAGCGGATGAATACACATGGTCACAGTGCTCCTCTGCTCACTCACGTGTTTATCTTTGTGTTTTAACAAACAGTGACATCTTGAGTTGCTAGTTATCTTGTGTTGCTAGATATCTAATGTTGACGTTGATGACCCAGCACCAACAAAAAATTGACTTTGCCACCACTACCTGAAATGCAACCCTGACCTTTTCCATTATTTTTAATGGGAAAATTGACCCCGCATAACACGTTTTCACTTAGCACGAACATTTTCAGAAATGCATCTATAGTGTTAAATGAGGAATTACTGTACTAGTCCCTTTGGCTACTTTCCTTCAAACATTTCTTTTGAGGTGCCTCAATTCACTGTTTTGTGAGAAGAGACACTTCACGAAGCATCAGAACTGAAACCTTTTGTGAATTATTGTCCCACTCACATGTAAAGCAATATTATATTGTTAGTTACAATACCTATCACAGTATAATATTTAAATACATGGGAGAGGGGGAAGCCTCTGTTTGTTTAAAGTTACAACAGTTTTAGCTTCTGTGTAGTTTGAAAATTGTCAGACTTACTCTGAAAGCAAAGGAGAATGTTTTTGCAGTATTCAAAGGGGGAAAAAATCAAATGGTGTTTGAATTATAAATAATTAAGTCATATTGTCATATGTTTCTGGCTTCCACATGGTGAAGCATGAGTTCATTAATCCATTCTGGACGAGTTTTCTGCCTTTGTCCCAAAGATTCTTCTTGTGATTTTTTTTCAGTTGCTTGTCAGCTCCCATCACTGTTGTGTTTGAAGCATTGCACTCATGTTTGAAGAGTGATCTTCTACTTCCATGCTACCAAACTGAAGCACTTCCTGAGGGCTTTGCTGGTTCCAGGCAGGATTTTGGTTCATTCCCTGAAGCATTAACAAAAAGCAGGGCATCTCCCTAGATGCCTGGTTTTGTCCAGCACTTCACCATCAGGTGCAATGGGTGCAGTGCTAAGACAAAGTGGTCTCAGCTCCCATTTTCAGCTCCACATACTGGCAGCCTGTCTGCACCTGTTGTAGCAGTGTTTGGAAGACTCTTTGTGATGTTTGGCAATCTTTTCCAGTGAAAGAAATGACCTTTAAAAATCTCACTGCCAGCTTCTCCTATCTCTTTAAGTTACCCAGTAGCAAATGTCAGTTAGGAGCCAAAATTGGGTTGGTCAGAGGGGAAGAAAATGCTTAAAGTGTGGGACTTGTATAGTGGTAGGCTCATTCTGCCCTTACTACCCATTTAGTGTTCTTAATTTTACAGTAGATCCAAACTGTGCTTTCCATCATCATTCAGCATCGATGCTACATCAGTTTTATGCACCTGTTAAAATCAATGAAATTACAATGCAATACTGATGTAATGAAGTGGAGAATTGGGCTACATGTATCCAAGATGCATGACTTTCCATGGTCCTGAGTCCTAACAGTTCTCATCAGACTGCGCTCCATCCTCTGGTACTGTTTTCAGACAACCTCAAGAGCACCACCCTCCCTCAATTCTGTTAGGCTTCTCCCCAGGAAACAGAAAATAGTTACTAGCAAAAGAAAATCTCAGCTTGTGTCATATTCAGAGGAATTAGTCAGTTCCCCTAAGTCCAGCAGAAGAAGAACTCTCCTGCTTTGACTTGGACCAATCTGAATATCTGATGATTCAGGTGCTTTTCTTTTTGGACAAATTGATGTGTTGGTGTAGCTTGCTCTTTACAAATAATTAACCCAACCATACAATTTCCTCCAGTCCAAGTCTCCTTCAAGATGAAGCAAAGATAGTGGGATACAGTGTCTTTAAATATCAGAAATACTGGAAGAGATAGTGAACTATGAATAGGTCAACCTGGAAAAGAAGAGGTCTATGATCAGTGTCACTCAAAAATGATACCAGGCTCAACTGCGTAAGACCACCAAATGAGTTTCTGTTCCCCAGGTTGATGGCCCTCTTTCCACATCAGTCAAAACTAGTTTCATCATAGAGAAGGCTCAGTTCCTGTGGATGGAGCAAGAACTCCAAAGGACTTAATACACTAGAAGTCTGAGCTCTCTAAAATGGGCTTTGAATCCTCATCCATTGCATTATAAGCATTGCAAGTCATGGCTTGCACAGCTTTTATCCATCACTCACTTTCCACTACACCCACAGAGAAAGATATCTCATAAGGCTCTAATAGAAATTCTAGATAAGGTAAGAAGTGTTAAACTGAGCCTGTGACATTACCAGGTTCTTTGCCAGATCCATCCTCTAACGCCTCATGGCAACAGAATGAGTGTCTCAGATTTATGGAAATGTATGTGACCAATGTTATCAAAGTACTGTTCAATTGGGCAAAACTTTTAAGGGAATTGTTCAAGAAAATGATTAAGGATTCTTCAGACCTGAACAAGATCACACAAAACCAACCCTTTTTGAGAGTAAGCGATAAATCCTTATACCAGGACTTTTACATTTCAGCAGTTCAAAACCATCTCTTGTTTTATCATTGAAGCCAGAAAATATTTTCTAAACCACAACCAGAGAGGAACCCCACATGCCTCTTCTTCTTGCTGAATGAAGCCTGTTGGCTCAAGAGGTCATTCCTGTAAGAGGAAGGCTGAGGAACTGGCCTTGAGCCATTACTTCTTCAGGTAGATGGGCTCTTGAAATAATTACAGTAGGATCGCTGAAAGAATTCCAAGATTCCACTCTTCTTTCTGTACTGTCATCTCCTTTTAACTAGATCCTCACAAAATAATAGGCATTTCTGGGCAGTGCAGCAAAATTTATCACCTTAGGGGCCACAATTCAAAAATCTCAAAGGTTTCTAGTCAAGATTTGGTTTCTTTCACAGTGCCAAAAGAGAGACAGAGCCTAGGACCTATAAAAATGAACCTAATAGTTTGTAAAGCCAAATTCTGGTGCTCAAAATGTTGCATTTCCAGATTTTTTTTGTTCCACTGACTTAAAATAGGCCTATTATCATATTGATGTACATAACTAATGCTACCTACCCTTTGCAAATAGGTGACAATAACCAATTTCAGGAAGTGCCTTTTGGCCTCTTCTCCGCATGTCAAGACTTTAGAAAACATCGTTATTTTTATTAGCTTGTTTGAGTCAGAAAGACATCCATATTTACCATTGCTTGAAACATCCCAGCCTTAGAATGCAATCATAAGATGTATCTGCTTTTTGTACCTGTAACAGGATTTTCCAGATTCTCAAGAAACACAGTTTTATAGTTAATTACAAGAAGAATTCCTTAATTCAGTTTCTGGAACTCTTTCCCATCTCTGGGCATCCCTTTGTCTGGCCCATAGGCCCACATTGAAAATCTTATCAAGATGTTTGTTGATGAACGAGAGAAGGCAGCTCCCCCATGCCATTCATTGTAAGGTATGATTAGGTCCTCTGCAGAGTCCAGGCCATAGGAAATGGTCCATCTCTTCTGCAGAATTTTCTCATTGATGGCTGAAGTATGAAAATAGGCGTTGATTCATTCTCTCCCTCTTCCTTTTGCACTAAAATCATCGCTTCCCCTGTAGACATTCCCTTAACTCCTAAGTAAGACTATATCTCTGACCAGTCCTCCTGGAATGTGACGGCAGCTTGTCAGGGCAGGGCGCTCAGATAGGCTTTCACATTATTTAGGGCAAATGATTATTCCGGGAATGACATCACAGCCTTTATTTCCTGCAGTGAAGTTAGTAAAGAAATTTTCCATGTGAAAAATTGTAAGCAATGCTAACAGAAAGTTAGATTTGTTGTGTCTGCCATTCGCATTGTCAAACATAGAGGGTGGATATGCTATTTTTTTAAATGGGGAATACCGACATATATTTTCTCCTTCTTTGCTAATGGCTGAGAGGGCCAGGAATATCAGGTAATGATGAACACTTACCCACTTAACCACTCTCAACTTGCCCATATATTCCTTGTATGTAAGCCATCTCTGGATCCTGCTGGTCTCTCAGATTCTCATTTACTGGGGCCCCTATTGGACTGATGGAGTGATGAATACTCATGCAAGAGAAACAATGAAATTAATTTCATTTAATGTAATTTCATTTTCTCTAAGTGAGTATCTGCCACACTGTCAGAACCCACCAGTCTTCACTAAGTCTGAAGTTTCTCTTCGAACATGGGGAGATCTTTTTTCCCATACATAAGTGGGGCTCCGGAAGGAAAGAGAGGAAAACTATCAAAGCATTTCAAGCTGCTACTTGTGTTTGTTTTAAAATATTTTTTTGCTGCCTGGAAATTGCTCTGTTGTTTTCTAACTTGTTTTGTAGTTCTCATATTCCCTCAGCTTTAGCAGTATTCCCAGGAGCCAAATATGAGTGCACTACCTCACAATGCCAGCACGGGGAGCTGGCAAGCAAGTTGGCGAGGGGGGGGGGGGGGAGAATCACAAGAGAAACCTTTGCCTCTGAAGCTGGGGGCAAAGGCAGAAAAAACATCACACAGCACTGACAGACCAACAGGTATTCACACAGAGAAGCTAAAATCACAGGTAAGGACACCATTTTTACGTTTGTGTTCCTCTAGCTCATGTAGCTTGTGACAGCCCTTTCAAACTTCCCATTTAAATTTCCATTCAAAATCATGATGCCACCTGTATTTGAATGAAAACAGATTATGAGTAAGTTCAGCTAATTTTTACGGGGAATAATTTGAGGCACAGTCCTGCTTTTATGATTTCAGCTGAAATTATGAACCAAGTCTGGTCCTATGAAAACCCAAAATAACAGTAACATCAATTTATTTTTAAAAAAGCATTAATGAAGAATTAATAAACTAGTTCTTGTCCCTCCTCTAGTACTGGTTTGCTGTGTGACCAAGGCTACATAGATCAGTGTGAGATCACTCAGTACCTCTGTGAGACTCTGCTCCAGTGTTCCCATGTGCAAAAAGGCAGAAAACACTTTGCTACGTTTGTCTGCAGTTTGAGATACTAAGATGGAGAGCATTCTATAAGTGAAAACTGTTATTCGTATTTAATTAATTGTTTTACAGCCCAGTTACACAGAAAATATCAATGGGCTAGATTCCTCCTTGATGTAAGTCTACTGTCTTCAGAGAGCATACCTAAAAGGTGTTTATCTCTGTGAATTGTAGAAGCTAAGGTGATTTTATAAATGGTCCAATACAAGCAAATATACAAATCAAAGGTAAAACAAACACTTCCCCAACCCTCTCCTCCCACCCTTATACATGTTTGCTTAACGTCTAAGGACACAATTAAAACATCAGAATGTTGAGGTTACGGATCTCATTGCAAACTTCTTCAAGGACAGGCTGTACGGCTATTGATTCTTAACACCAAAAAATATCAGGTGGTATATTAGGCAGTACCTAAATAAATTGGCCTGAATTTTGGAGGGTCATATTTGAACATATTTTTACCCCAGAAACCACAAATGGAGTTGTAGATGCTCAGCGTGTCTGAAAATTAATCCACAGACCACTTATTTATATATCTAAATGTGAATCTAGATGCCTAACTGACCTAATATTTCATGTACCTATAAAGGTGTGTGTGTGTGTGTGTGTGTATCTCTCTCTCTCTCTCTGTGTGTGTGTGTGTGTGTGTGTGTGTGTGTGTGTGTGTGTGTGTGTGTGTGTGTGTAGGGTTTCCTATGTCATACATCACAAAAGCATTGAATGTAAGGAGAGTTCTCCTCTGACTATTCTTCCATTCCACATTCCCAAACTGGTCTATGGATTATTTTGTTTTGGTCTTCAACCACATATGGGAAGAACTCACACCTCTTTCTTTCAGAAAAATAATTCTTTCTTTATGTCTCTTTTTTCTACATCATAGGTCTTCCAAAGTATTTATTTTCAAAGGCCTTTCCAGATTTGTCTTCTCAGAATTAACAATTGTTGATGTACTTGAATGAAATGAATGTTATTTATTTATTTCTATTTGCTTTTGCTGACACAGAATATTTTGCAAAATTTAAGTATGTTTAAATCTTTTCCCCTGACATACTGTGTTTGTTTTTCCTTCTTTGATATCATGCCTTTCTGATAATGGAAGTTATCTTTTAGTTTCAAAAACATTTTTGGTCATTCTGTATATTTCATGAATCCCAATTTTGTTTGATGTAATTAATTCAGTTACAATGTAGTACCTGACATATGTTTGTTTCTTAGGCAAACGTGTAAAACTCTGCAAGTCCGAATGGAGAAGTAGAAAAAAGAGGTTTCTGCTGTGCCTGATGACAATTTTTGATTTTTCCACATACACAAAATATTCTGGCTCCATGCTGGAGCACTAGTTGTGATGAATCCTAGGCTTGGTCGGATTCTAAGGAAGGGCCAGAAGGTTCGTTGAGGAATAAAGAGTCAAAACCACTCCAGAAATGTGTTCCAGCCCTGGTTTATTACTCTCACAGCAGCAGGTGTGTACAAATACAGGTTTCCACAGTCTTAACCGGATTTGCTGTACCTTACACTATATTGTGGTTACATACAGTGCTCCACATTCCCATGGTCCTTGGGTTACTGTTAGGAAGACTAATTGGGTGTATCTTCAGGAAAGATGATCTGCTCTTCTGCTAAACAGCATAGAGGTATCAACCAACTGCCTTCTAGGGTCTTTCCTCCACCTTTAATGATCTTTCCTCACTCATTCTGCTCTCAGAGGTAGTGCAAACTCCTTGAACTTGAATTGGGCAACAATATACCAATATTTTACTGGAAGGGCCCTGGGACCCTTTGGATATGAGAGCAGTATGAGAAGCTACATAGAGCAGAATAGAAGAATGAAAATGGCACTCTGAAGACATAAAATGCCTGATAGGAAGTAGCTCTTCATTCTGCACTGGATCACTCAGAACTCCAGAAAAATTGTAGGGGCTTTTCCTGTATTTGTAAAGACTAGTAGAGGCTGAATACTTTTGTTTAAAAACAGCATTTTAGATAAAATACTGTGCAGCCCAGTGCAGTTTCCTGAAACATATGCAGTGCTCTAAAATGAATAGCAACTTGACTGTTGTCTAAGCTTTAGCAACGGCTTAGCAAATACTATGACTGAGTGGCAAAGTTCAGGGTAGGTGTCAAACTTTCCCAAAATTCTGACGCTTTTTTTATCTGAGGTTTTGATCTGAATCAAGTTTTTAAATTAAGAGTCCAATTCTGCATTCTTTGCGCATCACTTTTCCAATTGAAGCACTAGTGTGCACTCAGTCTAGAATACAACCATTTGCTTCCTAATGGAAGGCCCTAAAGAATGGAATTTGTACAAATCTAGTCCCTGACCAATCGCAACTAGAAATAATTTATTAAATTCAGGAAAGATTTGATGTTTGGTGTCTTCAAAGACACTGGAAACTTTAGAGCCACTTGGATTTACTGGGAAATGTTATTTCTTATATGAAATAAGCTTTATCTACTAGTTCAAGCTTAGAACAGAACAGCAGGAGACCTAGATTTCTCTCTTACTGACTTACAGTGGGACTCTTAGGAAACTGCTTAGAACAAAATTTTCAAATTTAGTTAGCTAAAATTTTGAAAAGTGACTATGTGAGCTAGTCACCAAGGAGCCTAAGTCTCATTAACAGTTAATTAGCCCGTGTTTACTGCAAGTATCTGAGTAAGTAGCATGATTTTCAGAGGTGCTGAGCATGTGTAAATGTAACTGCAGTCACTCAAGTTTGAACATTTTAGTCTCTGTGATTTTTCCAAACTATATATCATGTCTGTAGGGGTATGTCTACACTGCCACCCTAGTTCGAACTAGGGTAGCTAACATAGGCATTCGAACTTGCAAATGAATCCTGGGATTTAAATATCCCGGGCTTCATTTGCATGTTCCCGGGTGCCACCATTTTTAAATGCCCGTAGTTCCAACTACCTGCCCGCGGCTACACGCGGCACGGACAGGTAGTTCAAATTAAAGCTCCTAATTCAAACTGCTGTTAAACCTCCTTGCAGGAGGAATAATGGTAGTTCGAATTAGGAGCTTTAATTCGAACTACCTAGTCCGTGCCACGTGTAGCCGCGGGCAGGTAGTTCGAACTACGGGCATTTAAAAATGGTGGCGCCCGGGAACATGCAAATGAAGCCCGGGATATTTAAATCCCAGGCTTCATTTGCAAGTTCAAATGCCTACATTAGCTACCTTAGTTCGAACTAGGGTGGCAGTGTAGACATACCCTAGCAGACCAGGACAACAGCCTTGGTCACCTGAATCTCAGCTCTGTCCTTTAACTAGTAGATGAGGCGTACGCTAGGAAAGTTTTAGTTGAATGGTGTTAAAGTTTTCAGAGCCTTTGAAACACTTTCCTGAGCTCCCAGGGACTTGGTTGCCCACAGTTGGACAAATGTAAATCTATATATACCTACTGTATAGTATATCTCGATTTATGTGCTTAATTGTAGACACTCACATGTGAAAAATTTTGTCCTTAACATCTCTGCATTCCACTTTCTCCACTTCTAAAAAGGGAACAATTAAATATTTATCTCACATGAGTGTAATGAGGTTTAGTTAATTAACATTTATAAAAAACCTTATGATTCTCAGATGCAAGGCATTATAGTACTGCATAGTAGTAGAATTATATCAGTGAATGCCTTCCAATCTCCTAAACTGATCTTTTTCAGAGTGGATGAACATGCACAAGTGGCAGTACAAACTGTCATCTGCTTTCATGAATTGCATATGAATGATAATTTATGGCAAGCACACTGTATGGATTTCAAAGTTCCAAGAAGTAGTGTATGTCCATCTGCTCAAAAGATTTGTTTCTAGCCTAAATCTTCATTTGCATAGTACAGGAAACTAAAAACCATTGACAGACATTTCTGGTTGTGCAGACCCACAGTGATTCTGAATTCTAATGCTACTATTAAGCTCTGAAAAGAAAAAAGTGGTTCTTCCCCTATAAATGTGTAAGTCGGTTGGGTTTATTCCCTATTAGGAAAAGTGCACAAATGAATTGTTTTTATGAGCCTCCATGTTTTGGGGAAATGTTAATGCCTTGCTATGAATGTATGAACAAGAATTCAGTAGAGAAATGGAAGGAAGTTTACTGTGTTCACATAACAGAGGTCCTCTTTGTTGCAAGATTACAGAACTCTGCCTTCATTCCTAACTATTACAAATATATTGGAAGGAGACGGTATAATAGGCAAGCACATATAAATGATATCATATGAAAACATAGGATAGCTTAGACTATATTTTTTATCTACATGCCTTGGTGAATCACATGAAACTTGGGGTACATAGCCAGGAATTTCTGTAAAATGTCTCTTCCTTTATTTACTAGAAAGAGAAACTGGCAGCAATTCTTATACTTAGATTGCCTAATGTTGCATTATAAAAGATTCTTGCAAGCCTTTTCTTTTAAGAAGTATTCATGGTTTCATGGTTTGTAACAGGCCTTAGAGATTCCTCCTATCAGAATATGAGGCAAGTGCCATTTCTTTGTCTTATGAAATTCCATTTATATTAGGTTTTAAAACATTAAAGTATTAAAATTATTATATGAGGGTATGTCTACACTACAAAGTTAATTCGAACTAACAGACATTAGTTCGAATTAACTTTCATAGGCGCTACACTAGCGCTCCTCTAGTTCGAACTTAATTCGAACTAGCGGAGCGCTTAGTTCGAACTAGGTAAACCTCATTGCACAAGGACTAAGCCTAGTTCAAACTTACTAGTTCGAATTAAGGGCTGTGTAGCCCCTTAATTCAAACTAGTGGGAGGCTAACCCTCCCCAGCTTTCCCTGGTGGCCACTCTGGGCACCACCAGGGAAACTCTTCTGCCCCCTCCCAGCCCCGGAGCCCTTAAAGGGGCACGGGCTGGCTACGGTGCCCGTGCCAGGTGCAAGCCTGCCAGCACCCAGCCAGCAGACCCTGCACCTGGCACACCATGAGCCAGCCACCCGATACCCCCCAGCCCTCCGCCTCTTCCCGGACCAGGCTGGCAGCTCCCAGGAGCCTGCCCAGGGCCGCAAGAGGCGGGCACCCGCCTGGGCTAGTGCAGACATCGTGGAGCTCGTCCACGAACTCCGCACTAGGCACAGGAAAGTGGCCGTCTAGGGCAGGAGAGCTGCCAGCCTGGCCACCCAGGAGCAGGTTTGCATGAAAATGGACGTACTGGGTCAGACCAAATGTCCATCTAGTCCAGTAGCCTGTCTGCCGACAGCAGCCAACCCTAGGTACCCTGGAGGGGATGGACCAAAGACAGTGACCAAGCCATTTGTCTCGTGCCATCCATCTCCAGCCTTCCACAAACCTTGGGCAGGGACACCATTTCTACCCCCTGGCTAATAGCACTCCATGGAGCCAACCTCCATGACTTGGTCTAACTTCTCTTTAAACTCTGTTCTAGTTCTAGCCTTCACAGCCTCCTGCAGCAAGGAGTTCCACAGGTTGACTCTTTGCTTTGTGAAGAAGAACTTTCTGTTATTAGTTTGAAGCCTGCTACCCATTCCTTTCCTTTGGTGTCCTCTAGTCCTTCTATTATGGGAACTAATGGAGAACTTTTCTTTATGCACCCTCTCCACACCACTCTTGCTTTTATAGACCTCTATCATATCCCCCCTCCGTCTCCTCTTCTCTAAGCTGAAAAGTCCCAGTCTCTTTAGCCTCTCTTCATATGGGACATCTTCCAAACCCCTGATCATTTTAGTTGCCCTCCCCTCTCTTTTCCCCTCTCCCACCTCTTTTTCCCAGTCTCCCCCAGTTTTGTTCAATAAAGAGAGATTCTATTTTTGAACACACATGTCCTTTAATTTGTACATCAGGATGGGGGGCTAGGGAGGGATAAGTGGAAGGAGGTGAGGGAGGAATGGGGTACGTGCCCCCGATGGGGAGGACTGGGCTGGCTCTGCAGGCTTCTCGGGGTGGAAGTTCTCGATTGTCCCCTCCCACCGGATGGCAGCCTGTGGCAAGTGCAGCCGGGGTGATGGCCGAGTGCTGTGATGTTCCACGTGTGGGCACTCAGGGTACTCCAAGCCAGGACTGCTTTGCAAGCGGGGAACCCCTGAGAACTGCCTGTCCGGGGTGGGGGTCGGGTCCCTTTAAGTACAGCGCTTGGCTAGCCTGAGACAGGAGCTCCATGCTCTAAGTCCTCATCTGATGCCCTGCCGGCTCTGCTTCCGGCCATCCTTAACCTCTGTTCAGGGTCCACTCTGTGTGCACATGCTAGTTCAAATTAGCAAAACGCTAATTCGAACTAGTTTTTAAGTCTAGCTGCGCTAATTCAAATTAGCTTAGTTCGAATTAACTAATTCGAACTAAGTTAGTTCAAATTAGCGCTGTAGTGTAGACATACCCTTTGATATAAAGTATTAAAAACCATCAGTTCCCTTCCCTCACTTTTGTTTCTCAGAAAACTGTTGATTGTCTGCCCAAATTACTGAATATTCTCAGGTTAGATCCCTGGAGCAACAGCATCACCCCACACTCCTCTAGGAACATCAGAAGGTTAGCAAAGTAGCTGTAGCAGGGTTGGAGAGAAGAGAGCTGTGCTGAGTTGCCCACATCCATAAATGGCTTTAATATTCCATTAATACTCTCCTGGGAATAGCATTAACTTCTGAGGGATGGGAGACAGTAAGAGAGAGAAAGAATTACTACATTTTAACATACTGTTTCCCCCTCACAAAACCTCTGCCTTATGCAAGGCACAGGGTTGGCTCACAGGGGACAACTTTAAAGTTGCATAGGCAATCATAAATCTGGCAAGTCCTAATTTTTGCCTGCTCAACTTTGCAACATCAATAACACTCTTCTCGTATAATTGATGTGTATAAAATATAATGAATGTAGTAAAAAATCAAAAGAACTTTCTATCAAAATACTGATGATGCTCAAAGTATTGTACAAAATAGCTGATGAACACAGAATGGTCCAGTGTACACTGATTTCAAAATACTGTGCACAGTTGGCTGACTACTTATCTTCTGATATTATTAAATTATTACATGAAAACAATTAGATGTGTCTATTACACTTATAAATCCCCCTTTGGCTAACAAATACATATGGTTGTATTTATGATTCCAGATTCATAGGCATTTATGTAAAAACCTACTCTACCATGTCCTCCACTTCTTACACTCACAGGAATAAATGACTCTAATGCAAATAATCTTCTTGAGTAAAGATGAACTAATCATGTGAGTTAAAGGTTGCATTTATGGGCTTGCTCTTGCCCTGCAGATGTAGGGAAGTGTGAGCCTTGGTCCTGGGCAACTAGGAGCTGCTATATTAGATATTCATTTCCAGGAGAGTGTGCTACACCTCAGTCCTCGGAATTCTCATGAAAGACAGCTTTAATACGTATTCAGGGTTCCAGGGCTGGAATCTCCCCAGAGAATATGCTGAATCTGTGTCTTCCCAGTCAACTGGTTATGCCCCTTCCTGGCTAACAATACCAATTTTTTGGGCTGCACAGGATAAATCTGAGGTTCAGTTCTATGGCATCTTCTGAAGCTTGATCTATATACTACATGGATAAGTGAATGTAAGCTGCCTTGCATTGACTTAGCTGTGGAAGTGTTTTCACTTACATTTTGTTCTTGCCAATGTAAATGCCTCTCTATGTGTCAGTTTAGTAACATCACCTTTTTGTAGGACTCCTTTTTGAGTTTGAGGTCATTGAAGATCTCATAGGTATAGCCAGGGTGGTCTCTTGGCATACTGCCTATCTCACCACGGAGAGGTCACAGTTTATGTAATTAGGTTGATGAAATGTCATTGTAGATACTGTGTTGCTAATATCGACTAGTATTGGCTTTCAGAAACCATCCACAAGCTTGCAGATGGGGTGGGGGACAAAGAGGGCAACTGCTTGTACCCTATGGCCCAGTGGTAGTAGTGGCCACAATCCTGGGCCCTTTAAATTGCTGCTGGAGCACCATGTCGAGTGCTCTGGGAAGCACCAAGGACTGCTGGGAAATACACACCGCTCTCCGGGCAATGCTGAAGGCTGCTTAGCCCCAGCCCTGCCACTTCTGCCCAGAGCCCTACCAGAGGATGCAGAGAAGGCCCCCCTGCCTTGCCTATAAAATCAGTATAAGTGTTCTGGTGAGGAGGTGCACCGCTGACCCAATGAGTGAAGTGTGCACACACATAAGTGATTTAATAACTTTGATAGCTCTATGCTAATTAGGCTGACATTTTTGTAGGGTAGATATTGCTTCAGGTATACTAGTAAGACACCATGTAACCCAGGACTGAATCTGACCATAAACTTTTCCACACATGTATGAGGAACTATGTTAACGTTCAGTTTTACTAAATTACATAATGTTGTTTAAAATAAAGCAAGTTCACGTACCATTACAGCCAACTTACAGCAGCCATCCACCAATTTAAATTAAAATGTCTGCAACTGCAGAGTAATTATTCTTTAATTGCTCATTTAGAACATAGAAATGAAGTCTAATTTGTTGTATTCATAACATAACAACTGTGTGAAAAAGATATTAGCATAAAGAGAGCAATTATGTACCAAGTATGAACATATTAATTCAAATACATACTTAGAGTGTTAAAGGTGTTATGTCCTTTTTCCCATTAAGCAGCAGAAAAGTTAATTTTCAGATTTACTATTAAATGAAAAGTTGTTTGAAATTGATTTGTGCCCATTTGGAGTGTTACTGTTCTCTTAGGATTTGAAAGATTGAGTGTATACTGCTGTCAAATCTTGTTTTTCCATAAAAAACTTATTGGCACAATACCCTGGCTTCCAGCTGCTCAGATGAAAAGCCTGCACACTATCCAAAACCAAACATTTCTGTAAATAACACAGATAGATATTCGCTAAAATTTAACAGCTTCTTTAGGAAATTGACTTAAGCATGCAAGGGATCTATTCCCCCTTAATGAGTGTGTGTGTGTGTATGTGTGTATAACTTCCATTAACGTTAATGAATGATGTGTGCTTACTCATAGCAAGAGTTGAATGCTCCATAAAGGCAAATAGAGACCACTGTATGAGTCACTCAGATTAACAGGATGTGACCCGCAAGTGAAAAGAAAAAAGGAGGACAGGTGGAGTAGCATCAGTGCTGGCATGGGAAAGCAGTAAAAATGCCAATGAAATAACAGTAATGAAAAAACAAACTAAAAAAATAAAGTCAGTGAGTCTTGATTTCATCTTCCATATGAACATGATTGACACCCAGTGCAATATTGTTTTGCTGTACTGTACAACGGATTGTCAGAAAGATGTATTATAACACTGTCTACACTGTGAGTCCAAGAGTTAGTGGGTGCTACCCAGATTTAGTGGTAGATATTTTACAAGTCTGACACCTGTCTTTTCATAATTGTGTGCCCAGTCCCAGCAATTGTACATCCTCTGTTAAAACAGCCATGTAGATGTGTAATAGGCCATCTGGGTGTGAAAATGCTCATTTTGCTATTTGTTCTGTGCAATGGCATAGATACCTTTGGTGTAACAAAAATAATAATTAAAGTTTGCATGTACATTGCTAAACACATTCAAAGGCTTTTGACCTAGAAATCAGAGTATAAAATCATTGTATCTGTAGAGCAACCCATATGGTATAGTAGTATTAGAGTAGTACATGTGATATATAGCTCTGCAAAATTGATAATTTCATATTATTGTACACCTTTTACCACCTCAACTGTGTAAAACATGACCCTGCTACTGTGAAATAGCAAATGGTGTTAAACACATTCAAAAATTGGTACACCAAGACCTTGGTTTATTTAGTCTCATGGCAAATACTCAAGGAAATTAATTCCAGTGGTTATAAATCTGTTGACTGAAACACAAAAAGGTGTGTGTGGGGGGGAGGGGGGGATCAAAGCCAGACAAAAAGCCCTGAAAAGAAAATTGAGTGATTGTGCAAAACAAATTTAATTAAAATCTATCAAAGCCTCTTTTTAGAAAGGGTGAATCTTGGTTAGTCTCTTATTCTGTCAAACAGTCCTTTTGGGTAGGGAAGAAAGGATTAGTTCTGTTACTCTGTTTTGAGCTGGGAATGATAATCGCTTTCCTAGTTTTGACAGAAGACAAACATAGAAGGAAGAGAAGATGAAAGATAGTAAAGAGGGGAATTATGATTTTTGTTGATGTCCTCAGGATACAAATCAGCTGGTCATTCATGAATGGATGCTCTGTGCTGGCAAGTTGGTCACAACAGCTGTTGCTGTGTATCCTAGCTTGCCTCACTGGGCAGGGATAGCATCTGGTTGGTCTGGTCAGGTCTCTCTCTTTCACTGGTTCTTCTTGGGACAAACAGAGTTGAATGGGTATCTTATCTCTCTGTACTGGTGCCACGTGGTATAGTTGATTTTATGGCCAGGGGAGGAGGTGGAGGGAAAAAAAGGGACTGATGAGAGAGAGGAAAACAATAGACTCTCACAAGTAGCAGGCTGGATTCCTTGCTGGTGGTGGTTGAATGCCCTCACTAGAGTGGAAGGGTCTGGATGTTATGGCAAAAAATCTTTCTTTCTTTCTTTCTTTCTTTCTTTCTTTCTTTCTTTCTTTCTTTCTTTCTTTCTTTCTTTCTTTCTTTCTTTCTTTCTTTCTTTCTTTCTTTCTTTCTTTCTTTCTTTCTTTCTTTCCCACAAGCCTCTTTTTTAGGCCCCCTCCTCCAAAGAGAGATCATTGGCAGAATGATTCCATCTGCTTATTATTTTATCAACTATTTAGGCCTAATTTTCAAAGTATCAGTTTTGGTCCATTAATTCCAATCTCCTTTTCCTCTTGTTTGCCAGTCATAATTTTAACACAATTTTGGGTGATATCAGTTTAAATTAAGACCATCTTT
Organism: Pelodiscus sinensis; assembly: GCF_052426305.1. NCBI lineage: Eukaryota > Metazoa > Chordata > Testudines > Trionychidae > Pelodiscus > Pelodiscus sinensis. The sequence continues at coordinate 60,895,429 of NC_143052.1, read as the reverse complement.
TAGTCTTCTTCTGAAATGTTTTTAAAGCAGTTCTGTGTAACAGCCATTGAAGCAATTCATGAACCCTTTACGCACTTTCCATTGGTGTGTTTGCCATGATACTAAGCAGATTGATGTCACATCAAACTCTCCACCTTGTTTAACAGAATTCAATGTTAGATGGTTTCAGGGTCATATTAACCCTTTGATTAGGTCCATTTGTTCTATCTAAATTAATACATCATCTGCCTGTTACCCAATAATCTGCCTCCTAGAGATACATCTAAGCATCCCACATCTCTGAGCACTTTCGAAGACCTGCCATTGGGAAGGGGAACGTTACAGGAAAGTTTCCTTCTCTTCCTATAACTCCATTCTATCTAATATGGATAGAACTCCAGAGTCTTCTCCCACATTGCTCTTGTCTGAGGTTCTGGACATACAATAATCCAATATACAGTATTCCAGCAACAAGTTTAAAGATTCCTCTATGGTGAATTTCAGGGCCAAAATATGTTTGTCAGATTTGTATGACTGCAAAGCTAGAACTTGTGTTCTTAATAGCATAAGGTTTTCTCAGTGCTAAGGAAGTTAGAACAGAATGCACACTGAGGTCATTATCATTTCCATAGGGCCCCGCAAAATGTAGTCAATTTTGATCAATTTCATGGTCAGAAGTTTCATTATTTCAGCTATTTAAATTTGAAATTTCCCAATGTTGTAATTTTAGGGGTCCTGACCCAAAATAGAGTTGTGGGGGTTCTCTGCAAACTTAATGGGGGGTGGTACTGATATCCTTACCTTTGCACTTCTGCTGGCGGCAGCACTGCCTTCAAATCTGTGCAGCTAGAGAATGGTGTCTGCAGTCTCGGAGCCCAGCTCTGAAGGCAGAACTGCCACTATCAGCAGTGAAAAAGTAAGGCTGGCATAGGCTACGTCTAGACTACATGCCTCTGGCGACAGAGGCATGTAGATGAGGCTACCAGGCATAGGAAAATGAAGCGGCAATTTAAATAATCGCCGCTTCATTTAAATTTACATGGCTGCCGCACTGAGCCTTCAAACAGCTGATCAGCTGTTTGTTGGCTCAGCGTGGTAGTCTGGACGCACGGGTGTCGACATCAAAGGCATTTGTCGACCACCCAGGTAAATCTCATCCCAGGAGGCATACCCGGGTGGTCGACAAATGCCTTTGATGTCGACACCCGCGTGTCCAGACTACAGCGCTGAGCCGACAAACAGCTGATCGGCTCAGCGTGGCAGCCATGTAAATTTAAATGAAGAGGCGATTATTTAAATCGCCGCTTCATTTTCCTATGCCTGGTAGCCTCATCTACATGCCTCTGTCGCTAGAGGCATGTAGTCTAGACGTAGCCCTAGTGTGGTACTGCCGCCCTTCTTTGCTGCTGTTTGTAGAGCTGGATCCTCAGCCAGCAGCCACCACTGTCCAGTGGCCAAGTTCTGAAGGCAGCATCCCAGAAATAAGAGTGGCATGGTATGCGATTGCTGCTGGTGGGGTGCTGCCTTCAGAGCTGGGTGCCCAGCCAGTAGCCATTGCTCTCCAGTTGCCCAACTCTGAAGTCAGCACATAAAAAAGGGTGGCAGTATTGAGACCCCTATAATAACCTTGTAATCCATCTGCCACTCCCTTTTGAGTCAGGTTCCCCAATTTGAAAAATGCTGATCTCCCTCTGTGAAATCTGTATAGTATAGGATAAAAGCAAACAAAAGATCAAATTTCATAGGTGGAGACCAGATTTCATGGTCCGTGACTCATTTTTCATGTCTGTGAATTTGGTAGTGTCCCAGTCATAAGAGTCCTCTCACCTATCCTGTATTGACCCTGGTGCACAAGATGTAAACAGCCAAGGCCATTCAGTACCTGCCTTCTTTGGGGAATCTCGCATTGCTACTAGGATTTTGACTCTCCAGGCAGACCATTTTACCATTTTAGAATAGGCCTGTTTAATTTACTACTATTGCCTATATATTTTTCAAATTAAAGTAGCATAAATCTTCCTGGGGAATGGATCTGGGGTACGTAGGATGTATTAACCATTTTTATTTTTTGAATGCACAACACAATGATATGTTGCCTGACTTTTGTATTAATTTTTTCTTTTTTTTAAAGAAAACTGATCAGAGTAGAGTCATATGAGACTGCACCAGCCAGTGCAAACACTGTAAAATAAAAGTAGTGTAATAAACAAACATGTATCATAGAAATCACAATGCACAATTTTATTACTGCTTTTCTAATGCAAATTCTAGAAATTACCCAATGTTGAAGGCAAAACTAAGTAATGAAACTCCTAAATCAATCCTTTTAAAATTCTGCTCAATGTTTCTGCTCTGCAGAGCTGACAAGAGCTGTATGCAAATGATTTTGCTGAGGGCAAAGGAATGCTTCATCATTAACAAGCATGACCCTTCTCTCTATGATCAAAATGTACAACATATGGCCCTTGATGTGATAGACTGTGATTGTGACCAATCCAATGCATTGCTCCTGAAGACGAAGGATAGTGTCTCTTGACACAATTGTATATTAAAAAGTAACACAATCATTAATTGTATCCACTGACACAGCAGAAATATTCCTCAAATTAATATTTCTTTAATATGACAAGGGCTGTTTTTTTAAACATCTTATGTTTAAAAAATACAAATCAGACACAGGAAAAATCCAATTACTGTACTGTGAAATATTTTGTTTCCTGCCTGCTTTCCCTGTGGTCCTTCTGGTTTATGTTAGCTTGGGTGAAAGAGCTCAAGAGAATTTTTTGATAGCTGTCGTATGAACAGTGAATAATAGGGTAAACATAGCTGTTGCTTATGCTATTTGTGCTTTTCTTCTCAAATGCTCCTCCCCCACTAAATTATTACAGCTTGCCTAAATATAGTTAGTCTTTAACAGGGTAATATATTTGCATATAGTATGAAACCATGAAGAAATAAGAAACAAATCTTCACATCACCCTTTCTGTTCAAGCCCAGCCAATAATAGTGTTATGAAAGCAGAGTTGTTACAACAGACATCCAATTTCAGTTGGAGCTGATGGAGATAATATAGAAAGCTCCTGTAAAAATTCATATTTCTGTCTGAGCAGGGACTGATATTTTGTGACCCATGGAATTTTGTCAAAACAGCCTCACAATTTTAAGCACAGTCACAGTTAAGATAACAGCTTCCCTCAGGTCCCTACGAGGCAAAACACCGAAGTTTTATTTAAGCAATGAGTAACCCCATTTTGATATCAGTGGGACTAATCACTCACTGATAATGGTGCCCACCTTAAGTGCTTCCTTACACTGTGGTCTCATAAACCATTTGCACAGCATAAAACCAGATGCTATATCTAAAATTTTGTTACTCTTTAATTTTCTTTCTCTGTACAGGTAACTCGATAGCTAAAGACAACTCAAGTCTCTCTCCAGGTTGATAATGCTAACGTAACAGGAATGCCATATCTGCAGGCAACCCTTGAAGTGAGTTTACACTGCTGGGGTGCATTGGCTTGTAATCAGCAACAGCTTGAGATCAAAACGACTGGAAAGTCATTGTGAACTTTTTTTGTCACAGAGATTTCAACTGACTGAACGAGGTACATTTACAAAATTGCACTTGCTGAGGAATATATGGCAGCAATCTAAAGTGGTGATGCTGAGCAGATGTAGAAGAGGCAGCAATCTTTTGGGTTCTCCATTCCGGACTGACGGCTCTTCATCTGTGCAAAAGCAGTCTTTGAAATGCACTGGTTCTTTCACTCTGAAATGCTCCCTGGTTCTACGTACAAATTGCTGGTGGGACTGCACACTACTTTAATCAAATTTATGTTGCAGAACTTGTCCTCTGGCATCACGCAGCTGTAGACATTTTTATTTGTATTTCTACTCTTGGACCTCTGAAAGGCTACATGTTTCAACATCTTGAAGTTGCTTTTGTTATAGGAATGGAAATATATATCCATTGTTAATAATTATTGTTGACAAGTAATAGTTATCAGAATACATCAATCATATAAGAATGTATAGCCAACCTGACATGTTTCCCTAAGGCTAACCGACTACTGTAGCTCTTTGGCAGTTTCATTATAAGTATTTTATACCTTTAAAATATACATTTCCATTTAGTTTGAAGATGATGGGTGTTTCTGGTATGTCCTTTACTTTCTTAACCTTAAGTCCTTCCAAGTTGACAGTAAGCAGTAAATGACATTAGCTAGTCCTTTTTTGTAAAGGTAGACAGGGATGCATGCAAGTTTTACAATTCTGAGATTGGATGGCATTAATTCAGAGTTTCTTTTAGTAATTTTTTTTTAAATTATCTCTTGCTTGAACACAAGTACTATCTGATGCTTATGTAGATGTCTGCTCAGCCTGTTGATAAGAGGAAAAAATATATTTTACCCCACATCTGCAATTCATCAATGTTTTGCTTACAGTTATGCAGGCCAAGCTTCTTGTCCTTTTCATAGTCATTTCCACAAATTTACATTTTTTTCGTATTTTCTACTCCTGTAGCATTTTTGCAATGTGCTGTTCTATGAAAACCCTTCATATTTAAAGGCCTTAAATATATATGAACATTATTTCTAAGTTATTACAGAATGTATAATTTTATACTCCATTTAATGTATCCAGTACCACTGGTAATGCTAAGACAAAGGAGCTCTGATACTTCATTGTTGTGCTGTATTGATGCTGTCTAAGCATGCTGACTAAAGAGAGAGTTATCGAGTATGCTTTTTGTCTAAATAGAGACAAAGACCATAGAATCTCCGACCTCAAAATAATTCTGTAGGCAGTCTCATTCCAATAGCCTGCATGGTTACCAGTATCTTTAAAAAAAGGGGGAAGACTTTTTATAGTTACAAGCCATTGACATGGCTAATTAGCTATAAATTGGGTTCCCCATGATGGATAAACACCTTGGAGTGCTCTGCTTTGTCACAGTATCCTAGGATCTTCCAAAACTATTTCATCACCTCTCCCATATTATTGCACAGGAGAACTAAAATTTAATGATTGTTAGGAATAATTTGAGATGCATATTTTATCATTGTGCTGCATAATAATAAAAATGTTGGCAGGGAAAGATTCTTTTCTGATTAAAATTTAATTTGGATAAACTATAGCACCAATAGCTAGCTCAGTTTTTTCAAATGGATTAATATTGTATGGATTTGTGCTAAAAGAACATCTTAAGGAGAAAAATAATTCTTTGGAACAGTATAAATTATAACTGTGTAATTTTGTAGAATATGAGTTTAGCCTTAATCTGGTCAAAATACTGCATCATGCTTCTCAGTGTTTGTTTCCTTTTACTTTGTTCTCAAGATCAACACTGAAAATACTGTATTATATACAAGTGTAACACATGCTTATCAATAGGTGAAAATAAATGGATTTTCAAATATATTGAATAGATTATTTGCAGTAGATTAATGTTGTGACTATTTATAACAAGTGAATAAAATTGTGATATCTACTTGAGTCCCCTGTATGGATATGCACTTAGAAGATTGGTTCTGTTCACCCATAGAAAAATGGTTTTTATCACCAGTGGAAAAAATGATCATGGGCTATATTGATTTCATGTTTCTTTAGAAAACACATAGAACAAATTATACCATTTTCAGTTTTTGAGAAGGAAGGAGTTTGAAGAGATATGTTAGCATATTCTTCTGACAAACACTGTCATGTTTCAAATGATAAATATTAGAGTTGACCAAAATTCAGAATTTCCATTCTGTGGAAAACTCTGACATACAAGCATGTGGTTTGGGGAAAAAATATTACAATTTTTTACAGATGGGAAATTCTGAAAAAAAAAATCAATTTTTTGGACCAAAATAAAGCATTTAGACATTACCAAAAAAAATGTTGTGCTTGGGTCTGTTGTTCTGAGCCCAAACATTTTCTTATGTATCAATTAAACACTAAATTGCATTATCTTATTGAGGCACATTGCCTCATGGGAGTTATTGATTAAAAGCCTGATGTCCCAATTCTCCCACCTCCACTCACATGGACTAGGCTCCCTGTTTGAACCGTATCTCCTGAATCATGTGACTCACACCATGCAGCTTAGTCTCAGGGGAAATCTAACTTTCACTATGGAAAATGGAGTCCTCCAAAGACTCCAGCCATATGAAAGAATGGGGACCAAATTATAATGCCCATAAAGCAACATTCAGGTAAGGAAATACTCCTTAATACAGGCAGTCCCCGGGTTACGTACAAGATAGGGACTGTAGGTTTGTTCTTAAGTTGAATCTGTATGTAAGTCGGAACTGGCGTCCAGATTCAGCCGCTGCTGAAACTGATCAGTTTCAACAGTGGCTGAATCTGGACGCCAGTTCTGACTTACATACAGATTCAACTTAAGAACCCCAGGCATCCCCAAGTCAGCTGCTGCTGAAACTGATCAGCGGCTGATTCCAGGAAGCCCGGGGCAGGGGCTTCCTGTAGTCAGCCACTGGTCATTTTCAGCAGCTGCTGACTAGGGGACACCTGGGGCAGAGCAGCTGGGGTGCTGCTGGGTTGGTCCAGTGGCACCCAGAGCGGCGCTACGGGACCAACCGGCAGCACCCCAGCTGCTGTACCACAGGCGTCCGGAGCAAAGCCGCGGAGCACGGGGGCAGCGGGACAGCCCAGACGCGCCGTGGCTAACCTGCTGCCCTCGGGCTCCGCGGCTTTGCTCTGCTCTGCTCCCCGTCCCCCAGGTCTGCAGACCAGGGGGAGGGGGAGCAGAGTAGAGCAGAGCGGCGGAACGCGCGGCCAGCTGACAGCCCAGACGCGTCTGGGCTGTCAGCTGGCCGCGTGCTCCGCTCTGCTTCCCCCCCCCCCCATGGTTTGCAGACCAGGGGGAGGGGAAGCAGAGCGGAGCAGAGCAGAGCGGCAGAACGCGCGGCCAGCTGACAGCCCAGACGCATCTGGGCTGTCAGCTGGCCGCGTGCTCCGCTCTGCTCCCCCCCCCCTGCAGATCAGGGGGAGCAGAGCGGAGCACAGCAGAGCGGCGGAACGCGCGGCCAGCTGACAGCCCAGACACTTCTGGGCTGTCAGCTGGCTGCGCATTCCTCAACTCTCTGCTCTGCTCCGCTCTGCTCCCCCTCCCCCTGGTCTGCAGAGGGGGGGGGGAGCAGAGCGGAGCGCGCGGCCAGCTGACAGCCCAGACGCGTCTGGGCTGTCAGCTGGCCGCGTGTTCCGCCGCCGCTTTGCTTCCTCTCCCTGGTCTGCTTGAGACCAGGGAGAGGAAGTGCCCCGTTCGTAACTGCGGATCCGACGTAAGTCGGATCCGCGTAACTCGGGGACTGCCTGTAGTTTGTTGAACTGATTCAAACCAAAATATTTTGGGTCTGTTTGAAAAATTAAATACTCCAAACTCATTAGAAATTGAATATTTCATTTCTATTTTCCTGATAGAAAATGTAAATTTTCAGGAAAATCTAAAATTTTCTATATTAACTGTATTTTTCAATGGAAAATTTCTATCTATCTCTAAGAAATATGAAATAACAAAAATATAGCAAGCACATGACTTGTTAATATGTTGAATATTGGTCAGTAAGTCAAATATTGCTACTGCTGCTACTGCCATTTTTAATAGCACTGTAACCATTCATTCCAATATTCTATCACAAACAGCCATTCTGATTTAGACTCCAGACAGTAAAGATCCATCTGGAACAATTTTATTTCTGTTTTAGTGGTTCAACACTTCATTGTGACACCACACTTATTTCAAGGCAACTTTTATGTATTGAATCTTTCGTGTAATCTCAAAGGCTTTACATTACACAAGATTCAGAGAACAATTGTGTTTTGAAACTAAAGGATATTGTAATCTACACAATTCTTTAAGTGCTCTGTCAAGTAGTTGCATAATCATAAATGCATATGCATTTTGTTAACAGATTGTGATTATATAGCTATCATTTAACATACTGACATCTGTAGGAATACAGATGGAAAACACTAAACTATGATTGACATCTATTCTGTTAATTTACTATCTTATTCCTTGGCCTAGAAGTATTTCATATCTGCTGCTAGCTAAGATGCTGGCAAGGGGAGCATGGTTTTGATTTGCAGTGCTAATATCATCATAATCGTTTTTTTCCTAATAGTTAAATCTCTTGAGCTCTGCATCAAAAATGTCACAACTAAACAATGTGGTGAAATTAAGCAGTTTTTCATAATTTCAGTGCTATTGAATGGCATCATGAACATTACCTAATCACTGCTGTCAGGCTTCACAGTTCAGTTCTTCTCCTGGAAAACAATGTTTGTTCTTTTATGGTATTAGAAAATGTTCCCAAGTTAGATCTTTAAAATCATTTACTAGCACTTACCAAAGCTATCTGCTGGCACTTCACAGTCAGTCATTCTCAATATTTTACTGAAAGCCTCCTCCCTGGTTTCCTGTTGTGCAACTTCTGTGTTTGCTTGAACCACTTCTGTGCTGATTACAAGATGTGATACAGGAAAGATCTGAATTATCTCTGACATATTTCTGACCCATGTTGCCAACATCTCTCAGTTCAAAGAGAAGCTGAAGGCTGTCTGACAAGAAAACTATTTTCAGTGACGTATCAAATATTATGAGGATGTTCTCTCTCTTTGTGCCTTTCCCTTGGATCCTTGTGAAATGGGCTCCTAGGATAGCAGTAGCCAGGGGATGCCCTGGGAGTTCAGCATCACCACCGGAGAACTAGTGTGGAAGTGTAAGAAATCTACAACAATTCTAACCTCCCACTGATTAGCAAGATCTATGTCGTTTGGATGCGGGATCCTATTGCGAGGGGCAGAATTTTATTCCATTTCCCAAAGGAACAACATGGCTACGTCTACGCTGCAGGCTTCTTGCGCAAGAACTTTTTGCGTAAGAGTTCTCGCGCAAAAAGTTCTTGCGCAAGAGTGCGTCCACACTGCCATGTGTGCATGAACTTCCATGGCAGTGTGGATACTCTCTTGTGCAAGAAAGCTGTGATGGCCATTCTAGCTATAGGGGTTTCTTGCACAAGAAACCCCTGTTGCCTCTCCACACTGCCTTCTTGCACAAGAGCTTTTGCACAAAAGGGTTTATTCCTCGTGAGGAGAGGAATAACTCTTGTGCAAGAAGCCCTCTGTTCTGATGCTCTACTGTACATTTACTTGCGGAAGAACACGTGCGCAGTATAGACTCTCCGCAAGTTTTTGCGCAAGAATGGCCGTTCTTGCGCAAGAAGCCTGCAGTGTAGACATAGCCTATGTGTTTGGGCCTGATCCAAACCCCATTGAAATCAATGGAAAGGCCCCCAGTGATTTCTGTTGGATTTTGGGTGAAATCCTCGGTGGGAGATGAGGGTGGTCACTATCTTGCAGGATAAGGCCTACACAATCTGGTTCAGCAAGGTAATTAAGGACATGCTTAATTTGGAGCATGTGACTTGTCAGTGAAATGCCATGTGAAATTTTGGGCTGGTGTACTATAGAAAATTGGTTAATTCAAGTTATTTTCCATTTGTTCCTATTCTCTCTATATCACACATTGATATGTTTTCTGGTTGTGTGGATGGAAGCAAAATAGAGCTCATCCTATTTGTTAATCAATTGTTATTATTTGTAGAGAAAACACCATTCATTAGATCAATCTCAGAAGTGATCTAAGGACTTGCAACCTGAATCATGTGCATTGCTTCACTAAATAGTATCGGGAAATATCAAAGTATTTATAAGGAAATATCAGTATAACACCCAATATATTTATAAGGTATTTTCATACTTTCAAAACTTTACATAAAAAACCAAGGAGGCCTCTACTGTTACATCAATGAAGATATCAAATCCTCTTTATTCTACTTTAATGGAAAAAGATACAATCGTCATGGCTCATAGGCCTGGAAGAGCAGAAGGGAGCAGTGCCATTTTGATAGCTTAGTCCCATCATTTTCCTTTCTCTCAGACTAGATGGGCCCCAATATTTAGGGATTTTCATTTGGGAAAGAGGCAGTCCCAGTGGAATTTGTGTCATCTCACCACCAACTTCTACAGGTATCCTCACAAATGGTAATATGGAGTCAAGAGTTGAGTGTGTGTTGTTATATCCACTCATCCCTCCATGCAGATAACACTTATTTAGGGTAGGTTCTGGGGAAGGGCCTGACTAGGAAATCCCTGGCACGATAATATAGTTGCTCTGCTGAGGAAGGGGCTGGCACCACAGGGAGTGCCTCTGTGTGTGAAAAAGCCCTGAGTTCTGACAGTGAATTCTTGAAAATCTGCTGAATATAGGGATAGATGCTGCATATTTGATGGACTAGGAAAAGCAAATGCTGACCTCCCAGTAAAGAGAAGAAATTCTGCAAATGAATCTCATGCAGCTTCCCAAAACCTACATTGTTTTGTCTGGTGTAGCATCATCACTGATAGCTTTTTCAGTTTAGATACTATTATCTCTGAGGGAATATGGCTTCTGATGCCTGACTGCCTGATATCTTCAGTGGGGAAAATGGGATGAAAATACTTCATTTTTGCTGACCCAAAGAAGCAATTTTTGGGGTTTAACATGACATTTTTTCCCTTCTTCAGATCTCTGGAGCATATTAGGTAGAGCAGCAAAATGTTCTTCTATGGTTATTCAAAAAATATCACTATAACATCTACTCTGTTTTAAATCCATGAAGCTCACTATCAGTTTTGCCCATTTCCTCTTGAAAAAGCACTTCTTGGGCTGAACGAATATCAAATGGTAATCCAGGGAACTAGTTTTTCCTTTGTGAAATATTAAAACGTGGGAAGCATTGACCTTCCTTTGTCCAGATTCATCAACCATGGTCCTGATGTAGTATCTAGAGCACAAAAGACATGCATACCAGCTGATTTTGGATGGAGGTATCTGATAATCTTCTCTCTCCTTGTTTTGATAGGCTCTGGCATAAATCTGTTTAGAGGGAAATGCCAGTGCTTGGATCTAATTAAAATAATTCCTCTTCCTCCCCTTTACTGATGTGAAGTTCAATTCACTTTTTCTCCTTTATCTCTTATTTTCTGTCTCATTTTACTTTTTTTCTTGAGCTGGAATCCAGCTAGTTCTGACAAAGAGGCTCATTGTATGCAGGCGGGAGCCAGAAACACAAAAGAATATGAGCAGTGGTTAGAGAGGTAAGTGTTTACTTGCGGTGGCACTTCTGGGGTTAGTGAGACCTACTACTGATGTTATTTCCTAAAGTGGTTTCCAGTACTCACTAAAACGTTTTTGCCTAAATGTAGATGATCTTTACTTCAACATGTTCATTGCTCATAAAGTTGATGGAATGGGCCTCTTTTAAATGGTAGATGATCTCAGTAGAATTTACAAACAAATGAAGATTATTTTTCTAATGTCCATGAACTAGGTAGACAGAATTTGGTCCCAGATGCTTTGCCTAATGATCATGGTAAAAAGAGTCTTGAAAACAATGCCTCCATATGCCATAATTGCTGGAATTATTTCTTAGACATATTCCCTTGTCATTCTTCAAATATAGGGCTCATTAGATTCCTAGTGGGAGAACATATGGAAAGGGAAGATGATGGAAATCATTGTAAAACAGATTGTATATTTACATTTATATTATAAAAGACCTCCGTGCTCACAGAAAACATGATGGGGAAAGATTTGGACTCATTCTTCTCACCTCATAATAGGATAAACACTTGTGCCATTATCACGTAAATATATTGGGCCCCAGTGACATCGATAGGAGTTTTGCCATTGAAATAATTGGGGCCAGGATTTTGACCATCTCTTTTTAAAGTCATAATCAAGTCATGCTCCTGCAAACTGCTTTGTCTGGAATCCTATTCCTTTCAGTGAGCTCTGTGGGAAGGCAGGGATCCATTCACACAGCACAGTGTACAGCCAAAACCAAGGACTAAAAAGGGGGTTTGTCAGAAGTTACAGATTTTTCCACCTAGCTCAGTCAGTGAACAGGATTCCTCCCTGAAGCTTACTAATATTCACTGTAGAGGACTAGACCTTTTTTTAAAAAAAATGGTAAACTATTAATTATTTAGCTTTTCCTCATGATTTCCCAGGACAAAAATACTCCTTCATTTAAAATATTGTGTGCAATGACTTTTCCTATTTTAAAAATTGAAATGACTTATTCATGTTGTTTCTATTACAAAACCAATGACTTTTCACATCTTTGGACAATAATTCAGGCTCTATGTGAGTAGAATATATTCCCTCCTGCCCTCCAAAAGCAAAGAGCTACTGCAGTTTAGTGACCTGGTAAATATGAAAAAAAAATTTCCAACAATGGCGATTCTTTGTCAAGAATTGACCAGAGTTAGTGCCATTTTACTGTACTCTGAGAACTAAGCACAATGATACTCCATACAATGAATGGATTTCAGAACACTGGGAAATCAAGAACTCTGACTGTGGGAGAGGAAGCAATGATGCGCTGTTCTTTAAATGAAAACCACATTACAGGCTACATGAGCAAACAGCTTCACTGGTAATGTTTTGATGTGGTGTGCTTCCTCATAGCAAAATGGCTGTTTTTACAAATTATGTCCTAGCTAATTATGGTAGTGAAACAAACAAACAAACAAAAAAGATCATTTTTTCAAAAAGTGTTAAGTTAAATCATTGGCTGTATTATGCTGTGTTGACATAAATGACCATGTTATGTGCTTATTCCATTAGTTTAGGGTAAATAGCTATGGTCTGATGCTGATTTTTTTTGTATTTTTTTTTATCTGTGTGCATTGTCACTGAGTAGTATATTTATATTAAAATATTAATGATTTTTCCATGTTCTTATTAGTTTGCATTTTTCTTCATTGTATTGCAGATAAATCATTCTTTACTATATATCTGTACCTTCCTCTTTATCAGCTACCAGTTGGAAGCAAGCCCTGCTACTCTATGTACCCAAGAGAAATCAGTAAAGAAAAACACTTCTTAAGATGTTAATCCTGTAAAGTACCAGGTGGTCCACTCCATCAGTGCTAGGGATAGAAAGTAGGAGAACAAGTGGTGAAATAGCCCTGGAGGTTTATATACTGAATTACTCTCAGATGTGCAGCTGATCCAGCTCATTGAAGACTGTTACTATTCAGGTGAGCAAACCAAGAAGGATATATTCCCTCACCTATAAAATTCCAAATCCTTGTTTAAGATCCTACATATCCCTTCAAGAGGTAGTACTGTATACAGCATGATACTGTATCAAGCAGAAATAACAACTTGCTGCATAGAATCATATGTGTTAATGTGGATTTAGGGTAGAGGTCAGCAATCTTTGCAAACCAAAGAACCAAACTACACCAAAATTCAGAACAAGTGGTCAACAAAGAGCTGCATAAGAATGCCCATTTGCATAACTGAAAATATACAACTTAATATCATTGATAATTGATATGATGATTAATAGTATAAATGAAACATACTCACAGACTTTATTTAATGGGACTTCAGCTGCTGCATATTTTTGCACCTTTCTTTGAAGTTTACATCATAACTGGTCAAATCCAGCTTCATGCACACATTCAGGCTGTCTTCTGTCAATCTTATGGCAGGGGCTGGGGTGTGGGTGTGCAGGAGTCTGGGCTGGAGTGTATGAGGGGCTCAGGGCAGGGGATTTGGGTGTATGATGGACTCAGGGCACAAGGTTGTGGTGTGTGGGATTGCAAGTGTGTTATGGCAGGGACTGGGATGTGGGGGTACAGGAATCTGGGGATGTTGGGGTATGAGGGGTTTAGGATTGGTGTGTGGGTGTGTGTATGCAGGAGTGTTACGGTGCTGTGGCCAGATGGGGGCCGGGCCCCAATTGGGGGCTTGTTGGCCAGGCTTCATTTTTAAATAAAGTAAAATATTATGTCCAACACAAAAGGTTTCAACATTGTCTTTATTTATGGCAGGAGTTGGGGGTCTACTGATTTTGTGTTGGGGGGGTCTACTGATCCACAGAAAAATCAGTCGAGGATCACACATGTACAAAGCAAAAAAACCTCCCACAAACCCTTCCACTGAAGGAATTGGCCCCCAACTGAAACACCTCACTCCCTTGATGCTCAAGGGCAGGACAGAGAGGACTGAGGTTCAAGGTCTCAGAATTACTCTTCTGGGGTTCCAGGGTTAGTAGATTTTGTGGGCTTCCATAGGCTCTGGGGTGGGGCCAAAAATGAGGGGTTAAGTGTGAGAGACAGGGCTGCCAGTGAATGGGATAGGGATGGGGGTGCAGGATCTGGACAGGAGGTGGGATGCAGGGACAGGCTGGGAGTATGGTGTCTGGCCAGGGGGAAGGGGCAGGAATGGACTGGGGATAGTAGTGGGCTGGGGGCAGGCTGTCTGTCCAGGGGGCAAGGTGTCTGGCCGGGGGGGTTGAGTGAGCGGATGAGGAAGAATTCTCAGGGGAAGCCTCCAGGAAGTGTGTCCCAAGGGGAGGAAAATGGCAGCTCGCTGAGACATTTTTTGTTCTGTTTGTTCACCACACATGGGGGAAGGAAAAGGGCAGAGAATGGAGCCATGCTTGTTCCCTGAATGCTGAATCTGGCAGGGAGGTTTGGGGCTTTCTTCCCTCTCCCTCTCCCCACAGGAAGCTGGTGCTGGTGTTCTAATCTTGCAGGGGCCGTAAGGCTATAGGAGCAGTGCTGGCTCCCGGCTGTGGTGAGAGCTGAAGGAGCTGACGTGGGGCTCCAGAAGAGCCATATCTGGCTCACTAGTGAGCCATATTTGGCTCTCAGGCCATTGATTGCTGATCCCTGATCTAGATTGTCAGAAGTGCTGAGCAATCTAAGCCACGAGAGACTAGCTGCCCTTCTGGTTACTCACTACTTTTCAAAATCAGGGCTGTATTTTAATGAAGAGGAGAGCAATAAAAAGATACATGTAGGCTGTGGGAGGAGTTTAGGCTGGATCTCCATATGAGGATCTCTCTCCCTCTCTCTGGTAGAGATGACTGTGGAAATTTGGAAGCTGAACGTCTAAATTAACTGGACCTTTAGTCAGCTGTGGCTATATAACTCTGTGTTTGTTATCTTCTACTAAATGGCCTGGATTTAACCTTGGAGTTAGCTTACAGCATCCTATCTTGGGACTTTGCATGTGTCAAATACCTTTGGCTATTTGGAAAAGAAATACAAAAGTAACTGCAGAGTCATTCAATTCCTGGGTGATTCTGTTGTGTTTGGTGAAGCTATTCCAGAGATGAATCTGGCCTTCAGTGAATCTGGGCTTCAACAGCAGTGTTGCATGGGCCTGTGATTCTCCTCAGCACAGGTTTGAAATTCATCCTTACAGTCCATTTCCAGCAGCCGACTTTTGTCAAGAATGTAATTCTCCTTCAGCCCCAACTATTAGACTGGTCAAAAATCTATGTTGAAAAAGGGATATCTAGCTATAGGTTATCCTCCCATGCAATGACTCCAAAAGGGCTTTTCTTGCATTGTGTCACACCTTTAAGATTATTTAAATATCTCAAATGAGCATAAACTCAGCCAGCTCATTCACAATAAAAAGCCATGGCGCCTTAAGCTACTTTTTATCAGTCACAGGAGTGTCAAGGTGACCTTTCCTGCTGTTTCAATTACAGAGCATTGCCATCATTTCACTGTTAGAATGATGGAAAGCATGCACTTTGCTATTTGAGAGGCAGCATTTCTGGAGAGGGAGCCCTAAGAGAGTGGGTATAAGAGGGGCTATATATATATTGTGTTGCACATTAAAGACTTGAGGAAGACTAAACCTAGTGGAACAGTGTAGTCATGAAATCTAAAAATCCTTTTGTAAAGCTTTCTGAAATCACATTCTCTCATTGATGATGAACCATTAATAATGATTACTTTGTGCTTGATTTCTTCTACCGCTGTAGCTATTTTGGCTATGTGCTGTAAACATTCAGGTTGCCTCCTAGTTTTTATTTTGAGGACATTTTCACATGCCCTTGAACATATGCAAGTAATGGCGCCTTTTAGAACTTCTTTTTCAGGGTAGTTTAAGTTCAAAGTGGGTTGATATGTTTTATTCAGCACACTTTTTAAGCTTCATTACTATGTTCCCAAACATACTTCAGCACTGGTATTTTGACCATCAGTCTTTATTGAAACATATCAGAAAATAATCACTGAAATGTTAAAATGCACATATTCATATTCAAGCAATAAGGAGCAGAGAAGCTAGAATTGCAAAGATGATATATATAGTTATAGCTAAACCCTGAGTGACCAAAATACACTATTAAAAAAAACTCCTGGAACAACCATTTTAATTCTTTTGCCTTCACATTTAAGAAAAATAATTTCATTTTAAATAACTTGTGAAGAGCTTGTCAAATATTGGAGACATTTTATTTGAAAATAAAGAATGAAGAATAAATCAAACTTAGCAGGAATAATATGTATAAAGTGACACATATAAGTGATGCTAGTTTCAGAAGTCCCATAGGATCTGCTGTGCTCACCCAGATCAGTAGCATGCCATGTGCTCTAGTCTTATCTTCCCTGCCATGACATGTCTACTACGTGGAGATGGAGTGCTTAGATTAGAGCCAATTGCACTGACTCCATGATGCCTCAGGGTTTCCCGTATCCTCAGCTGTGCCCTTAGGGCAGGTATATGGCTGCTTTATACTGATAAGGCACTTTGAACTAGCATGAAGTTGGGTTAGATTCTCATCCCCATAGTTTTTTGTGGGGTGGAAAGGAAGGAAATATGTAAAATGTAAAGTTCATAAAATCAAAGTTGATATTTTTAAAGTGAAATGAAGAGAAAAGCACTTGGATGCAATTTTGGTGTCTAGGCAAGTATAGCGAAATGCATTTAGTTGCCATCCAGAAATTATTAGATTTCAAGTTTTGGAAACATAGTTCTGAGCCTTCTGATTACCATGTAACATAAGAATTACTTCTTCATGATAGTGAGATTAAATGCATTCCCTTTTTCGAGTGCACATAGCAAGGCTTGACTCTGCGTGTTTGTAGTAGGCAAAATCATTAGACAGATTTGGCTGGGGGCAAACCTTTTGTCCCTGTAGAAATAGGAATGGTGAGACTTTAGAATGATGCATAGCAGGCAGTGGAAGCATTGCAGACAAACAGAATATATGGAGACATTGCAAGGTCTTTCTCTCCATCAGTGCTCAGATGATTTGTGCGCAAGACTCTCATTAGCACTAATGGGAGTTACCTGCATACATCTCTGTAGATCTGATCCAAGCCTCATTGAAGTCAATGGCAGTGTTCCCATTATATTCAGTGGGCTGTGGATCAAATACCAAGTGCGTAGATGTGACTATTTGAAATATATGCACCTTACAGCTTTCAAATTCCAATATACTTGATCCATATCTACAGCTATAAATGCTGGCATGCATGCTTAAGTACACTTGTAGAATGTGAGTCAAGGACTTGGATAAGAAATACACTGCCGAAGAGGGTGCTAATCTGTGCACCCATTGTCACGTGACTAGTTCAGCACTGTGCAAGCTTTGATGCTATGTGAGCTAGATTATGGGTCTGAGGGCCTGATGCAGATGACTAAGAAGGAGGATATGATAGAAGTCTGTACAATCATGGATTGGGTGGAGACAGTGAATAATCTAATGTTGTTTATCCTGTCACATAACAAGAACCAGGGGTCACTCAAAAGAAATGAATAGGCAGCAGGTTTAAAATAAACATAAGGAAGTGTTTCTTCACACAGTACAGAATCATCCTGTGGAGTTGGTTGCCATGGATTGTCATGAAGATTAGAAGTATAACTGGGTTCAAAAAGAGGTAGGTAAGGTCATAGAGGGTAGGTCCATCAATGGCTATTAGACAACATGGTCAGGGATGCAGCTCCACATTCTGGGTGGTCCTAAACTTCTGACTGTCAAAAGCTAGGATTGGATATCAGGGAATGGATCATTTTCATTGTCCTCTTCTGTTCATTCTCTCTGAAGTATCTGGCACTGGCCCCTGTCAGAAGACTGGATACTGTATTAGATGGACCGTTGGTCTGACCCACTGTGACCATTCGTACAAAAAATTACATGAAGTAAGTACTATTTACAACCCTTTGTAGTGAAAATGTATCTCATGGGTGCTGACTTACCTTCTAGCTGGGGAAGTCCTTGACCCCCCCCCCCCTCGCCACTTGTCGCATGCCTACTTTTCCCTGCCCCACCTCTTTATGCCCCTGCTCTGCCTAAGCCTCACCCCCATGCCACACCTTCCCCTGAGACTCTGCCCTGCCACCTACCCATGCCTTTCCTGAGTGTGCCAAGTCCCTGCTCATTCCCTCTCCCATGATTTTTAAAAGATAATAGCTAATGGACAGATATCGCCGCAGTTAGGTCCTAGAGTATTCTGGGATGCATTTCATCAGGCCCTGGTGACTTGAAGACATTCAACATGTCTACATAATTTTTACTTTTTCTATCCCTGTTTTAGCTTCTGAATCTACCCCATTTTCACTAGCAGTCACTAGTGTTGGGTTAAAAGTTATCAGATGTGTTCCTTCTACTCTTCTGCTGCCATCACTCTAGTCTTGTGAATCTAGCCCTAAAAATTGTGTCAAATTTGTGACTAGTTTCAGTTTTATCAAAACAAGCATTTTTGGCAAGTAAACTAGATATTTGAAAAATTTTGAGCAGCTATAGTAAACCGTTTTACTAGAATTTTATTTGAAGGGCTATGTTGTAATGGACATGGAACCATGCATTTTGAAGCTTGAGATGGCCTGTCTAGGTTAGGACAGAAGCATATAAGTGGGACACTAGGAAATTTATGCTGCCGCTTAGCATGACATAACTCTTTTGTGTCTAGGTAGAGAGTTTCAATCCCCGGGGCCATTAATAATTAATTGTGTATCAAAAAATATGTATTGTTAAGAAAGAGAAATTTGTTTTCTCCGAAATTTTCAGGAACATAAAGGATTTTTACTTTTTTATATCATTACCACAAATTACCTTCTTTTCTTCATGAAATCATTAGAATCAAGGCTTCTAAAAGACAACCCATGAATGGTTAATCTCTGCAGTCCCTAAATGAAGTGAACTGATGTAATCTAATACATGTGAAGATAGTAACAATTATCACATTTGAGCTACAAACTGAATCCATGACATTCTTTGATCCACTCACATGTAATATAAATTTGACACTAGCCAGGGAAAAAATTAGCCTCAAGGAAACTGTGAAATTGTTTGATTTGACAGGATTTAAAACACATGCAGCAAAGTCTGATTGAGAGGTTTACATAGAACGTGTATAATATGGTGTGGAGGACAGATATATGACAGGTAGTCATATAGACACTGATATAGAGCTAGATACACAACAGAAAATATGTTACTATTTTCATCATAATGTGTCAATGTGGTGCATCTGCTTTGACACACTCCTACTAACTGTATTCTTGATTAAGAAGATTTCATTTGGTAGAAGGAGGAGATTCACAAATATACAGCGGTGAGGATTCTCGTGTTGCCAGGATTGAGAGTCTATGCAACAGGGTGCATGCCATGTCCCATTGGCCCAAGGCCCTATTCCTTGAAGACTCAGGGATGCTCCATGTTGGTGCAATACCAGTGCTCTTTATTTTATGCCTGTGTCCCACCACCAGTTTTCTCACTATTAACAGGCTATTTACACAGCTTGGTCACACAGAGGCCTGACCAGCAACAGACTAGTAAGCTCTGACCTTCCCCTCCTACTTCTGTGTCTGGGGGATAGACAAAGCCCATGAGGAAGACTGCAGGGACTTCCCAGTGGGTGACAGTGGGCCTCCCCAAAGCATGCCCTGCAGTCTACCTCATGGGCTTTGTCCATCCCCCAGACACAAAAGGCACACTGGGTAGGAGGTAGAATGTCCCACACATCTACTGCAACCCCCTGATCTTCGCACTACTCACAGTCTTTTGGATTCTCTACTAGCTCCTCCTCCTTGTTTCCTGGCAGGGAGACTAGGGGGGTCTGGACCTCACCCAGGGCCTTAGGCACAGTTGTTCAGCTTGGGAGGGGGGAGGGGCAGGTCTAGCTTTCTCGCCTCTCTCCCTCACCAGTCCTCAGACCAATCATATGAAGGTGACCAATCATACTTCATGTGGTAGAAAACCTGTTTTTCAACTATGCCTTGATACAGAGTTTAAGTACATATTGTCAGCATCCGTGCTTAGTATTTGTACATACATTTCACAATAATATTATCAACTAGCGTAATCCTGGCTTACTCACGTGATACTCTTTGGTGAACCAAAATGTACATATCAGGATCAGGATGTTCTTATAACACCCCTTTCTTTGATTGGTTCTTAGGGTCACAATAATCATTTATAAAAGAAAGTGAAAGTTTGTATCAGTGTAACCTTCATCCCATTGCCCATATTAGGTAGGGGAAGGATGGAGAGGCAAGGTGGAAGATCTATACAACTTTTACATGTCCTTGCAAGCAATCTCAGAGAAATATATCATTTATCTTTCCTTGGATCATATGCTTACTGTTAATAATTGCTTGGTCAGTCCTTTCAACACTCTTAATTAGCATGATCATAATCTAAATGGAAAGGCTAGGACTATTCTATGCACAACTTCACAACCACCTCTAAAAAACCCCTTCAGACTTTACATTAGATAATTTTCATATACTTACTCTTCAAATACTTCATGTCCTCACAGAGAAACCGTGGCATTTCAACATCCTGACAGCCTTTGTGTGTGCATCAGAGAACGAGTTTCCACCTCCCCCTTGTGTTATAAATGTCTGGTTTTAAAGGGCATCTCTTTCTCCCCTAAATGAGAAGCAGAACCCTGTGAATAGTACAGCCTTCTTGTTTTCTTGTCAGTGTGTATAATAGCATAATAGTTATGAAAAAAGTGATTTGCTAGTGATTATTTAAATTGTTCCTAATTTTTCCAATAAATGTGGCAGAAGACCTCTTGAACTGAGAGAGCCACTCACATTCGCATGCCACTTTTGCATTAATTTATATTAAGACTGTCGAATGCTGGTGCAGTGATTTGGGAATCTGTTTGTACAAACTTGATCTTATAAAATTATAATGAAGTGTCATTATAGATTCATAGATTCCAAGGCCAGAAGGGACCATTGCAATAATCTAGTCCAAGGGTCGGCAACCTTTTCAAACCAAAGAGCCAAACTATATCA
Organism: Pelodiscus sinensis; assembly: GCF_052426305.1. Lineage (NCBI taxonomy): Eukaryota > Metazoa > Chordata > Testudines > Trionychidae > Pelodiscus > Pelodiscus sinensis. The sequence goes on along the minus strand of NC_143052.1, from coordinate 60,874,323 downwards.
AAATTCAGAACAAGTGGCTGTATAAGACAAAGAGCGGTATAAGAATGCCCATTTGCATGACTGAAAATATACAACTTAATATTATTGATAGTTGACATGATGATTAATAATAGCATAAATGAAACGTATTTATAGACTTTATTTAATGTGACTTCTGATGCTGCATCTTTTTTGCACCTTTCTTTGAAGTTACATCGTAACTGGTCAAATCCAGCTTCATGCACACATTCAGGCTGTCTTCTGTCAATCTTATGGCACGGGGCTGGTGATGTGGGTATTCAGGAGTCTTGGTTGGGGGCTCAGGGCAGGGGATTTGGGTGTATGATGGACTCAGGGCACAAGGTTTGTGGGGGAGGTGCAGGAGTGTTATGATGCTGCAGCCAGATGGGGCTGGGCCCCAATAGGGAGCTTGTAGACCAGGCTTCATTTTTAAATAAAGTAAAATATTATGTCCAATACAAAAGGTTTCAACATTGCCTTTATTTATGGCAGGAGTGAGGAACCTTTTTGGGCCAGGGGCCACTGTTGCACAGAAAAAACATTCGGGGACCACACGAGAAGCAAAAAGAAAAAAAAAACCTCCAAACACCTCCAACCTTCACTAATGTGGCCCCCAACTGACACACTTCACTCCCCTGGTGCTCCAGCCCCATGGAGGGCGGGGCAGAGAGGACTGAGGGTCAAGGCCTCAGCCAAGATTTACTCTTCTGGGATTCCTGGGTTAGTGGATTTGTGGGCCCACTTGGGCTCTGGGGTGAGGCCAAAATGAGGGGTTAAGTGTGGGGGAAAGGGCTTCACAATGAATGGGATAGGGATGGAGATGCAGAATCTGGTGGGAAGTGGGGTTAGGAGGGGGTGAGGGTGTGAGGCCTGGGTGTAGGGTGTCTGGCCAGAGGGGAGGGGGCAGGAGCGGGCTGGGGGTCAATTGTCTGGCCAGGGGACAGAGGGCGGCAGTGGGCTGGGGGTCGATTGTCTGGCCAGGGGGCAGAGGACAGCCGTGGGCTGGAAGTAGGGTGTCTGACCAGAGGGCAGGAGTGGGCTGGGGGAAGGGTTTCTGGCCAGGGGGCATTAATGAGGACTGTGTGTGTGGTGTCTGTGCATGAGTGTTGGGCGGCCACTTACTTGCTTTCGTGCCATGTGTAATGGCCTCCCACTGCTCCCATTTGCTGGGAAGAACTCGCAGGGGAAGCCTCCAGGAAGTATTTCCTGGGGGAAAGAAAATGACAACGTGTATGGAGCCATTTTTGGTTCATGGTTCCCCACATACGAGTGGAAGGAAAAGGGGAGCCCATGGAGCCATTTTGTTCCCCACACACTGGATCCGGAGGTGGGGAGGCTCTGGGCTTTCTCTCACCATTCCCCCCGCACCTGCAGGAAGCTGGAGCTGGCATTCCAATCTTGTGAGGGACTGTAAAGCTATAGTACCAGTGCTGGCTCCCTGCTCTGGCAGGGCTTAGCTGGGGATCCAGAAGAGCCATATTTGGCTTCCTAGTGAGCCATATTTGACTCATGAACCATAGGTTGCCAACCCCTGATCTGGTTTGACTTACTGCATAACACAGGCCATAGAACCTCCCAAAAATAATTCCTTGACCAGATTTTTTAGAAAATCTATGAAAACTGCTATAATAGAAATGCCGTTTTTATTTACAAAACTCCATTTTGAAAGTTCAGATCTTTAGCTTCTTTATTGCCAGTTTGCCAGCATGTTGTGTTTGAATTTCAAAGGTTTATGGGAATAGAGTAACAAAAGAGAGTGGCTAACTTACAATGCTCTACCACTAACCTATGCTCAATCTAGATAATAAGATAGCTTCCAAGCAGACCAACTGGTTTAGTGTTCACCTTGGCAATGAAGCCACTTGGGAAGGGTTTCTGATCACCTATGTAAGTTGGAAAAAGCAGGGGGCTCCTGATGCAGGGAATAAAAGTTACGGAAAGGGAGGTGCTGGTCTGTGTAGGAGTTTAACTTTTTTTCTCCAGCTCAAGAGGAGATAGAAGCAAACCAGTATGCAGAGCTCTGCCAACTTTGCTGAGGCCAGAAATTTCCCCCTAGGACTCCTCAGGGGCTAGTAAGGAGCATTGTGGTTAGGATGTTTATTGTTTTCTAAATGATCTGTATTCTTTTATGCTTTATATTAAGTATAAAGGAGAAACCATGAGATACTCTGGACAAAAGTATTTTTGCTTACTATGTGCTTCACAGTTACCACACACATCCTGAGAGAGCTAAACACTAAACCGGAAGGCTCATATATTTAGCTGGGATTCGCTGGTAGGGGAGTCTGAATTGACAGCACTATGCTTAGGGGCCAGGCAACCCAGCAGCAGCATTCCAGCTCAGGAGATGGGATGCTGTACAGAGTGTGCGCCCTAAGAGTGCCATAGAGACAATAAGATTAGGGAAGTAGGATGGATCCATTAAGGTTTCGGAGGCTTGAACCATATGAGGATCTACAGACATGGATTCTGCTCACAACAACCTGGTGGGTGACAAGCAGGAGGCAACTCAATCAGGATGATAGCTTAGAAAAAAAATATAAACTGTTTCAAATCCACTGAATGTGAACCAGCCATATAAAATACAAACCATGAGGTAGTTTCTCATTGCAATCTGAGCTTCCCTTTGAAAGGGGATTTCAGCTCCTCATGACATGCTCTGCTACTTCCAGCAGTTTTCTGCTGGTGGAGAGTTGTTCTGCACAGGGTAATTTGCCACTTGCTGTCTTGCCACTTTACCTCCATTCTGTGCTTCATGAATTGTGCCAAGTGGATTCAGTAGACAGCAGACTCAAGCTCCAGAGATCCAAGCCTGAGCTGAAATAATATATCAATATAATTAGTTTGCAATGGGAACCCAAGAAAGTAAATACTTTACAAGCCAGTTCCCAGGGCACGGGTGTTAGCATAGGACGGGCCATTCTGGGGTCAGGCTCTTAGGAGGAGTAACGGTAGTTCGGAATAGGAAGCCTAGTCCAAACTACCTAGTTTGTGCCGCGTGTAGCCATGGGGCACAGAGTCCGAACTAGCGGACATTTAAAAATGGCGGCGCCTGGCAACATGCAAATGAAGCCCGGGAAATTCAAATCCCGGGCTTCATTTGCAACTCCGGATGACTACATTACCACCCTAGTTCAAACTAGGGTGGTAGTGTAAACATACCCTTAGGCTACGTCTACACTGGCCCCTTCTTCGGAAGGGGCATGCTAATTTTGAACTTGGGAATAGGGAAATCCGCGGGGGATTTAAATATCCCCCGCGGGATTTAAATAAACATGTCCGCCGCTTTTTTTCCGGCTTGGGGAAAAGCCGGAAAAAAGCGTCTAGACTGGCGCGATCCTCCGGAATAAAGCCCTTTTCCGGAGGATCTCTTATTCCTACTTTGAATAAGAGATCCTCCGGAAAAGGGCTTTATTCCGGAGGATCGCGCCAGTCTAGACGCTTTTTCCGGCTTTTCCCCAAGCCGGAAAAAAAGCGGCGGCCATGTTTATTTAAATCCCGCGGGGGATATTTAAATCCCCCGCGGATTTCCCTATTCCCAAGTTCAAAATTAGCATGCCCCTTCCAAAGAAGGGGCCAGTGTAGACGTAGCCTTTGAGTGTGGCTCAAGGTCCCATCCTTAGCATTTGGAGAGGGCTGGCTGATTCTTTTTGAGGTGGTTCTTTCTTGCCACCCACATTCTTTCCTTGGAGTGCAGACTGTTTTGGGCTGATATCCTGATGTAGTGACATTTATACTGAGATACTGTGTCACAAGAGCATAACACAAAAGTCATTTTGTTGGTGTGGCAGTGAAGAGGACCAGGAGATAAAGAAACATGTACAAGGGAGCTTAAGATAATAAAGAATAGAAGATACTAAAAAATAGATGGAAGTTTTTAACAAAATGTAAAAATAGAAGTAGCGGAGGATTGGCTTGATTTTCTATTTTAATAAATACTAGACCCTTATCATAATGAGTAATGATATGAACAGTTAAATACTTTGCTCTATTATCCTTCCATGTAACAGTTGTTATAGCTCCACAGGGACATTGTACAACTTTGAATGGATAGAGAAGTTTCGATGAGACCACCTCTCGACGGAAATGAAGTTGACACTAAAACAGCCGCAAGGTTGGTGAGAGTGGCTACTCTACTGAATTTCTGCTCCACTCTCCCAGCCTAAAAATCAATCAGGAGATCTTAAATGGACCATTAAAAAGAAATCTCAACCCATGACTGAAAATAGCACTGGGATTCCAAGAAAATAAGATTCAGATGTTTTCACAGCACTGGAGATGCCCTACAGCTAGCACCATGGACATTCTGCCAGATGTTTGCCAATTTATGTACAATATACATCATGGCCCTTTACAGAATTCTCTCTGTAATGGAAGAAAAGCCTCCACAAGAGGAAGGTGAACAAAAAGAAACCGTAATAGAAATGGACATTTTGAGCAAAAGGAGAGGGAAAACATGTCAAGTCCATTTTATCAGAAACCCTTTCTCTACAAAAAGCCTTTCCATGTAAAGATATAATTACCTCACCTTTTCTAATTAAACTTCATATACCACAGGAAAGCTTTTTTAAAACAGTCTACATTTCATAATGTTCAGCTCCACGCATAAGGACAGCCAAACAAGCCAGCAGGCTCCAGGATGTTTGTAAACAGTTCATAAAATGTGAACCAAACTAAACGTCAGCTGGCTAGAACTATGCTTTTTTCAAAGCCTCTACATAGCATACACTTTGAGGCCAATTAAGAACCAAATGGAAAATGAAAACTTAAGCATGGCATGGTAATATCAAGCCTGGATGCAATCCTTATCTTTTAAATGTGAATGGTTTATTTTGTTTAAAATGGAGACAGTCCTGTCAGATTATGGTTTGATACTTACAGTAATGTTGTATCAGCATTATGGCAGGAATTATGTTGTAGCAGCTAAAGCAGTGGTGGGGAATTTTTTGGGGGTTGGCGGCTGCTGACCCACAGAAAAATCAGTCAGGGGCCACACACAAGTGAGAAGCAAAAAAACAAACCCAACCCTCACAGTCATGGCCCCCAACTGAGAAGGAGAAAGACATTCCCCACATTCCCCTTGCACACGAGAGTGTAGGGGAGCCCACACTAGTAGATTTTGTGTGCTCCAGCTTTGTGGTGGGATGGGGTGGGGGCTGGAATGCCAGCATGGGCTCCTCAATTCTGGGAGAGAGCCTGAACTTTGAGAGCCAGATCTAGGCAAGCCAGGGGCTGCATTCGGCCCCTGTGCCTAAGGTTCCCCAACCCTGAGCTGAAGTTTCAGATACAGGACTTGAAAGGCTTATTGATCTGGTCAACTAATTTTGAGGATGATGTACTCTTTTACACACAGCGATAGAATTGGATTGATTGTACTGTATTTTGCTAGATTATATTATTCTTCATACATACCAGACTGCATGCATGCATTAATCATATCTTATGTTCATTATCATCATGGATATAACTCATGAAGAGTTTGTGTTATGAAGAGACATTTTGGAATCACAGATAGCTGCTTGATGTTTCCCCTATATACATATCAGTCTCTTTTTCTTCAGAAAATTGTGAAAGCTACAGTTGCAGCAGCTACATTTTTGAAAGAGCTGGAGTGTTTTTCTTAGTTCTCCTGCTGGGGCATCATGCCACGGAACAGGATTAAACTGCCACGTTAGATAACTTGTGATACTGAACATAATATGGGGGAAAGAGGATATTCCACAATGTGACAATGAGCTGAAAAGTGGTAAGCTTATTCTTAGAAGACTGGTCCTGAGGGAATAATAATCATTATTATAAGTAATAAATGCCTTCTATTTATGCAACATCTTACCTTGCATATATATTAGAGAGAGCTATTTCACCCAGCACTGAAATACAACTATTGTGAAGTGGAAGATGACAGTTTTAAATAGCACATAGCAACACAACATGTCAATTCAGCAAAGAATGGTGAAGAATATCTCATGTGATTGAAATGACTAGGGAAATTATGTAGGCAGAAAAGAATATTTAATTGGAAAATTGTGTTTTTAAATTAACACATTATCTCAAATTAGTGGGCTAAAAATTCAATACTTCTTTTGAAGAAGGATATATTATATATTAATACATCACATTTGAATACAGGTACTGTAATTTATATTAGCCTTTCTATTCAGCAAGAAGTTCTGCTAATCTGATCTGTCTGTTAAATTGCTCTAGTGAGCTGGTGTATAGAGCATTGTACTGACTCAGGACATAAAGGTTCTATTCTTGGCCGTATAACTGACTTGCTATTTAGCCTTGGGCTAGTTACTTAATATTCCTATTTCTCAATTTCTCCATTTGTTAAAAAAAAGGGGGGGGGGGGGATAAGGATCCTGTGCTCTCTATTGTACAGTAATTAAATGTCCTTGTAAGAAAAGTACTTTATAATTTCTAATATTTTCAAATAAAAGCACTGAGACAACTTAATCAAGTGGTCTGATTTTCTGAGGTGCTAGTATAACTTGTCTATCTCAAGTGCAGCTGTTTTGGATTGACTCCAACAGAATTATTAGAATGCACTGAGATATAGCATGTATTGCATCTGGCTGATTTTGAGTAGTTCTGAAACAGGTATAATAACAAAGTATGACTGTTGCAAATCTTTGTCATACTGTATTAATATATCAAGAATAACAGAACTGCAAATCGTGGTAAGTGCTGTATTTTTTTGTGGCAGCATGTGACGGGGCATGCCAGCCGCACACTGAATTCACAGGGTTTAGCCAAGTTACCCTATTTAAAGGTGCTCTGCCCCCATGACCCTGCTGGGCATGCTCAGCTTGTAGCTCAGCTATAAAAGCTTGTGGCAAAGTTCAGTCTGGGTTGACTGCAAGAGGAGAAGGACTTCAGAGGTACGCTCCTGACCAGTACCAGTCGGCTGCCTGGAGGGGAGACAGCCGAGCCAATCAGGTGCGTTGAGACGACTCCACTACTGCCTATGGGGAAGGAACAGCCACCAGGGCATTAGAGGACCAGGTGAGAACGTGGAAGGAGACCCTGTTGGACCAGGTAGGAAGTGGCCCAGGGTGGGTGCAGGAGCAGCCTCTCCTGCCCTGGGAACCTTGATGTATTTCGGATGGATTCCCTGCCGAGGGAGTGGTGGGCTGTCCTGCCACTCATGGGGCCCTGGGCTGGGACCCGGTGGAGTAGGGTGGGCCCGGGTCCCCCTACCAGGGGTGCTGCTCTTCTCCCTTTCCCTTTCCCCCGCCCTCCCATCCCCCACTGCCTCAGCGACTTGCCATCACAGGCCTTTCAACCCTGCCTTAAAAGGCTAACCAGTGACTCCAGAGACTCGGGCTAGTAGGCCCTGTGTTAAAGAGACAGTTGCTACCTTGCACTGAGACTTGGGCCAGCAGGCCCTGTATTAAAGGGACAGTTGCTACCTTGCATTGAGACTTGGGCCAGTGGGCCCTGCCTTAAAGGGCCACTCGGGAACTTTGCGTAGGGACTTGGGCCAGGGGGCCCTGTGTTAAAGAAGCTTTATATAGAGACTCGAGGCACTACCCTGCCCTCTGGAAGGAGCAGGAAAGTCAGCCCCATGACACAGCTGTATAGTGCATTTTATATGAATATCCAGTAAAGAGAGATCCTAAAACTGTATCTATTTAGGGTTATCTCTTCTTGTTTTTTCTGTTGGGCAAGAAAATAATTCTAGCAGCCAGGAGTCAGATGGGGACTGTTGTGTTTGCTGATATATACATTTCTGCTAGTTAGGGTAATTCTTGGTACCAATTAAATAGTCAACGGTAGTGGTGTTCATTGGACTCAGAACAAAAAAAGACATTTTATTCCTATTAGAATAAAACCAATAGAAATATAAATACTTACTGGTTGTAGGCTTAGTTATCTCTCCCATCTTAGTGTAGCAATTTAGATTTGTTTTATATATTTCAGTATTGCCTATTAGTTATGTCAATCTGTCACTATATTAATAACATTACAGCTTCTAAATAACCAGCATTTGACCTATAAGAGGTAATTTGGTCAGTGTGGAGCATGGACCAGTGCAGCAATGTGCCAATCTTTAATTAAGCAGGAAACCTACAAAGGCACATAGGAACATTTAAACAAATGCCTGAAGTCAGACATCAGAAACTGCATCTGTTATTGTTTCATGACTGTCTCCCTGTGCTCCCTCGGATTATGGAGGTGGCACTGCCAGCTCATTAAAAGAGAAAAGCTTAGCCTTTAATTTCACACTGCTAGTTTGTTAAAAAGGAAGGGTTCAGCCTGTGTTCTTACACGAGTGTTTAATGAGCTGGTATGACTATGAGTGGAGGAGGGAAAGGTACCAAATGTACCTGTAAAGTTATATTACTGAGTTACTAGCTATTTGGAACTGCTGCTCACAGCACATTTGAGAGGAATCAATGGGATGATACACACTTAGCAATAAGGCATTTATATGGAAAGCAATCCTGAAACTTGATTGGTAATAAAATATCTATTAATGTTTTAAAAGGTTAACAGATTTGTAACAATAGGCTGGTGAATAATATAAGTTGGAGATAGCAATTATGAAGTAACAAGTTTAAATGGTATGGGAAACCATATGCAAGGGGTAGATGTACTAATGAGATCACCTAATGACTGGCTACAGAAGACCTCAAATGCTTAGCTTAGATACAGTGCATGCCATTTGAACATCTTTAGGGATATTTTCTGATTAAATTACTATTTTTCAGTTATAACAGACTATTATGTGGTTTAAGAATTTCCTACATTTCTTCCAAAAATTGTAGTCGCTCTCTGGATCTCTCTTCTAGCTTGGCTTTGTCAGAGCCCATTAAGAAGCAGAACTCATGCACTATGCAGTGTTGTGGACAGAGTGGGGGCCTAAAGCTTTCCACTGTACCAGAAATTTGCAAAATATAGGTTTTATGAGTTAAACACAAACAGATCAACACCAGTAAGTCAAATCCTGGAAACAACAGTCTGTTCTGCAGGAAATTTCTCTGCTGAGGATGGGGGAAAAGAATTCATACACTAGCTGCACATGCAGTTTCTTTGCCTTGATGACTACTGCCTTTTCCTTCTGGGGATTGACTGTGGAGCCCTATAGTCATCTACTGATGTCAACAGATCTTACTGTATAAGGCCCCAATAAAGAGTAGCAAGATATACAATAGAGCCTGCTTGCTGTTTATCCACAGGACAGATAATATTTGTTATAGCTGCTTTTATGAGCCCCATCCATTAGACCCCCCAGTACTAAACCCACTTAGGAAATGACAGTAAACCCTGAACTTTTTCAACAGCCATTCTGTACCTATTTGTGGATTTCTAGTGTCTTACCTATTAATATATAATTAAAGACATTACACTCCCTGGAGAATTTAACGACTGTTCAATATGTGTCTATCATTTGTTTGAGGTATTCCTTTGAGTTTGTAAACACTTTTATTTTATCAGTTAATTACAACCTCAAGTGTTCCAGTTTTTGCTGCTTTAAGCCAAATCAGGCACGATTACTGTTTTTCCTGGATTAACAGGAAAGAAAAATGTCTTGTTTGATCAAAGTATGAGCAGTTAAAGGCTAAACAATTCCCTTGCATATACCATACATTCCTATCTCGAAAATATGTAACAGAAGGCTATTGTCATATTACTGTCCAATGCCACTCTAGTAAGTACTCATATAGTAACTTAGATTAATTGAAATCAGGGAAGAATCCAATTGCATAACTATTAATGCTATTAGAATAGAAACACACATGCCAACGAGAATGTACATGGCAAATACTAATACAATAAGTGCAAGCAATTTGGACTTATGAGATACTACTGGACACTTTCCTCTTTTTTATTAGTTTCCTGGAAACAAACAAATATCACTTGTTACACAATTTTATATGCATACATCTGTGAAACTAAAGATATTAGGGAAACAGAGTACAAATTAATTATTCTTTTCTAAAAGAGAAATAGCTAATGCTTAAAAACAACCTTAATAGAATTTTCCAGATTGCTGATTTTTAGTTACATCCATAATAGCCAGGTTATTATAAATTATTTAATAGAGAATCTGCATGTGAATTATATTTTTCACCCAATGTTTAATGACCATATGACCACTTTAATTAGAAGGAGCTTTGTCATGTGTGCATAAACTTATATCTTCTGGTCACTTTCCTTTCAGGATAATTATCTATTTTTTTGTCAGAGCAAAACAATACAGTAAAACGGCCCCCTGTGCAGTTTGGCCTACCTTCTGAATTGAGCTTATGTATGATATTATTTTGCTTCTGAAACAATTTGATTAGCTTTTATAGCTGCAATTTATTATTATTATTTATTTATTATTATAACTTTTCCTGCTTGCCTGAAATTGTATCCACTGTCTATCCTACACACTCAGATATCAGACTAGTGGAACTCCTCCTGTACCCTGTGAGCTCAGGGAAGAAAGAAACATCTGGGCGTCCCGTCCAGAAGCTTAGCTGGCAAGAGTAGAAACAGACAACTACAACATGAGAAGTAAGGGAGACCCAAAAAGAAACCGCAGTCTGGATTGGGTTCTTTTGAAAAAAAAAACCCGTTTTTTGAAAGAACCCGTACTCCTGAAAAAATGAGGTGTACGGGTTCTTTCAAAAAAGGGTTTTTTCAAAAGAACCCCATCTAGACTGTGGTTTCTTTTCTGAAAAACCCTTTTTCGAAAAAGCACTCTCACATGATTATGCAAATGAATCATGAGATTTGTAAATCCACACTTCATTTGCATTTTCAATTGGGCACATTTGCATTCCTCTTTCAGAAGAGGAATGTTGTTTAGATATGCCCTTAGTACCCAGAACAATGGGGTCCTTGTCAGGGTTTAAATTTTTGGTGATGGGCTACTCATAATGCAAATGAGAAACAATAATAAAGGAGTCCCCTGACTTGTGACCGCCCGAGTTCTGACCCCCTGTACTTACAACCATTTTTGTAAGTACAGAAGGGGCTGGAAACCCCTGACTAATGTCGTCAGCCCGCATTTATGATGGCGCCTACCATAAATGCGGGTTTGAGTTACGATGCCCCCAAGTAACGATGCTTCCCCAGAACCAATCGCGTCACAAGTCAGGGGCCTCGTGTAATAAAGTTGTCCATGAACCTGAATAAAACAGAAAATAGAATACATGATTTGGGTAAGCCTTCAAATTACCATAGGTTTCCTTGTTTCGTAATTAAAAATTCTTCCTCATCTTTTGAATGACAAGTTAAAAAGTTATATTAAAGGCCGATGCCCAAGTTTCTCATCCACTCCATTGTGTCTGGTGACAGAGAATGAATTAAGGATGTCTCTGTGAAGAAGAGTCTTAGAGGACAGCACTTCACTAGATGGCTTGGATATCTTCTCCACATGCACATATCAAACTACCCTTCATTTTGCACTTGGTGGTAAGTAACTGCAATGCCATATATAGTTCTAATGCAGTTCACTGTGATCCATAAATTACATGGCTTGGTGAAGCTTGGAGAGTGGATTGCAGGCTTTGTATTTATGCCTCAGTTCTTGATTCTGCTATTTCCCATAGCCTCAGCCAATTTTTTCTTTGGTGATAGTCCTGAGGTTTTGAGATTTTTGGCTGCCAACTAGAAATAGTTCCAGCACTTGAGGCAGCATAACGGGAGGTAGGTTGGAGATCTTCACAGAGGGCAAATCTGGCTCATTATCACATGGACATGTTCTTGTATTATTGCTACTTCTCTTCAGAGGGATGGTACACAAAGATGAAAGCTAGACTTGAGTGCTGATTTCACACTCTGGCTAACTTGAATAGTGGGGTTCAATTGTATATCAGCAAGTTTTGTATACATGCTACAAACTAGTGCAACAGTATTGAGCTTCAGTAAAGATGAGGGCCAAGGTGGCTGGCCACAGGTATGAGCATTTCTTCTTCAACTGGTCCCAGCTAGTTTATGGATGATATTGTTCCTAATCTTTATGTTGTTAGCAGTCTTCATCTAATGTTCACAGTATATGAGACTGCAAGCCAGAGCAATATATTTCAGGAAATTCTTGTTCCTGAGATTGGGGTCACAAAAAATGGCATTCAGGTTCTTCTTTGCATAATGGTTTCTCAGGTGCAGTGCAGAGTGAGTTGTTATTTGAGTGTATGTTTGGATTCACTGTAACCAATAGCACACCTCCAGATTTTTAAAATCTTCTATGAGGATGCTTTTCTCTTGCAAAAAAGTATTTGCTTGGATGATGAATGCAAGATTAACTTTATATCCAGACTTCTGTGACTGCGTGGATAGCATGTGGCTGATATAAATATTAAAAAAGAATGGTGTCAACATGAGCCTTGTGGGAGCCCAATTTGCAGTAAACAAGGTCTGTTGTTCTGCTCCGTTGGCTGTATACAAAATTTGTGGCTGTTGACAGAGGCACTGGAACAATTTTTATAGTGGCAGGTGCTATGATCCATGGAATCAACCTTTAAATCTTGTACATAATGGGAGTCGCTCCAAGCCAGGAGGTGCTGCAGCACCCTTCTGCACCCCCACTTCCAGCACCTATGATTGTTGAACATAACTGTCAATGGGCACACTGTTTTTCAAAATGCAATTTTTTATGCTATCAGAAGCAGGGTACTCTGCCAAACCATGTCATGTGCCAAGCACAAGTACTGTTGCTCTTCAGAGCCCATATTGATAGCTGGTTTTGTTGCAGGTCATCAGTGTGATCATCTTATCTCAGGTACATCATACTGATATAAATCTAGATCGCTCTTTAGGGATATAGTCCTTAAAGATGAGTGTATGTCTCTGGAGTCGCATCCTTTCCAAAAGCTTGCAAACTATGCATAGTAATGATATTGGCCTATAGTGTGGCAGTCAATTGCAGCCATGCTAACCTAGGGTTTTTAAGAAATTTTGGGAAGATGCCATCTGGGTCTGCATCCTTGCTAAGCTTGGTGAGTGTTATGGTCTTCCCAGTTCTTAGAATAGCTTTGATAGATTTGATTATGCTAGGCAGCTGGCTAAGGGCCAGTAAAGCTCTCTCCACTTTTCATTTGTGATGACAATCTGTTTGAGCCTTAGAATGCAGCATCATTTAGATGGGGATGGTATTGACTGTGACATTCTGATTTGGGGAGGGTTAGCACTGCCAAGATTGTCCAGACTTTCCTAATTGAGTGAGACAAATCTAGATTCTGTATAGTTTTGCCCATCACTCTTGCCTAGCAGAGATCAGTGATTCCAGGAGTCCAGTTGCATGGTTACCTGTTGTCCTGTAAACCTACAGGAGTGTCTCACTGGCTGCCAACCAACAAAGAGTGTAAGTTTTCCAGTAGCTGTAGGGGATGTTAATTCTCATGGTCTCTTCTAAGAAGGCAGATGAACAAGCTGCACTCATCTTTTGCAGGTAATTGGCATACCGCTTTTTCTATATTTTCTGTGTAGCTATTCCATTTAGGTGTCCTAAACTTCCAACATGGCCTTGGTCACAGAGACCAATATGTATGATGACAGAATGCTGTTGGTTATGTGGAAAATCATCAAGGTCCATTCATTCCATCATGTATGCATTCTAGTCACAGGACACCAAGGACAGGGCTGGTGAGTAGGCTTTTCTCCATCTTGCAAAATGGAAGGTTCCTGGCTGTGATTTCATGGGACAGACAATATTTGTTATGATGTTGAACAATTCAAGTCCATACAGCTGATATTCCAGAGCTCTCGTCTGAAGAACATTTTCATAGAATCGTAGAGCTGGAAGAGACCTTAGAAAGCCATCAAGTCCTGCCCCCTGCCCAAGGCAGGACCAATCCCAATTAAATCAACCCAGCCAGGGCTTTGTCAAGCTGAGACTTAAACACCTCTAGGGATGGAGACTCCACTACTTCCCTTGGTAACCCATTCCAGTGCTTTACCACCCTCCTAGTGAAATAGTTTTTCCTAATATCCAACCTGGACCTCTCCCACCACAACTTGAGACCATTGCTCCTTGTTCTGCCATCCATCACTACTGTGAACAGCCTTTCTCCAGCCTTTTTGGAACCTCCCTTCAGGAAGTTGAACGTTGCTATCAAATCCCCCTTCACTCTTCTCTTCTGCAGACTAAATAGACCCAATTCCCTCAGCCTCTCCTCGCTGGTCATATGCTCCAGCCCCCTAATCATTTTGGTTGCCCTTTCCAATGCATCCACATCCTTCCTGTAATTGGGGCCCAGAACTGGACACAATACTCCAGATGTGGCCTCACCAGAGCCGAGTAAAGAGTGATAAACACATCTCTGGATCTGCTGGCAATGCTCCTCTTAATGCAGCCTAATATGCCATTAGCCTCCTTGGCTACAAGGGCACATTGACTCATGTCCAGTTTCTCATCCACTGTAATCCCCAGGTCCTTTTCTACAGAATTTCTACTTAGCAAGTTGGTCCTGAGCCTGTAACAATGCTTGGGATTCTTTTGTTCCAAGTGCAGGACTCTACACTTGTCCTTGTTGATCCTTATGGGTATGTCTACACTACCACCCTAGTTCGAACTAGGCTGGTTAATGTAGTCATACGGAGTTGCAAATGAAACCTGGGATTTGAATTTCCTGGGCTTCATTTGCATAAAGCCGGGCGGTGCCATTTTTAAATGTCCGCTAGTGCGGACTCCGTGCTGTGCGGCTACACACGGCACGGACTAGGTAGTTCGGATTAGGCTTCCTATTCCGAACTACCATTACTCCTCGTGAAAGTAGGAAGCCTAGTCCGAACTACCTAGTCTGTGCCGCGTGTAGCCGCGCGGCACGGAGTCCACACTAGCGGACATTTAAAAATGGCGCCGCCGGCTTTATGCAAACGAAGCCCGGGAAATTAAAATCCCGGGCTTCATTTGCAACTCCGTATGACTACATTAACCACCCTAGTTCGAACTAGGGTGGTAGTGTAGACATACCCTATCAGATATCTTTTGGCCCAATCTTCCAATTTGTCTAAGTCACTCTGGACTCTATCCCTGCCCTCCAGCGTATCTACCTCTCCCCCTATCTTAGTGTCCTCTGCAAACTTGCTGAGGGTGCAATTCATCCTCTCATCGAGGTCATTAATAAAGATGTTGAACAAAACCGGTCCCAGAACTGAACCTTGGGGCACTCCGCTAGAAACCGACCACCATCCTGACATCGAGCCATTGATCACTACCCGCTGGGCCCGACCTTCCAGCCAGCTTTCTATCCATCTTACCGTCCATTTATCCAATCCACATTCCCTTAGCTTGCTGGCAAGAATATTGTGTGAGACTGTATCAAAAGCCTTGCTAAAGTCAAGGTATATCACATCCACTGACTTCCCCATATCCACAGAGCCAGTTACCTCATCATAGAAGCTAATCAGCTTCATGAATCCATGCTGACTATTCTTAATCACCTTCCCGTCTTCCAAGTAGCTTCCTTGAGGATTCCTTGAGGATACCCTCCATGATTTGTCCAGGGACTGAGATAAGAGTGACTGGCCTATAGTTCTTTGAGTTGTCCTCCTTCCCTTTCTTAAAGATGGGCACTACATTTGCCTTTTTCCAATCATCTGGGATCTCTCCTGATCTTCACAACTTTTCAAAGATAATGGCCAAAGGCTCCTCAGTGACATTTGCCAACTCCCTCAGTACCCTCGGATGTATTAAGTCTGGACCCATGGATTTATGTACATTTAGCTTTTCTAAATTGTTCCTAACCTGTTCTTTCCCCACCAAGGGTTGTCCACCTTTGTCCCATATTGCATCACTTAGCGTATTAATCTGGGAGCTGACCTTGTCCGTGAAGACAGAGGCAAGGAAAGCATTAAGTACTTCAGCTTTCCCCACATCATCTGTCTCTTGGTTACCACCCTCATCCAGTAGGGGCTCCACCCCCTCTCTGATCACCTTCTTCTTGCTAACATGCCTGTAGAAACCTTTCTTGTTACCCTTCACATCCCTTGCAAGTTGCAATTCCAGTTGCGCTTTCGCCTTCCCCTGCATTCTTGAGCTAAACATTTATACCCTCCCTAGTTGTCTGTCCACGTCTCCACTTTTCGTAAGCTCCCTTTTTGTGCTTAAGTTCACCAAGGATTTCCCCGGCAAGCCAATCTGGTCTCCTACCATATTTGCTTCTCTTGCTATGCATTGGAATGGTTTCTTTCTGTGCCTTCAGTAAGGTTTCTTTAAAATACTGCCAGCTCTCCTGGGCTCCTTTCCCCTTCATGTTAGCATCCCAGTGGATTCTGCCCATCAGGCCTCCGAGAGAATCAAAGTCTGCTTTTCTGAAGTCCAAGGTGTGTATTTTACTACTCTGTTTTCCTTTGGTCAGGATCCTGAAATCTACCATCTCATGATCACTGCTTCCCAGGTTGTCACCCACCTCTACTTCCCCTATTAGTGCCTCCCTATTTGTGAACAGCAGGTCAAGCTGCACAGAGCCCCTGGTTGGATCCTGCAGCACTTGTACCAAGAAGTTATCCTAACATTCTCCAAAAACTTCTTGGATTGCCTGTGTACTGCCGTATTGGTCTCCCAACAGATGTCAGGGTGATTAAAGTCCCCCATGAGAACCAGGGCCTGCAATCTGGAAACTTCTCTTAGTTGTCTGAAGAAAGCCTCATCTACCTGATCAACCTGATTCGGCGGCCTTTAGCAGACACCAACCACAACATCACTGCTGTTGCTTACACCTCTAAACTTAACCCATAGACTCTCTACAGGCTTTTTCCCCTGTATATACTGGAGTTCAGAGCAATCATAGTACTCTCTTACATACAATGCAACTCCTCCTTTTCTCCCCTGCCTGTTCTTCCCAAACAGTTTATACCCTTCCATGACAGTACTCCAGTCATGCAAGTCATCCCAGCAAGTCTCCGTTATCCCAATCAAATCGTAGTTCTTGGACTGGGCCAGGGCCTCCAATTCTTCCTGTTTGTTACCCAGGCTTCTCGCATTGGTGTACAAACACCTTAGATAACCAGTTGATTGCCCTACCCTCTGAATTCGACTCAGGGGTCCACCTTTGTTGCTCGTTCCTCTTTGCATTTCTTCCCGGTATCCGACTTCCCCACTCCACTCAGCGTTTTGGTCACCGTCCCCCAATGAGCATAGTTTAAAGCCCTCCTCACTAGGGGTATGTCTACACTACAGAGTTAGTTCGAACTAACTTAGTTTGAATTAGTTAATTCGAACTAAGCTAATTCGAACTAACACGTCTAGAACTAAAAACTAGTTCGAATTAGCGTTTTGCTAATTTGAACTAGCATGTCCACCTTGAGTGGACCCTGAACAGGACTTAAGGATGGCCGGAAGCAGTGCCGGCAGGGCATCAGAGGAGGACTTAGAGCGTGGAGATGCTGTCTCAGGCTAGCCGAGGGCTGTGCTTAAAGGGACCCGACCCCCACCCCAGACAGACAGTTCTCAGGGGTGCCCCGCTTGAAAACCAGTCCTGGCTTGCCCACACTGGGCACATCACAGCACTCGGCCATTAGACCGGCTGCACTTGCCGCAGGCTGCCATCTGGGGAGAGGGGGCAATTGGGGGGCTGCAGGAGAGCTTCCACCCCCAGAAGCCCACAGAGCCAGCCCAGTCCTCCCCATCGGGGGCTCATACCCCATTCCTCCCTCACCTCCTTCCACTTACCCTTCCCTAGCCCCCCTTCCTGATGTACAAAATAAAGATAACGTTTCTTCCAACATTGACTCTGTCTTTATTGAACAAAACTGGGGGAGACTGGGAAAAGGAGGTGGGAGAGGGGAAGAGAAAGGCTGGGAGAGGGGAGGGCAACTACAATGATCAGGGGTTGGGAACAGGTCCCAGATGAAGAGAGGCTACAGAGACTGGGACTGTTCAACTTAGCAGGGGTTGGGTGGAGAGGGTACATTCATAAAAGTTCTTCATGAGTTCCCATAAAGAAGGACTAGAGGACACCAAAGGAAAGGAATGGGTAGCAGGCTTCAAACTAGTAAGAGAAAGTTGTTGTTCTTCAGAAAGCAAATAGTTAACCTGTGGAACTCCTTGCTGCAGGAGGCTGTGAAGGCTACAACTAGAACAGAGTTTAAAGGGAAGTGAGATCAAGTCATGGAGGTTGGGTCCATGGAATAGTCTTAGCCAGGGGGTAGGAGTGGTGTCCCAGCCCAAGGTTTGTGGAAGACTGGAGAGGGATGGCATGAGACAAATGGCTTGGTCACTGTCTTCGGTCCATCCCCTCCAGAGTCCCTAGGGTTGGCCACTGTCGGCAGACAGGCTACTGGGCTAGATGGACCTTTGGTCTGACCCAGTATGGCCATTGTAAGCTCAGGGCTCAGGGTCGGGGGTCTCAGTGGACCCCCTTGATTTTCATGCACACCTGCTCCTGGGTGGCCAGGCTGGCAGCTCTCCTGCCCTAGACAGCCACTTTCCTGTGCCTAGTGTGGAGATTGTGGACGAGGTCCACGATGTCTGCACTAGACCAGTAAGGTGCCCGCCTCTTGCGGTCCCGGGCAAGCTCCCGGGAGCCGCCAGCCTGGTCCCGGGAAGAGGGGGAGGGCTGGGGGACATCGGGTGGGTGGCTCTGTGCCGTGCCAGGTGCAGGGTCTGCTGGCTGGGTGCTGGCAGGCTTGCACCTGGCACCGGCACCATAGCCAGCCCGTGCCCCTTTAAGGGGTCTGGGGCCGGGAGGGGGGCAATAGAGTTTCCCTGGTGTTGGCCAGAGTGGCCACCAGGGAAACCTGGGGAGGGCTAGCCTCCCACTAGTTCGAATTAAGGGGCTACACACCCCTTAATTCGAACTAGTAAGTTCAAACTAGGCTTAATCCTCGTAAAATGAGGTTTTCCTAGTTCGAACTAAGCGCTCCGCTAGTTCGATTTAAATTCGAACTAGCGGAGCGCTAGTGTAGCGCCTATGAATGTTAGTTCGAACTAACGTCCGTTAGTTCGAACTAACATTGTAATGTAGACATACCCTAGGTTTGCAAGCCTGCCCATGAAGAATCTCCTTCCTCTCTTTGTTATGTGGATCCCATCTCTTCCTAACAATCCTTGTGCCTGGAACAGAGTCCCATGGTTGAAGAAACCAAAGCCCTCTCTGCAACACCACCTGTGCAACCATGCATTTACTTCCTCAATTTGACTATCCCTACCCAGTCCTTTTCCTTCAACAGGGAGGATGGACGAGAACACTACTTGAGCTCCAAATTCTTTGATCCTTCTTCCCAACTCTATGTAATCTGCAGTAACCTGCTCAAGGTCATTATTGGTCATATCATTAGTTCCCACATGGAGAAGCAGGAAGGGGTAGAGATCCAAAGGTTTTATCAGTTTGGTAAGCCTCTCAGTCACATCCTGATTTCGAGCTCCCAATAAGCAGCACACCTCTCGAGATGCCAGGACAGGACGGCAGATGGATGGCTCAGTCCCTTTTAGGAGGGAGTCCCTGACCACCACCACCCACCTTCTTTTCGGGGTGGTGATCGTGGAACCCCCATCCCTAGGACTATGCATCCCATGCTTTCCAGTTAAAGTGGTTCCCTTCAGATTTCTTCCTTGTGAGGTCCCTTCCAAAGCATTCACCATCGCAGAGCCTATGGAGAGAGCCTGAAAGCAATTACTTACCTCTGTAGGAATGGGGGATTCCTGTGCCAGCTTTTTTTTCCTTCTAGAAGTTACACGCTGCCAGTTCTGATCCTCGTGCTGTACTGCCCTCTGGCTCTTCCACCTGCCTTGCTTGCAGGATTAAATGCTGCCTTCTATCGAGGAAGTCTTCATCCTCTCTGATGGAGCATAGGGTCGACACTTGGGCCTCCAGTCCTCTAATTTTTTCCTCCAAAATGGTGACCAGGTTGCACTTAGTGCAGATGAAATCCCTTCTTTCTTCTGGGAGGAAGACAAACATGGCACATGCTGTGCAGGTAACAATAGCAGAACTATCACCATCCATACTTGCTGGAAAACTCCCACTCTAAACTCCGTTTGCAATCACCTGTTCACAAGCTGACATTGGTTATCTGTGTTTTGAGTGATAGTGGCTTGCTGCTAAGTGTTATCATAGAATGCAATATTAAGGTGCTTTTTAGATATTGAATAAGTGGATCTTCTATAGCACTGGGATATGGATCTTCTGTTTGGATGGCAACTTAATCAACTGATTATATTTTGCAAGAGGGAAGGCCTCCTGTGCTGGGTTTGTATTCATGTTGGTCTGAGACTGTTTTGTTGTTTGCACTCTAAAGGGCCATTTTTCCTGAAATCATTGCGGCAAAAGAAGCTGAATTGCTTCTCAGACTGTGATGCCACCAATCAACATTGCATTGCTGGATCACATGAAGATTGCCATCTTCTTTCTCATTACAAAATAACAAGCCATAAAGCAGTCATAATGTCGTCATTTATGGGAATCTTTTAGATAAATTCCCTAATTGCTTAATTCAGTTGGAGTTTAGAAGCCTGTAAGTTGCTTATTTTGTGGTATTAATTAAGCCCCCATTTGTGGCAAGCTAGAGCTAAATTCAAGGCCTTTGAATTCTGTCACACGTTAGTGTAACAGACTAGGAATTCTGCATCAGCCTCATTAACATTTTAAAATGGAAGCTTTTATTGAATTAAACATGAACATGAATAATCCAACCAGGAGAGCAGCCTTTGAGGTTTTTCAATTTTTATACTGAATTCCATTTCTTTTATAGATTTCAGTTTTTGATGCACCATGTATTTTTATATTGCTAATTTTTAAAGTACAGTTGCCATTGTCAGTGGAGAAGCTGGAGGTTTGGAAGCTGGGTAGAGGTTAGCTGTGAATTTCAGAACATGAGAAAGTGTGCTATAAGCAAACTATTTAGATATTTCTGCTTCTAGTATAATGCTGTGGCTAAGAGGGCTAATGTAACCCTTGCACGTATAAGAAAAATATCCAATAAGAATAGAGAGGTGATATAGTCACTGTATGAGAGTAATCAGATGGAACACTATGTCCAATTCCAGTGTCCACATTGCAAAAAGGATGTCAAAAACATCACAAAATAGCTGAAAGAATAATTTGAGTTCTGGACAACTTGTCTTACAATGAGAGGCTTTAGAAGCTCAATCTAATTTATTTAAGGAAAGGGTAATAGGTGACTTGATAGGAGTCTATAAATGACTATACAGGGAAAAGATTTCTGTTAGTAGAGGGCTGTTTAATCTAGCAGAAAAAGGCCCAATAGCTGGAAGATGAAGTTAGACAAATGCTGGCTAGATATAAGGTATGCTTTTCTTTTCTTTAAACAGTGAGGGTCATTAACCATTGGAACAACTTACCTAGGCATGTGATGGGTTCTCCATCACTTTAAGCCATTAAATTAAGATTGGATATCTTTCTAAAATACATGCTGTAACTCAAGCAGAAGTTATGTGCTTGATACAGGAATTATGATAATCTAGTCTCACCTGCATAACACCTCTATAAAGTATTTAATTTAATAATAGTGGCCTCAGTGGCCATGAATCTATTAAATGAGTAGTTGGCAATGTTGTCGTCTTGCGAGTAACACAGAATTGGGAAAATGGAGAAATTCACTTGCATTCATGTGTTTATATGTCTATTAGCAAGCACAAGGGACAGAAATATATTTTTAGTGATATAAAGATTTAGATTGTGGAGCACAATTTTGCAGCAAGAGGTGCACATGATGAGGGAGGGTGGAATCCTTGCCTGACATCAGTAATCCTAGATCAATATAAAAGTCCATCAGAGGGTTTGAGACGTCTCCTAAAATGGGTATTACTATGTGCAAGCCATACAAGACTCTCGTCAGATGTTTAGTGAAGTCCAAGATGTTTGTTGTACCTTTTTCCCACAACATTTTTTTTCTGAGCGTATAGAAGCCACTTTGACTTGATGAAGGGAGGATCAGGAGATGAGGATCCCTGTTAATCATAGATCTCAGAGGCAGCAGATGAGAATGGCAGCTGCTCCGCATATCTGAGACTGGCATAGTATAGGCAGTGGGCTAGGGGATCTGGAGGCACTGTAGAGGCTGCCAGCTCCTGCCCTGAGCAGGCAGCTGGGGTCAGAGCAGATGTGCTTCAGGAGTCGTACTCAAGGACTTTCTCCTTCTGTACTGAACAGGGGAGCTGGGAGCTAGGCCCACACATGTCCAGAGGAACTGGCCAGGCCCATGTGTGTTCACCCTCAAGGAAGAGGAAGACTCAGGGCTATGATTCCTGGAGCTGAGAAGTTTGGGTGGGGGAGGTTCTGAGAAGGCCCCATGGGTTCTGTGGTTGGACTCAAGGTCCCGGGGGAGACACTCTACCCCACACTACAACAGCCAGGCCTGTGCCATGTACAATGCCAGGCTTAGACATCCCAAGAGACTATTGCTTCGACAAGTGACAGAACTTGGGTGCTGGTGTGGGCTTGCACCCCACAATGAAAATATTGTGGGGAGGAAAGGGAAATCTATGTTTCTGCCTCTGCACATCCCTCCTGGTAAACTGCAGAAATGTGGGGAAAGGGAGTGGAAGAAGTGAGATTGGGACCCAGAGGGGCTGGAGCAGTGCCCAAAATTCCAAAGGAACTCTCAATCTGAGACTGCCTCTATTTAACTTGAGCACAGGAACAGGAAGCTGTCCATGCAGCTGAGTTCTCCCCTGTAATTGCTTCCCTTGCAATTACCCGCTCCTACTGCTGCTGATCTCCTGGTAACCTGATCTTGCCTCCCTCCTGACATATGGGGTTTGCCCAATGGCCTGTCTCATACTGATCTCCTGGTACCTGACTGATCCTTAATCCTGCTTTGACCCCCAGGTCAGATTGCTCATATCCCAGCCATGACAGCTTGTGTGGACCACTTAGGCCACAGGAGTGGGCATAGTGCCAGCAGAATAGACCCGACTATCTCTTTGGGAACACTGGAATTGTTGCATTTTCCAGCAGACAACCAAATCCTGCTGTGCCAAGTCATCTGTCTGACTTCAGGGCTTCAGCTCAGCCCTGATCCCTGATAACACTGCTGAAATAGTTTGAAGGTAATTGCTAGTCATTTAGGGGTTTTATAAACCAGTACCATCTCCTGTTCATGATGCATCCTCAGTCCTATAATACTGATCATGCAAAGGTGAGCCTGGCCATCAGCCTGCTGTCTAGGGAAGCATTCTAGTGGGCTTCCCCCTTGGAGCATGACAGCTAGGGCTGACAAACTGGGAGGCCTTTCTCCAAGGCATATTGGTACTATTTGACAATACCCACAACTGGAATGGTGGAATCTGCCCTAAAGAAGCTCCAACAGGGGCAGTGCACCATAGCCTGCTATGTTGTGCAGTTTCTCCACCTCACAGCTGATACAGACTGGAATGAGGCAGCACAGATATATCAGTTCTGGGGGGCCTGCAAGAAGAAATTAAAGATGGATTATCTTGGGTAGAGATTTCAACTGTACAGAAAATTGATTATGGGAATGAAGGGAGGGATCCTGCAAACCTCCAATCCAGGTACTATGATCTTTTCACAACCACCTCCTGCCACGTCAATGCTAATGGATGTAGACCATCAACAACTCAGACCCCTATAAAAGGAATGATAATAGTAGCAGCATCTCTGCTTCTACTGTGGCGAGTTAGTAAAGTGGCCACAACAGCTCACTAGGCCATCTTCAGTCCATGCATTCTGGGACAACGAGTAAACATCCTCCCCATAAAAAGATAAGGTGGGGCAATAGGTTAAATTGGTTACATATGAATTTCAACTACCCCACTCTCTGAAGAGTCAACCAATTTTTCATGTATTGATTTTGAAATCCTATACAGAGAACCCTTTCCCTCACAGGCCCCAGACACTTCATCCATTGATGCAGGTACAGGGCCATGAGGTACATGGTTCATGAGATCCTGGATACTAAATATAAATATGGCAAGCTCTGGTATCTTATTGGCTAGAAGACATACAGTCCTGAGGAGTGCAGTTGGGAGCTGACAGAAAAATGTACACACACATGTGCAAGCATTCCATAGGAATAACCCCTAAAAGTCTTGGCCCATGTCATCCTGAGGGCACCCCTTGGGGAGGGGATGATGGCAGAAACCACAGATTTTGAATCCAGATTCAGAGGGTTCTTAAGAGTTAGGAAGTTCCAGCCTGGCACCCACTGACCTGCAAACAGTTGCTAGAATAGCCACTGAACTCAGACAGAGGACTCCAGTTCTGGGATCTGATTGGTAGAACCCTGAGTGTTCTGATTGGTCTCCAGCCTCTATTTATCCCAAGGACAGGAACAGGAAGCTGTCCATGCAACTGGATTCTCCCTGGTCAGGACTACGTCTCCTGAAACACCTGTTCCTACAGTCTGCTGCTGATCTCTTGGTAATCCAAGCCTGCCTGCTTCCTGACATTTGGTTTGCCTTCTGCCCTGTCTCAGACTCTGACCTTCTGATATTTGACCTGGGCTGACTCCAGATTCCTTCTCTGACCAATGTTAGACCTCCTTCATTCTGACTGGGGCAGCCTCTGCTTAGTAAAATTCTGATTGAAATTGTTCAACTGTTGATGCATTATTGTCTGACTGCTTCAGAAGTGCAAAGACAGATTTCCAGGAGTGGGGAATGCCTGATATTTGAATTGTGGAGTGTGGATCATTGCATCAAGGTTTTTTTCATTCCTATGTCAGGGCATAAACTGATATCACTATGGAGAAAATGAGAAAAAAGAAACATGAATTGCTCAGTTGTAAGGCATCATCTCTCTTAACCTAATCCTGAATGGAGGGCTTTCTCTGTTTGCAGTGCATTCCATATTTTGACTGTGATACAGCTATCAAGGCTCATCCCAGCTGATTCTTCATGGACAAGAAGTGTAAGTTACATTTCAACTATCATTTTCACTATCGTTAGAGCTCTGGTGTCAATTGTTTTTTTTTGTTTTTTTTTATGACTGGACAAAGTCATCCTGGTTAATTTTGAAAAGCATCAGATATCATGGGGTATGAAATTTGGTCACTAGCATTATCAAGTTCTTAATCCATGTAAGAGACTGTATTTGTTTTTCCTCTCTGCTCTTGTTTTCACAGAGACACTATGAGAGAGATTCAATTAACCTATGTTCTCCCTTGAAAAAATAAACCTTGGTTTAAATTACAGGATTAAAAAGTTTTGCACACTCTAAAGGATTTGTAAGCACTCCAAAATAGTGAGAGAGGTTTGCAAATCTCCAGTCAGTGCTAAATTCACCCATTACATATTATTATTTATTATTATTACTATTTTATTAGTAGTAGTATTTTGAACAGCTCCCAAAAGTGTATTGAGTGCCTTGTAATGCAAATAAGACTTTTATTATGCTGTATTTACAATAAACGTGGCCTACTACCTTCAAACCTTATCTGATTTTTCAGTCTTTGGGGGCTTTCTCAGAATCTGTGGTATGGGCTATATGTGCGGAGACAGAGGGGGCATGCACACAACTGAACAGTTATCATTGGAATAGCAAATCACACTGGTGACTTCTGAACCACAGCAAGAAGCCAGGGGCTGGAGGGAGGAGGACACGGATGCCAGAAGAACTGCGGAAGTGTGTGTGTGTGTGTGTGTGTGTGTGTGTGTGTAGGAGAAGCAACCAGATTAGAATGATGTGACCCGTGCACCAGATTGCAATAGTGTTTATTCTAGTTTCACCTAACTGCCCCTCCTTCATGCCAGCTGGCCAGGGGCTTTGCTGTTATGCCACCCAGCTTCAGTCAGGGGCCAAGGTGGGCTTGGAACCCCTGGACTTTCTCCCTCATTTTGCCCCTGTCAGGTTCAGGTTCTCAAAGGTGGGAGGAACTGGTGCCTTGTTTACAAAGTGTGCATGGGAATGGGAGAGAAGCGAAGGGCCTTGCCCCCTCCATCTCCATTACCCATGGATGAGGGCCTTCTTATTAACTTTTAGACCAATAGTTAATGTATGCACTGAGATTTGGGAGAGCCAGTTCAAGTAATCATGCCACTTGGGTGGGGGGGGAGAGATGGGATTTGAACAGGGCTCTGCCACATCTGAGGGGAGTACCTGAATCACTGCACTATGAGATATTCTGATATTGGGATTTGTGTCCGTGAATGCAAAGCTTTGTACTAATGCCCAAGGTCTTTAATTTGACTTCTTTAGAAGGAGAAGATGGTCAAGGAAGCTAGCTGGATCATATTTAAAGTTCAAAATGGTCATGGCAGAGTACAGGGGTGGCCTGTCCATATAGGCAAACTAGGCTGTCGCCTAGGGTGCCAGGTTAAATGGGGTGCCAAATGGTGGCACAATATCATTGAGGGGTTTGGAGGTGGGGGCACTGATTGCATGGTTCACCTAGGGTGCCAGTTACTGGCAGCTAATCTAGGGCCGCCCCTGGCGGAGTGGATGAGTTAGATGCAGTTGCTGTTTCCTTACCCTATTAACACCCAACTCCTCCTCTTTACGTACCCCACATCCTATAATCTGGGACCTAAGAGAGCTTCTCTGGAAATAGCACCTGTAGCTGACGGTCCAGAGAAGATCCTGGCCAGTTCCTCAGCTACAACTGAGAGGTAGTCTCTGCTGCTCAGGAGAGGGCTGTGCAAAGGCTGTCATATTACACTAACAATTTTTAGTTTGGGAAGGGAAAACTACATATGGTCTCCAGCTGTTCTGCTGTTTGAAAACAGCATCAATGAGAAGGAAAACTCTGCTTGAGCAATATTAGATATTAATCTTACTGGAAAAGAACTATTAAGCCCATTTAGGGCTCAGCTATAACCAGCACATTTCTGTTCCTAGAATGGGCAACAATTTGATTCCTTCTCTATGATTATTCCCCCTTTGCCCTGGGTTTACCTCCCTGTGTATTCTCTAGAACTTGGTCAGGTTTTTTTCATAAAGGTTTCTAGCAGGATACTGTTCTATAGTGTAATGGATCTCATTCTTTCCTTCCCACAATTCTTGATATTCTGTCTACATTGGCTTTAATTATATCCTTTTACTCCTGTATCTCACTTCACATATTTACAAGCTGGCAGCATATTTCCCTCCATCCTCCTCCTCCTTCCCCGTTAGTGGATCTCTGGATACTTATCTCTCTGTCTTTCCTCATAAATTGGCCCCTTCACGCTTCCATATCACTTTTGTCCTTTTGACCAAACTTCCTTCATTTTTAAGACATCTTTCAGATTATGATCTGTCCAGAATTGAAAACATTATTCTAGGTTCTGTCAGTTATAATAAAAGGGATTATCACTTTAACAGTACAAGACATGCTGTTTCTGTTTAGCCCAAAATTTACTGGTTTTTTTTTTGGTTAAAACATAACATTGTATATTCCTATTTTATCTGTCTGCTCTCACAATAAATATGTTTCAGATTATTAATACCAGCATGCTAGCTGTATTCTCTCAAGCTGCATCTTGTTTTGTTGTTTCCAGCAAATATGTCTAACTTTTCTAGGTTCCAGTGTATTATTTTTCTCTTTACTGAAAAAGGACATTTGCTACATCTCCCAATTATTATCATTCACTAATTTAATTATCATGCTGTCTACCCTTGTCTTCCTGGTCATTAATGAAGATGGATCTTTTAGGTCTTTTCCATCTCCAACTTTGATGATCAATTGACCATTTAAAATCTCCATCTACACCGTGGCATGTTCCAAAAAACCTCCTGAGCTCAATCCATTGCTAAATATCACAGCTCTCTTTGTTGTGCTTTTTCCTTTAGCCAGTTTTCATACTAAGAGTAAACTCTCAGTTCCAGGCTCATTTAATTACATTTTAAAGATGAGACATTATCAAATTCTTTATATAAATCAAAATGTATTCCATCTACTTCTTATTTCCTTATTCTCCTTCCCCCATTAATTTTGTGTCTCTGTCCCTCCAAAATCTTGTTGTTATAATTATATCATACAGTGATTTTTATTCCTTAGTGTTTGTTCAGTTCATTTACTAGCGAATGAAGTCAAGTTTCATAGATAATTGACAGGAATGCTTTTTATTTTCTTTATTTAAAACTAGTACAGGCAGTCCCCGAGTTACGCGGATCCGACTTACATTGGATCCGCAGTTACGAACGGGGCCCTCCCTCTCCCTGGTCTCCAGCAGACCAGCGAGAGGAAGCAAAGCGGCGGAACACGCGGGCAGCGGACAGCCCGGACGCATCTGGGCTGTCAGCTGGCCACGTGCTCCGCGGCTTTGCTCTGCTCTGCTCCCCGTCCCCTTGGTCTGCAGACCAGGGGGACGGGGAGCAGAGCAAAGCTGCGGAACACGCGGCCAGCTGACAGCCCAGACGCGTCTGGGCTGTCCGCTGCCCGCGTGTTTCACCGCTTTGCACTGCTCTGCTCTGCTGTGCTCCCCGTCCCCCTGGTCTGCAGACGCGTCGTGGCTATCCTGCTGCCAGACGCGCCGTGGCTTTGCTCTGCTTTGCTCCCCATCCCCCTGGTCTGCAGACCAGGGGGACGGGGAGCAAAGCAGAGCAAAGCCGCAGAGTACGCGGACAGCTGACAGCCCAGACGCATCTGGGCTGTCCGCTGCCCGCGTGTTCCGCCGCTTTGCTCCGGACGCCTGTGGTACAGCAGCTGGGGCGCTGCTGGTTGGTCCCGTAGTGCTGCTCTGGGCGCCACTGGACCAACCCAGCAGCACCCCAGCTGCTCTGCCCCAGGTGTCCCCAAGTCAGCAGCTGCTGAAACTGACCAGTGGCTGACTACAGGAAGCCCCTGCCCCGGGCTTTCTGGAATCAGCCACTGATCAGTTTCAGCAGCAGCTGACTTGGGGATGCCTGGGGTTCTTAAGTTGAATCTGTATGTAAGTCAGAACTGGCCTCCAGATTCAGCCGCTGTTGAAACTGATCTGTTTCAGCAGCGGCTGAATCTGGACGCCAGTTCCGACTTACATACAGATTCAACTTAAGAACAAACCTACAGTCCCTATCTTGTACGTAACCCGGGGACTGCCTGTACCATATTAGCTTTTTTTTTTTTAAATCTGCCAGTACTTGTACAGTTTGAATGACTGCTCAAAATTAGGTGGCAGTAATATAAGTTCATTTGCTAATTGCATTAACAAGTTTGGGTGCATGTAGTATTATTTTCCTACATTCACATTTTCCAATATTTCCTCTGTTTATATCCTAATTGTCTTTAAGAATTCTCTGTTTTGTTTTTGTTCAAGACATGTTTACAAAGTAGAATTATAGATATGTAGAGCTGTAAAGACATCAAGAGGCTATGTAGTCCAGTCCCCCTCACTGATGCAGGACCAAATACACCAAGACCGCCATTGACAGGTGTTAATCTTATCTGTACTTAAAACCTCCAATGATAGGAGCTCCTCAGCCTCCCTTGAGAGCCCTTTTCAGTGCTTAACTAGCTTTAGTGTTAGAAAGCTTTTCTTAATATCTAACCTCAATTTCCCTTGCTGAAGATTAAGCCCATTACTTGTTCTACTATCTGTCAATGTGGAGAACAATTGAGCAGTCCTTTTTATAACAGCCTCTAACATAGTTGAAGTCTAGAGGGTTCCCCTTCAGACTCCTTTTCTGAAGGCTAAACAAGACCAGTTTAACTTTTCCTCAGAGTTCATGTTTTTTAAACCCTTTTATCATTATTGTTATGCTTCTCTGGACACTCTCTAGTTTGTCCACATCTTTCCTAAAGGTGGGTACCCAGGACTGGACACAATATTCCAATCGGGGGTGATGCATAGGGGAGCTGGGAAGAGCTGTGGTGTCTCTAGGATGGTTTGTCCAACCATCCTGGGCCTGCACCTTGGGGAGGTTTTGTGAGATGGAAGCATGGGGGAAGGAGGAGTGGGACTGCTCTGCATTCACTGGTGAAGGGAAGTGGAGAAATGTAGCCGGGAGCTGCAGGTGGAGAGGGGTTGGGGCCAGGTTGTTCTGCTGAGCGTGGGGGCAGTGCTAGGCTCCCCCTCCCCCACTGCTCCACATATTGCATTGCTCAGGGGAAGGAGCTTGGGGGAAGAGGTGATGTGGAGTAGAGTAAGGCAGAGGCAGGGGTGGGAAGAGGTGGGGAGGGGGAAGAGCGGGGACAGGGTTTTGAGGGAAGGAGTAGAGTATCGGGTAAGAAGAGGCAGGGTCCGCCCCTCGTTTAGAGATGTCGTGGGAAGGGGTCATGTGGGGGGTGGTCATATGGCTGGTGCTCCCCTTGTGTCCCTCCACAGCAGTTCCTACTGATTTCAGTGGAGGCTTCACCAGTGCTGAGTAGATCATAACAGTTACCTCCCATGTCTTAACATTACACGCTTCTGTTAATACACTTGTAAAGGGATTCACTCTGCCTGAAAGCCGTCTCGTCAGATGTGGTGTGGTGACTTTCTTCCCCTCTGCTGATCACTGCAGTGGTCTCTTCCTGACATTCACAATGTTCTGTCTTCACAACTCAAGACTTCCTACATAATCATTACCTCCACTGCCTTTTGGGGATGCAAGTCTTGCTGGACCCACTGTGCAGATAGCACCTCCAATAGTTCTGCACCATTTCTCAGTGGCTGGTAGGGGAAGCCAGGCTCTCCCTCTGCACTGGATTACAGCCCAGGGACTTCAAAATGAGCAGCCAAGGCCTACACAGTCCATTTCCTTGCTATTGGGGCTTTCCTTGCTTCTGAGGCTTATTTTCCCCACTGGGTTACCTCCTCCTCTCCATTCTGCATCAGAAATTAAGGGATTAAGTTCTTAGCACAAAAAATCCAATACCTTTAAAGATAAACCCAGAAAGGCTAGTTTAATCAAATGTCACATTGACACTGGCCATGATCTTGGTGTCTAAATGCTTTGCTAGGAAAAGAGTTTATGGGGATCAATTGAATGAAATGTTAAAAGAGCATTATCTCTTCTATTTGTAGTTCCTGGGAATCTCCATTTGTATTAATTTCCTCTGATGAATGGCTTTATACAGTCTGAGAGATATTAAACAGTGTCACTCAACAATATCAATATCTGTTGCCTGGGATTGATGATTCACTGGATTTTTCTCAATCAGGATAAATTCATTAGCACCTCTGATGCATCTAAGGATGGCTGGCAAGTTACTCCAGATATTTGAATTGAAAACTGCCTTTGCAATGTATGAGGAACCCTATCATTTTAAGTTGTTTAATTTATCTCCAGTGCTGTAGATATTAATGAGTCCTATTATGGTTTCTTTAATTCAATGTGTATGTTTTCTATTTAGGCTTTTTTTTAACAGAAGCATTGCCTCTTTTGAAAAAGCAGGAACTTTTGCAAGATTTAGAAACATTTAATAGAATATGAAAAGCGAGGATTGCCCTTCTTATTAGAGAAATGTCAATTACACTTCCTGTGACCAGAAGAGCACTAAGGGTTAACAGCAGACTTCCATACATGTTAAGATGGTAACAAGCATACAAAAATCTCATAGTCAATTAAAATACATTAGGTCATTTTGCAGGGGAAACCATTAGGTATCACTAAAACAATATGCCTGACAGCTCTGATAAAACTTCCAGTTCAAACTACTCACAAGATGCACATTTTCTGAATGTTAGAGTACACTGACAATCATTTGTTTATTAGTACTGCCAAAAATGTTTGTCAGCTGTTTCTTTAATATCCACTTTTGAACTCATTCAAATTCTTTCAATGTTTTAGCCATGCAGGCTTTGGAACAAACTTTTCCAGAGAGGATCAAGAAGTGCAGCTTGGCAGTTGCTCTTTTAGTGGATAAATGAATAAAATAACATAGAAAATGGTGGTTTAGCATTAATTTGACCTATTAAATGTTTCTTCCAATATAATTTGTTACTCCACTATACTAGATGACCACAACTTTTTACAGCCTTTAGTATTTCACCAGGTTCTAGCTACATATGTGAATATAGAGATATTGACATTTCAGATTACTGATGAGCCAATAAATCTAGTAATGGAAAATAACTTCTTTTTATTCAGTGACTACTGCAATATGTAAGATGCAAAAGAGCAAGGATTGGAGGGGGACAAACTTAAAGCCTAGAAATTACTGTTATCATGTCATGTTAGAAACTAGAGCTGGAAAAAATCTGTTACAGCATGTAATCTGTTCCCCTGCCAGAGTGGGATTAACCACTGTAGTGCACTCTCTAGCACTTTGTTCAGTCTAGTTTTAAATTCCCTATGCAATATGACTTCTGCCAACACTTTACTCAGGAAATTGGTTCCAAGTCAACATATCTCACTGTCAAGAAGTTCTTCCTCATTCTCCAACTAAAAGTTTTTTATTAAAATTGAAGCCAGATTAAGGCTAGTCTAAAAATAGTGTTGTGTGTATATCATTGTAATCATGTGAACTTCAGTACAACTGGAACCCTTAGTTATGGAAGGCAAGTTCAGTTTAAAAGGCATTTACCTTGGCATGAAAATGTTAGGAGATAAAGCATCCGCAGGCTTGGCAGAAATTGATTTTTAGGTTTTATATATATGATGTATAACCTCAATGTTAATTTTCATTATTTTTTTTATTTTGATTTACATTTTCACAAATTTTTGAACAGTTATTAGGGTGACCAGATGGCCCATCTTTAAAGGACAGTCCCATACTGAAGCCCTCCTGTAGGTATCCCAGCCAATAGTCCCTGTGACTGGGTGCCGGTGTTCTGGTAAGCCTGGCAAGAGGTGGGCCCGAACCATTGCATTGCCTGCTCAGTGGTAGAGGTCCAGCTGGGAGAAAGCAGGGCTAAGAAAAGGCACGGTGTCCCGCCCAACATAGAAGGCGGGGCCGCTTACACTGATGGCACCTGCATTACATAAGGGGCGGGGTCGGAGACTGCAGCAGGATGAAAAGCCGCCCTGGAACACAGGAAAAGGGGGGCTGGAAGGAGGTAGCAGGTGGGGTAGGAAGTGGCCTGGGGCAGGGCTTTGCTGAAGCCCGTGGACTGGCGAGTTGCGGGAAGGATCCCCCGCCAGCCAGGTAGGGACTGCGCTGACCCTGTCCTTAGGGCCCTGGGCTGGGACCCGTGAGTGAGGGTGGACCTGGGTCCCCCTACCCCACAGGGGAACAACAGGCGAAACTCTACCACACCCCGGCCGGTACAGAGGCAGGGATATGGGAAGTTGCACTCCACAGGTAGAGTGACACATACGGATATTCGAGGGACCAGACTGAGGACCCTGGGTGTTAGCCCTGCTGGGGCAAGGGCAAAGGGTAGTCACAATGCCCATTTGGTAAGGGGACTCCAACAGGGCTATTGGTTGCCAGACGCTGGAGGTGCCTCACCGATAGGGGTAGAATAAACCAAAAGAGGGGACCCCGGCGGCCTGGCCAGGCCACATCCGAGGCCACACCAAGGGACCACCCCTTTACAGTCCCCTATTTTCTGTCTCTCCCCTTCCGTCAGTCTTGGTGGTCCCTACTGCTGGCTGGATCCTGGCTTGCCTGCTGCCCATCCACCAGTGATCAGTAGGGGAGGAGTCAAGGTGCTGATGATGGGGGCGGGGTGAGTGCAGTCCCTCTGTGTGGTGGCTCTTGGCCAGCAGGCTCTTGCCCCACCTCATCCCCCCCATTTCCAGACAGCATTGGTTGCTTTTTATGGTGGCTGGTAAGTGTGGGTTGTCAGTGGCTGGTAATGTCACCTCTGCTGCCCACCCATCAGACCTTTACATGGTTCTTCTCTCCCTGTTGTGCCCCTTCATTTTCACCAGACCTGCTGCTCCTCCATATCCCCCCACCCCCCCCCCCGCCAGCAGGGTGCATTCCGTTCCCAGCACTGTGTGGAGAACCAGGCCCTGATCAGCTTATTCAGGTCACTAACAGCCTGGCTGGCAGGCTCCTTCCTCCCTGCTGCCTCGGGCTAGGCTGGCACCCAGGGAAAGTTCAAGACTCTCTGGCTCAGGGCACAGGCCAGCAGGAAACAAGTCCTGCATGTGCCAAAGCTGCATGGTGAAGCTTCTCTGCCTCTCAGCTAAGCTCTGCAGTGGTGGGGTGGAAGCTATTTCCATCCTGTTTGCACCCCAACCCTTCAGCACAGCAGCCCCCTGGACAAGCGCATATTGCCCTCTTCACAAACTGTGTACACTAGGTCTTGCCCCCAGGGAGTGCAGGGCTATTCTGTCCCCTAGGCAACCTCTCCTGATGAGCCACCTCTTTTGCCAGGTTCGCTGAAGCACCTGCAGATAGATTTTCTGAGCCTTGGAGCTCAATGCATCCTTTTGGCTTAACCTCTTCCTGGTGAAAGCACAAGCAGGGGAAGGAGGTGCCTGGGTTATATCAGTGATCAGCAGCAGCTTGGAGGTGTTAGTTGCCTTTTGATACTGTGCAAGCAGAAGGGACAAGCTGCTTTTAGCCACAGAGGAGCAGAGAGGGAAAGGGAAGGGAAGTGGGAAGAGGCAGGAGGAAACAGATGACCTCTCCAATACATGGGCTAGGTCATCCCTACTCCCCAAACACAATCCCCACCCCCAAGATGGAAGCAGTTCCCATCCATTCCCTCTCACATAATGCAAAAATGTTGCTGGTAGCCATGCTCTGGTGGGAACTCTGAAAGAAATCTCGAGAGACCGGGGCTGTGACCTTGCGTGCCTCCCCCCACATATTGCCTTGAGAAAATGCAACACCAGGTGCCAGGAGAGGCAGGTCCATCCTGGGGACCCAGCCAGGCATGGAGGGTTGAGAACACTGGGCAGGGAAGTTTGGGTCATGTTGGTCAGTCACACCATCCCTGTGTGTGAGAGGTGTATGGGAATGTGTGTGCGTCACCTCTCCCTGAGCAAACCTGAAAGATAAGAAGGTAGATTAAAAAGACTCTAGCTACACAGTATTTATTTTTAACAGGGGCTTATTTGAACATATGTACTGCATAGTTCTGCTTGATTTACATTGAATTTGCTTGAATATGAGTAATTTTACCAGGTGTCCCATATCACTGCTCTACAGCCAAAATGCTTCTGAAATAAGTGTAGTCAAACTTTACTAATTCTGGGTCACTGAGAACGAAAATGATGCTTAAAATTGTTGATTGGCTCTAGCTTTCAAGATATGCTATTGGGTCAGTATAAATGACCCTTGACTTGAGAATGGCGGAGAATAAGTGAGTTATAAAGGGAACGGATCTCAATTTAAACCAGAAATGACTAAAATACATCTTTGACTGGATCTATGAATAAATCTGTGACTGGGTTTGGACAGTACTTGCTTTTTAGGCAAAACAATGAATGATGCAATCTGAAGCTGGTATTGCGTCATACATGATATGAATTGCATCATGTTATTCCTAGAAGTCATGGATGATGCAATCATAACGAAGCTTACATCACTCTGCTGAACAAATTGCCCTATATCAGCTCTAGAAATCATACAGTGTCGTGCTCTCTTATGTGTCAGGGTTTGATTTTGCAAAGGGGCACATTTCTGTTTAGCCAAAGTGAGCAGAGATGCCTCGTACTTGTGTGAACAGTGCAGATAACTTCTGCTATGTTTGTGGTGAAGTGACTTTTGCATCAAGCGCAGTATAACCACTATGATTAAGAAAGCCTATCACCTTTATTTTAGCTGCAAAATTGGAGATCAGGACAAGAGGTGGGCCCCACACATATGCTGCAACACTTGTGCAAGAAATCTTCGCCAGTGGTTGAACGGGAAAAGGAAATCTATGCCTTTTGCAGTGCCAATGATTTGGAGAGAGCCAACAGATCATACCAGCAATTGTTACTTCTGCATGGTGCCTCCAGTTGGTGTGTCAAAGAAGAAAAAGGTGTGTCAAAGAAGAAAAAGTGGATTGTGCATTATCGAAACATTCCATCAGCTATACGCCCAGTACCCCACGGAGAAGGACTGCCGGTTCCTGATGTACCAGAATCATTCTCACTTGAGTCAGATGAGGAAGAGGAAGAGGATGAAATTTCTGGTCCTGAACCATCAGTGTCACAGGACCCACATTTTCTCCCATCCTCCTTCTCTGAACCACACCTCATAACACAAGGTGAACTGAATGACCTTGTCAGGGATTTGGAACTACCCAAGAGTAACGCAGAGCTGTTGGACTCCAGACTACAGCAGTGGAATCTCCTGGCAGAGGATGTTAGGGTTTCCATGTTCCGTGACCGTCAAAAGGATCTTGTCCCATTCTTCTTCATGGAATGTGATCTTGTAGCCTGCAACAACATCGATAGTGTGATGGCAGCCCTCAACATCGTTCACGATCCAGATGAGTGGAGACTGTTCATTGATTCATCAAAGACAAGTCTTAAAGCTGTTTTGCTGCATAATGGCAATGTTTTGCCATCAATTCCAGTTGGTCATGCAGTCCATATGAAGGAAATCTACGACAACATGAAACAACTTTTGAGGTGCATAAACTATGACCAACATCAGTGGCAGCTTTGTGGCGATTTGAAGGTTGTTGCTCTCTTGCTTGGTCTGCAGACTGGATACACAAAGTACTGCTGCTTTCTCTGCGAATGGGATAGTCGTGCAAGAGATTCCCACTACATCAAGATAGATTGGCCACTCCGACAGTCATTGGAGCCTGGGAGGAAAAGTGTTCAGCATCCACCACTTGTTGAATCAAGGAAGATTTTGTTACCACCCTTACACATCAAGCTGGGTCTGATGAAGAACTTTGTCAAGGCCATGGACAAAACACAAGCAGCTTTCAAGTACCTCCGTGGAAAATTTCCAAGGTTAAGTGAAGCTAAGATAAAGAAAGGTGTCTTTGTTGGTCCTCAGATTTGTGAACTTCGAGATGATGCATTTGACCATGCACTGCGTGGCAAGGAAAAGACGGCATGGAAAGCCTTCCAGTTAGTGGCATTAAATTTTCTCGGAAACAAGAAGGCAGACAACTACAAGTTGTTGGTGGAAAACCTCCTCAAGGCATACAAAAGCCTTGGTTGCAACATGTCACTAAAGATACGTTTTTTGCACTCTCATCTAGATTGTTTTCCACCGAACTGCGGAGCAGTGAGCGACGAGCACGGCGAGCGATTTCACCAGGACATTGCAACAATGGAGAAACACTATCAGGGCAAATGGAGCCCATCAATGCTTGCAGACTATTGCTGGACAGTGACAAGAGATGCTCCATTTAATGAATGCAAGAGACAAGCCAAGAAGCGCTGAGTAGACACTGAATAGGACTAAACTATGTACATAATAGTTTTTTGCCTTTTGTTTCATAATAAATTTTATTTATATAACCCTTTTGCTGATTTTTAAAGTGTTACATAAACAGGACAGGTGAAATATCATGTAAAGCAACCATAAACACATGAAAAAACCTAGGTTTACAATCTATGATTAAAACTCTACTATCTACACAATATACATAGACGTAAAATGTAAAAACAAATATCTTGGAAACAGTAGCCAATCAGTTGTTTTAATTGTCATATTTGAATTCAGCACATCAAAATACATAATAAATAGCACATTTTATCTCTGAAGCAGACGACTTCTAAAAAATTGTAGACCAGTGATTCAGCATAGGGATACATGATCACCTTAACAATTATCATTAAGCATTTTTCAGCTATCAATTTAAACTTTCACAGTTAGAGGTATAGATAATTATTTAAGGACAGGCTTTGAGATTAACGAAGTTAAAAACTTACAAATGCACTTTGCCAACATATACAAAATAAATATATTTAAATCAACATCATTTGCTATTCCATTTGTAAAAAGTCTAATTCAAAAGCCTAAATCGCTGGAATTTTTTACTCTGTCCTCATGCAACATTGTTCTAGTTTTGATTATCTATACATTTCAATTATTATTAATTGAAGTCTAATCTTTCTGTGCCTAAACAAATGCTATGCTGCCTCTGTACCCAGACTCTGTACCCAGACACTGCTACGGGATTTGGAGAGAAGTGGGAGTAACTGGCTGTTACCTGTCTACAAGGATTGGGCCCAGATAGTTCCTTTCCCTATTAGCCACTCATGGTACATCCATCTTTCTCAGGTCATTTCAGAGCAGTAAAAAAACTTTGTGCTACTCCGTGCTGTTTCCCTGCACAGGCTCTCAGTTGCTTCCACCCTCTGCATGGACACTGCAGTTTTAAAAGGCTTTTGGGGAGTGAATAAGGAAGTGTTATTTACCCCAAGAACCAGAAGCCACTCAATGAAAATAATAGGAGATAGGAGATAAGATTAAAACAAATATAAGGAAGTACTTCCTCACATAACATGCACTCAACCTATGGAACTCGTTATATGGGGATGTTATGAAGGC
Source organism: Pelodiscus sinensis (assembly GCF_052426305.1). Classification (NCBI taxonomy): domain Eukaryota; kingdom Metazoa; phylum Chordata; order Testudines; family Trionychidae; genus Pelodiscus; species Pelodiscus sinensis. The sequence continues at coordinate 60,836,238 of NC_143052.1, read as the reverse complement.
CAAAAGTATAACAGGGTCCAAAAAGGAAATAGACACATTAATGGAGCATAAGTCCATCAATGGTTATTAGTCAAGACATTGGGGCTATGTCTAGACTGCCCCCTCTTGCGCAAGAGAATATGCAAATGAGGCAAAGATGAGACTATCATTTGCATACTTAATGAGCCTCCATTTTGCACTGTTTTTGTGCAAAATCCCCCTCTTGCTCAAGAGCCGTTCTGCTGCTTTTTTTCAGGAAGAAAGGCTCTTGTGCAAGAGGGGGGTGTTGCACAAAAAGGAGCCCTGTAGATGGCTCCTTTTTGCGCAAAAGCCCCTTGCGCAAATGTCAGCGTATTAAATATGCAAATGAGGCACAGAGATAGTCACCGCTTTGCCTCATTAACATATTCTTGTGCACAAGAGGGGACAGTCTAGACGTAGCCTGGGTGTCTGTGACTGCCAGAAGCTGAGATTAGATGTCAGGCAATGGATCACTTGCTAACTTGCCCCATTCTATTCATTTTCTCTGAAGCATCTGGCACCAGCTTCCATTGGAAGACAGGATACTGGGCTAGATGGACAATTAGTCTGGCCTATTATGGGCATTCTTATGGTTTTTATGGCAAGATTTAGGTTTAGTTTGATATCCAGCAGTAGTGAATTTCATATCTATGTGCTCAAATAAATTGGTGCAGCAATATATATGGTGTGACTAGGTGAACAATTTCCAACCCCTGCATGTTATTAGCACAACCATAAGGTGATCAGATCACTTGGTTTGATCAATCTATTTTATTTACTTGTATATATTTAGGAATATTTATTGGAATAAACATCATTTAAATAAAAGGACTATGAAATATTTTCTGAATTATTCACAAATGTCTCGACTCCCATCCTTTACCTGCTCATTCTCCACACTTAACTGGAGATGATTTATCTGGAGCATTACAAACTATTTAAAATGGTAAATTATTATTAAAACATGACACAAGTCAATGGAAAAATGCAGATCATTCAAAGACAAATTCCAGTCCAAAAGATTTTCCTCACTTATGACAGTCTCTTACCCAAGGAAAAAGCAATATAAACTAACCAACTGGATATGTTATCACTTTGTGTTAAAGTAAGTGCAAAGAAAGAAAAGATAAAAGAGTTGTAAATTATACTTGAGGGTAACTTTTTTATCTGATCATAAAGCACATGCCCAAGTGTGATGCTTCACTGCCCTGAGACTACTGGCAGAGTTATTTATAGAGACCATTTGGATGAGAATTTTGTTTGTTTTGCAGTCTTTTGGAGTTTCATATTTAGACTTCTGGAGATCCATCTTTCATGTCGAGAGGCAGGTACTAGAAATTCAGGTGTGGGGTTTTTTCAAATTTATCACTCATTTTCATTAACAGATTCATTCACACTAACCATTAAAACATGGGATATGCTATTCTCAATTATTTTTGTCTGTGGATTTATTTTATTATTTCCAATGGCTGAGATTAGCTAAGCAGGTGCATACAGCTCCTTATAAACAGTTCCAGATTTATGCACAAGCTAAGTAAGATACAATTTAGGGCCTCAGATTATAAGAGGTCTCTAAATTTAAAAAAATTACTAGTTTTTAGTTGCATCCTCACCTATGTACCAGTATATATGCAAATATAAAATTTAATTATTTCTGTTTTTATTGTCCTTTCTGTTAGAATAGCACACATTTTATAATGCTGTGAGGCCTCTTAAATTTGATATATTTTAGGGCCTTAGTATGTCTTAATCCAGCCCTATTTATAAACCATTGGCAGAAGCAGGGAAAGTGGCAACATGCATACACTCTCTCCATCCATCTCTTGGGTCAGATTCTGATACTCTTATTCTCCTTTAATAGTACTTTGCTTTTCACTTTAAATCAGTTTGCTCACTCCAGGGATAGGTTACTACTCAGTTTGAGGAAGAGCATCCTTCTGTATTAGGGGTGTGTATGTTTGGGGGCCATAGTCATTTGTTCTTCATGGGGTGCTTTTCCTGGAGCAATGCAACGTGCTGTGTATTTAAAATACTATAAAATGACTGTTTATCCCTTAGTTAAGGCTAGATTTTGACTAGCTTTCCATTAATGTGTAATTAGGAGAGCATGAGTAAGAAGTCTTCTTTCTCTTTGAATCCCTTATTCCAGCCACAATGTTGCTAAGGGTGCCTATGAACATCTAGTTGCAGCTACACTAGCCGTCCCAAAAGAGAGAGAGGGCAATGGAATGAGAATCCCTGTCCCTTTCCCCCACCGCAGCAAAATTCAGAAGGTGAATATAAACTGTCATTTTCCTCATGGCCCTGGAGCTACCCACCCTTGAATGAACTCCAAGAGGCCATGCAGCAATTCTGATGAAGTTTGACATGCTTGTCCCTGAAATTTCCATAGCAATGTAGCCCTTTCTACATCCCACTTCTGTGTGGGATTCTTGAGACATCACAGTCTAGTCCTTCACTGTTACCATCTAAGTATTTACATAAAGACAAAAATGGCCACACTTCTGTCTTAATTTTTTTTCACTTTCCTGACAAATCTTTTCAGGTGAATGCTGCTACTTTCCACAAATGATGGCTGCAGATCAGTTTTAGCTGAGATTTTTTTTCTCCTGGCAAAACCCAAGCACCAGTCCAGGAGTGTGAGAGAATATGTGAGATGGTGTACAAATTCAGAAGATTGTCTTGCAACCTCAGCAAAAACATTTTGCTTTGTGTTGCTATTTTTCAATAGATTAATAGATTGACTATTTAAACATTTAATACATGGTAAAATCTTTGTGTTTCTCTAGAAAGTCCATGAGCTATGCAAGTCCTAGATATTGTCTTTGATTTGCTCCATCCATTGACTCAGCTCCCGGACACATCAGTGCTGCTAGTATCAGCTATGCTTAACACTGAAATAGATTCCTCCTTATGAACAGAAACAGAAAATGGAAACTGTATTAAGATAAACCTTGTGCTCTTTTCTAGCTAAAATGAATTTTTGTTATCCTTTTTGCTGCTTCTATAATCTTGTTTCGCTGTTCCCAGAAGGCGGAATTAAGAGCTCTAGGCTACATTTTCAAAAATAACAAATAATTTAGGTGTCTGAGGTTTTTCGATGTCCAACTTGGGGCACTTGGAAGAGGCCTGATTTGCAGAGGGTTGGTGCTCAGCCCTTTCTGTAATGCATTATATACTATATCCTTTATCTCTTTCAGACATAGAAATAAAGACAGGCAGCCATCAGACATTTAAGGCATCTCTGCTATTCTAGCAGAAAGGGAGTGGGTGGCAGCTTTGATTTCGCACAGCAAGGGGAGTTCCCAGACAGTATAGAGCCAGTGCGGGTAGTCCTACCATGGTCTCTGTGCAGACTCCTGGTTAGTGGTGCAACAGGGCAGGTAAAGATTGAGGCTAGAATATTCTGCATTGTGGCTAAAGGGTTCCTGGGCTAGGATTAAGCCAACATAGGTCTAACCTCAGAAATAAGCAGCTATAGCCAGCACTTTTGTAACCTATCCTTTTACCTGATCACAATAGTGATATGCATTTTTCTAATACAAATAAAGAGTACAAAGGGAGCTAGGTAGAGGCACACATGTCTCATGCTACTTTTTCAGGCTTAACAGCAGAAGTGGCCAATAAAATGGTGGTGGTTTGCCAGGCTTAGCTCCTGGTGAGCTGCTGCTGCTATATTTACCTGCATCTTTTCAGCTATGGGCGATTGCAGCTCCTGTTGACCATGAATTGCCGTTCCCAGCTAATGGCAGCTGCGGGAAGTGGTGTGGACCAGTATACCACATCCTGCAGCTCCTGTTGGCCAGGAACAGTGATTTTCAGCCAGCGAGAGCTGCAATCACCTGTACCTGCAGAGGAACAGGTAAACATAGCGGCAGTGGCCTCCCAGGGCTAACCCTGGTGAACTGGATTCAGACCATGGGCTGGTATAAGGTTGTAACCCATTGTCTACAAAAATCTTCCAAAAGAGAGCCACTGTAACCTTACAAATAAACTTCCCTCAATTGCTTAGCAAAAATGTCAGTTTCTCTCCCTCCCTCCCTTCAGGATTTTGTGTGCCGTGGGAAAAAGTACATGAAATCATATCAATATGCATGGAAAACAGGTATTGCAGCTTCATTTAAACTAAACTAAAAATTTTCCTTTCCTTGTTTTGAATTTTGAACTCCCAAATCCTTAGAATCTAAGAGATGAACAACAAAAATGTCATGGGACAACAGTTTAGGGAAAGGAAAATGTGACGAAGTGATGGTAAAGAAAATAAGGTAGGGAGGCTTTTTACAATATCAGGACTTTAAGGGGATGAATTTGAAGAGGAGTTTGAACTATACCTGCAATATGACAGTTTGGAGAGACTGGATTTTATCAGCTTGAAAGTGGGACAGGCAAGCAGCAATTAAATGCATCTATTCCGTGTCAGGCTAAGAGCATTAGGTAGCAAATACATTAAAAAGTAGTGTAATTACAGTGCTGCACTGACACATTTGCTGAAGTTTCAGCGTTATGGCTTTTTGGTTCAACTAGGTTTTCAGTATTTGCAAATGCTGCAATATTTTTTCTAATTGCATTTAAAATGAAAATGGAAAGCCTCAAACTCTGTTAAAAAGAAGGGCATAGACAGAGGTGGCAAGGATGAGCATAGGGGTCAAGGAGAAACTGGAAGTTTTTTGGCTTGCATATGGTGTGGATTACATGGAGTCCACAGCAGGTTCTTTAAGATAGAAAAATATAGGCAGTAAAGGGTTACATAGGTCCCGCCACTTTCAGAAAAGAGGTTAGTTGGCTTATGTGCAAAAAGACTTTATGTTTTTCATCTTAAATGAGCCTAGGCAGTCCCCTCATCTTTGGTGCCTTTAGAGGATTATGCACCTGCCTGGAAAATGAAAAGTGAATTCCTCGCTGACTAAAACATGCCCTGTTGTGTAATCATACTATGTTATGAAATGGATTTAGAGCCCTGGAAATTACCACAACTGGAGCTGCCTTCTAAATGGTCAGTGATGCCAGGAATACTTAGGCTCAGTTCTTAATTTCTGTGCAAAAATTACACTTTAATCCAAGTATATTTAAAGATGCTCTGAAGTGTTCTACCAGACATGAAATTATACCTTTGATTGACTCTTAAGTGAGTCAAATTTTAGAGCTCAGTACTGTGCTATGATAAAATTGATCTAGAACACTACACTAAGCCATGACTGCAGGTCCACAAATTTATGTCATAAAACGGAAGATTTTAAGATGATGTAAATGGTCAGAGCACCATTGATGTTAAAGGAACTATGATAATGTAGGTCAGCTTTGGCTCTGTTCTCAAGTCTGCTTGGTTCAGTCTTCACAGCTCAACACACCTTCCCACAATTTGTTATTCTAAAGATCCCATAAATATCAGAGAAATGAAGCTACTCTATGTCCTCTGCCAGGAAGAATATCTGCCCTTAGGGTCTTCTCTCCTAAACATATTCCTTCCATTATCCATCCACAGCTCTCTATTCTTCCTCCCACCTGTTAGAAAGCAAGGGGAAATTTGAAGTTCTGTAAGTACACTAATATATTTAACCCAATGCAAACCCCCTAAAAGAGACACACTGTACCAATTCAAAACAGGGCATTCAATTTTCATCAGTAAATTACCATGCTAAATTGCTCTGGTATAAACCCCATTTTGCAATGATGTAGCCCCATTGGGCAATTCATGGTCAACAGTGCAAAAACACTCTCATCCAGGCAAAGATAAGAGATCGCTTTTCCCATTTGGAATGTAAGGCCTCCTTTGTAGAGAAATAATTAGTGTAAATAAAATTTGATTCCACTTCCTGTTTATGCCTTTTAGAGAATCAATAAGGAAATAAATGGCTTTTATTTTGTTCATTATTAATATAGTTATTGGCCTAAACCTTATGTGGTTGTCCTAATTGTTGAGTGTTTTGTCCTTGACTGCAGGCACGTAAGGTGCATCTACACTGCACCTGTATCTTGAAATAAACTACACAATTTGAATTATGCAAATTGCATAGCTTATTTTGAGCCAATTTCAAAATAGCTTATTTTGTTATTTGGTGCAGTCTACACAATGCTAAATTTTGAAATAACCTGCTATTCTGAGCAGGTCCCTTACTCTTCATGGAATGAGATTAACAGAGACGTTGGCATAGCGAGCCCGCAATAATTCGAAATAACGGTTGTGCTGTTAAGACGCAGGATAGCTATTTCAGGATACTGTAGCCATCACGAGGAAAAAGTCATTCCTACTTTCCTCTCATTTTTGCTAATGATAAGAATTTGCTTTTCATTAGGACTAAACACCATGGGGCAGTCTGTGACTTGGGGAAAAAGAGACCCATGTATAGAACGGCACTGAACAACTCAGAGAATTGTGACTTCTTCCCAACTCCACCCTCAATCCTGGATATAGAAATGTGAAATCTGCTTTTACCCTGCGTCACATGGCAATTAATTTCCTCTGCTTGTCACACCAACTCAGTACTGTAAGCTGATCGTGCTTTCTCTGCAATTACTCACATGATGGAGGAAATACTATCCCATCCACCTCCACTTCTTCTTCTGTATTCAAATTACACCGTGTAAGAGAGTGTGTTGGAGTCTTATTCCACCTAACTTCTCTATGGTTGTGTAAGGGCCAGCTACAACCTGACTGTATATGAGAAATGAAAAGAGGAAACACAAATATAAAGACTGGCAAAATACGTATTTCTTCTTTGAGTAATAGCCCTGTGGATGCTCCACTTCAGATGTGCATGTGCCACTTGAGCCTTTGATTGTAGAGTTTCAATACTAGAGTCAGTCTGACCCATGTATGCACCCTACACATGTCCTACCATGGGGTTCAGGTCTGGCATTAGACGTGCTGAGGCCCAGAGCAGAAACTAAGGAGTAGGCCCCCGCCCATCTCTCTTACCTGCTCACACATTGGATTTCTGCAACATTTCTGAAGCCCACACCTGTGTCCTGCTGCCTGGGGCCACCTGCAGTATAGGGTCCTGAGCAATTGTCCTGCTTGCTACCCCATAATGTCAGTTCTGTGAGGCTGTTTAGACCTATGGGGATCAACTGCCTAAGCCTTGAGACAGATCATTTAGCATGTCCGCTTCAGTCGGTCAAGCTTGTTTTGGCTTGTTTATTAATTTAGTAGTTAGATTTGATTTTATGAAAACATTATTTCTTGTCCTCTTATTTCACTCTTCTCCTCCTGGGAGGTCCTCCCTCTCTTGTGTGTGTGTGTGTTTACATGTTCAATTTAGGGATGTAATTGGTTAAGCAGTTAACTGGTAAGCATCACCCTTACTGGGTAATGCTTACCGGTAACTGGTTAATCAGCAGCAAGCTGGGTTGGAGCAGCCCCCCGCCCAGGGGATCCTGGTTAAATGGTTATCCAGTTAGATGCAATGTTTAACTGGTTAAATGGGTTTTACATCTGTAGTTCAAATGTTGCCTCACTTGTCAGGAGGTGATGAGGGTCGGTGATGGGCATTCCCAGTGCATTCATTGTTTTTTGGGGGCTACACATGGGAGATCCCAAAGATCCCTTCCCACTCTGTCCAGTTCCAGGGGTCCCAATGACCTCCTAAACCAGGGAAAGAAAAAGCGGGGGTTCTGAGAAAGATATTGCCTACTATCTCTGGCCTTACTGCACTGTACTCCTTGTCCTCAAAACTGATATTTCAACAGTTTGGTTGAGAGTCCAAATTTTCTTCAAATGTTCAGGATACTTAAACTATTTATGTAGTCTTAATGACCCTCACCTCAGCCTGAAGAGTTAGCATAATAGAGGTGTTAATGGCAGATCCCCCTTTACTATATTTTTTAAGGACTATGTCTGTATCCTAAATTCCTGCTGAAAGTGTCTTTCAACTTTGGCACTAACCTGGTTGTCCATCTCTCAGTTTTCCCCCTAACCCACACCAGACTTGGGAGGATGTGGTTCTGCCAACTCTAGATCAGGGACATTAGCCTTGGAGGTCTTCCTGGTTGTTTGTGTCCAGTGTTGAAAGAGCTAAAGAGTCCATAGTATCCATCAAGAGACTCTCTAGGTGAATTTTTGGTTACAACATTTCCTGTTATGAATCTGCAGCGATACAACCTCCTCCTAGCTCCTGTTCCATATGGTTTCTCTTTACTTCTATGGTGCTTTTCAATATCATTTCTACCACTGAGATGTACAAGGCTGCAATCTGGACTTCAGTTCACAACTTTTTCAGACACTATGCAATTGTCCATTCTTCTAAACTGGTGTTGCTCCTGGGATGCAATCTTATCTACAGTCTTGGACTCAGCTCTCTCTAGTTGGGATAGTGTTCAGAAGTTACCTGAAGTTGACAACCCATCTGGCCACCTCAAAGAAGGAGTGGTTACTCACCAGTGCAGTAACTGGTGTTCATTGAAAGGTGTCCCCCTATGAGCGTTTGACTACCTGCCATCTTTCTCTTCTGCTTCAGAGTCTCCTTTGTGGGACTTTGAGGTATAGAAGAAATTGAGAGTGGTTTGCCTGTGTGCCCCTACATAGACTTGTTGCAGGGCATGAGGATGTGTTGGGCACATCAATGACCTGAACACACACTGTTAATGAAACTCCCTGATTGAAGGTGCCTTGAGGGCATGTTCACCTGAAGAAGAGCACCTGGGAGGGCAGCTCAAAGAGCTGCACAAGATGAATAACTTATTCAGAGTTATTTTGTTTAATAAATGAAGTCATTGGTTAAATTTCTATATTGGTTTATTTTTTCTAAAGATAATATCTGCTTTCCCCCCAATTCCATCATACATAATGGAGCACTCCAAAGAATGCATTTCTCCTGAAACATATGCTATTATTATGTTCTCCATTCTTTTAGAACTATTAAACCATCATTCACCTGAGTCTACCTATCTATCGCTTTAATTTTCTCAATTTATATGTATTCATAGAAAATCATCACCAAGATCATCCTTATGGCAAAGATACTAATAAGCTTATGGCATATATCATTGCTCTATATGGAATGAACTTGATATGAAATTCTCCATAGAAAAAAGTAAACCTAGACAGCTTTGCCTAAAAGACAGCATAAGGGCTGGCTGCAGCAATGGTGCCCGGCTGCTCTCTCTCTCTCTCTCTTTCTCTCTCATATATATATATGTTTCAGGTTCTTTTTCTTAACAAAACTTTTAGTTAAAAAGCCCCTTGAATGAAAAAGTATTGACCAATTTCAGTATTAACATACTTATTATTCACTTGCAACTGAGAACTAGTGTGAAGGCATGAAGTCTCTGTAGATGCTTGTGTGGGTGGGTGTAATTTAGTCTCCTACCAGGGTGAAATTTCTATAAGGAGATATAGGTTGCACCAGAACTCTGGTCCAGGAACATCTGTGGTCTGGAAGGACCTCAGATGTCCCAGAATCAGAGCGTCCCAGTGTGCTGTGTAGGGTGGAGGGGCTGGGTGTTGGTGCCATGGGGGAGGGGAAAGATGCACAGCCCAGCTGGGTGTGGAGGTGGGAGTTGGGAAGCCAAGCGTGGAGCTCAGCTGGGCTCGGGGATGGGAGCGGGAGCAGGGGCATGTGGGGCAGGGGGGGGAGGGAGCAAGAAAGCCTGAAGTGTGTGTGTGTGGGGTGGGGGAGGAGGGCAGGAGGTAGGGATGGCAGTGGGTGGGGTGAGGGGCAGAAATAATCTTTCCGGTCCAGAAATATCCCTCATCCCAGACCAGTCAGGTCCCAAGGATGCTGATCAGGGAGGTCCAAACTGTAGTGAGATTTCCTCTGCAGTAGCCTCTTTCACTCATTTCCCTATAGAGGGATTAATCAGACCTTCCATTATTTAATCTGTGTCCCCCAAATATATACTTAGAATAATGGAGGCAAATTCAGTGGCTATGCATTTTATACATTAAAAAACTAGTGTGATTCCAGCCCCTAGGCTTGAGGTGTTCTGTTGGATGTACCGCAGGAGGTTGGAGACATTTTTGTTGCAGGAATTATGACATAAAGGGGGCGATTTAAAGACTTTGTTTTAAATATTACTTTTAATATAAATACTTACTTCATGAGTTGCATAATGTGTTCATTAACTAGATGGGTGAAGTAATGTCTTTTATTTGACTTTCTCTTGGTGAGAGACAAGCATTTGAGCTTAAACAGAGCTCTTCCTCACGTCATGTCTTTCTTGTCATCAGAAGCTGGTCCAATAAGAGATATATTACTTTATCCACCTTGTCTATTTAATATTCTGGGACTAATACAGCTACACTAACACTGCAAACATGTTCATTAACTATTCACTTCAGCTTGAAACAAAGCTTTCAATTCTTTTATATGGGAAATCTCCTCTGGTAAATCAAGTTAAATGTATGAAAGGAGATCCTGACTAATAAGCAGATGCCTGGTTCTAATAATGATATTAATCTATCAGGTCTCCTGCTCATTTGTAATGTGGCAGATAACTCTCTTTAAATTAAATAGAGGATCTATCTATCTATCTATCTATCTATCTATCTATCTATCTATCTATCTATCTATCTATCTATCTATCTATCTATCTATCTATCTATCTATCTATCCCTTCTTTGATTCTTTAGAGTAATAGACCAACTTCTCACAAATAAGTTCTGTCTGAGCGGCACATTAATCTAATTTTTCTTCAACTTGGTATGGATTTCTCAAGAAATCATGCTATTGAGAATTGTTTTTAATAGTATGACTGGCCTTAATTAGGCCTCCATTTTTGTGTACCTAACTAAATGTAGGTGCAAATAGTGCTTGCAATTTTTTGTAGAGCAAATGTAGAGGCTATTGTCTCAGACCTTGTAAACACTACATCAGAAGATCAAAGTAAGATATGCAACTCCAGCTATGTAAATTATGTAGCTGGAGTCGACGTATCTTACATTGCGTTTCCACACCATCCACACAGTGGGAGGCCAAGGGGAGCATACACTCTCATCAGCTTCCCTTACTCCTTGTGAGGAGCAGGAGTACTGGCACTGATGGGGACCACCTCTGAGTTTGATTTACCAGAAGAATGACCATGGCAGCATCGATCTTCCATGTAGTGTAAACATGCCCTGAGAAACTGATACTTAATCTCTTCTCATTCAGATTTTGATTATCATATTTTTTGACATTTTTTCTCAAATTAGCATTTTTATATAATATAGCTGCTTTTAACTCTCCAACCATCTATAACTAATTTCCTTTTCTTAAAAAACTGCCTAAATACAATTACTATTGCTGACATGTAGACTTTTACCTCAAACTTGCTATGTAGTTTAAAAATTTGAAGTTTTGAAATTATTCAAAAGTCAAGCTATATTTGACAACGTTTAGACTTGGGTTGAAAATGGCTTAATTCTTAAAGAGATAGTATCAACTTTCAACTCATTTTAGGACCAAAATGTTCAAATATGTATGAATATATAAGTATGCATATCACCTATATGCATTTATAACATGTAAATTATATGTTAAAGGATTTCACAAAACCTAACGTTAAAGACTTGCTTTTACCACTGTGGTTCTCCAGTTTAATTTCAGTGGCTTTACACTGAAATAAAACAGAAAAACCCAATGGTGAATAATAGACAAAATATGTTTTTAACTCAATAGAAACTGTTCATATTTTGGTTTTTAAGTATTTCCCTTTCAGTTCAGAGAGCTTAAAACCAATAACACACTGCTACTACATGAAAATCAGAAACTAAACTGGCCCATCTATTCTTTCTGTCCAAGCTGAGCAAAATGCAAAACTCACTGAACATCTTAAAAGGGTGCCAAGCAAATGAGATGCTTTTTAATTCTTTCAGTCTGAATAATCTGAAGTGTTATTGCAAACAGAGGCAAGGAATTCCTTGCAAATGAATTGCAGTTTCACAGTGTCTCGTTAAATTAATATTCAAATAAGTCCAATGAGCTGATGTTCTACTCCAAGCAATCTGCACTCTCAAGTGTCAAAGCTTCAAATTCAAACCTCTGTCAAAACCCATGAAGCTTTATGGCTCTACCAACTAGTGACACTGTGTTAAAGCAGCAGAATTTACTCTATAGACTACTGACTTGATGACCTTTGAATATATACCTTAAAAATACTAGTTTAAAATAATCCTAAACATATAACACTTTATGTGGTCAGTTATATTTGTAGTTTTACTTCACATCTTGATTTATATTTCATATATTTTTAAAGTGACATTTTAAAAAATGTTATATTTATTATTTATAAACTTACTTGCCATGAAAAGGAGGGGAGAAATGTATTTTCCAAGGTTATGAAAGAGGACTAAAGAGAAACATTTGCTACAAACCCAGCAATTTCATTGTGCACCAAATGTGTATTTTTAATAAATAACAAGTGTAAACAGTGGGCAGGATTCTGCACCATTAATACCAAGTAACTTCAGTGGACTGAGGCCAATGTGAGTTGTTGACTAAAATGTGATCTTGAGCATTATCAAGATGTTAATTGTGTGCCCATAACTGGAACCTCAATTAACACCCCCAGTTGCTGAAGTTTGTCTGCCAATATTTTTTATATTTCTTAATCGGAGGTGCTTGGTCCCCTGCTGCTTCTGGATGTACAGGGAACAGCACTTGTCAAGACTACTTCTTGCTATATGCGCTTACCAAGATGACCTTTTTTTTTTTTTTTTTTGGACAGGACTTTGACTCAATTGTCAATATCCTTGTTACCTCAGGGTTGGATAATGCTGTCAACATCTTCTAAGCATCTGGAAATTGAATTAGCAGTGAGACTATAATTGACAGGTACTTTTTTTTCTCCCTCTCCCTTCTTATTTTGAGGGTGGCCCTTTTTTCTCCACTCAAGCTTATCTCATCTGAAGAAGTGGGTTTTGCTCACCAAAGTTCATGATACTATCTATTCAGCTCTTTTGAGGCCACATCTGGAGTATTCCATCCAGTTCTGGGCCCCCCACTACAGAAAGGATGTGGACGCACTGGAGAGGGTACAGTGGAGGGCAACCAAAGTGATGAGGGGGCTGCAGCACATGACCTACCAGGAGAGGCTGAGGCATTTGGGCTTATTTAGTCTGCAGAAGAGAAGAGTGAGGGGGGATCTGATAACAGCCTTCAGTTTCCTGAAGGGAGGTTCCAAAGAGGCTGGAGAAATGCTGTTCTCAGTAGTGACGGATGGCAGAACAAGGAACAATGATCTCAAGTTACGGTGCGGGAGGTCTAGATTGGATATTAGGGAAAACTATTTCACTAGGAGGGTGGTGATGTACTGGAATGGGTTCCCTAGGGAGGTGGTGGAATCTCCATCCCTACAGGTTTTTAAGTCTTGGCTTGACAAACCCCTGGCTGGGATGATTTAATTGGGAATGGTCCTGCTTTGAGCAGGAGGCTGGATTCAATGACCTCCTGAGGTCTGTCTATCTATCTATCTATCTATCTATCTATCTATCTATCTATCTATCTATCTATCTATCTATCTATCTATCTATCTATCTATCTATCTATCTATCTAATCAGTCTCTAAGGGTGTATCTATGCAGCAAAAGTCTTTCGGAATAATGGCTGTTATTCCGAAATAACTATGCGAGTGTCTACACAGCAATTCCGTTATTGAAATAATTTTGAAATAACAGACGGCTTATTCTGACTTCTGTAAACCTCATTCTACAAAGAATAATGCCTGTTCCAAAATGGCTATTTCAATATAAGGCGTGTGTAGATGCTCCACTTTTGCTATTTTGAAATAGCCCCTCACCAGGGCCATTCTAAGTTATTCCTCCTGGGGTGCTAAATCGAAATAGCTATATTAGGGAAGCCAGCCTCACACTAATTTTGAGGCTTCCCTGCAATGTAGACGTACTATTGCAAAATAAGCTATTTTGAAATAACTATTCTGGAATAGCTTATTCTGAAATAATGGTGCAGTGTAGACGTACCCTAAGATGTCACAGGACTACTCCTTGTTTCTAATGCAGAATGTATATGAGGTAGTGTTTTATACAAATAGCACGTTATACTTGATTAAGTTATGTCCAGTCTAGTTGGTGGTACTGAAACCTAGTGGGCTGATTGTCTGGCTATACTGAAAGGAGGACAGGAGACATCTGACATGGGTTTAATCAAGGTGCAACTTTATTATTAGGTGAACGAGACTGCAGCCTACTCCACTAGCCATATCCTCTCTCCTTGTGGAATTGCTCATCTGTGCCTGTTTCACTCTACCCAGGTTAGAAGAAGGATGGAATTGTTCCCCTTTCCTTTTTCTTATTGTTCTGCTTCCGCATGGAGTCATGCAGCTGAGATATCATAGAATCATAGAATAATCATAGAATAATAGGACTGGAAGGGACCTCAAGAGGTCATCGAGTCCAGCCCCCCGCTGATATGCTGAAGTGCTGTGTTTCTTCCTGCTTCAGTCTGTTGTATGTAAAATGGAAGTTTGAAGTGCAGAACTGCCCCTTTTAAACCTGCATTCCTATGGCATGAGTCAGCAACCATGCTGGCCCTTTGGCAGCAGTTTTCATCCCATCCCCCCCAGCCATAAAGTACTGTTCAGCCACCCAGCCAGCCAAATACCCTTTCCTCTGCCCTGCCTAAAGGTGCAGGGAAATCATGACTGGAATCTTAAGTCAGTGCTTAAAATCTATTTAGGAAGGACTGAGTGAGCAAAATGCAAGTGGGAGTGGCAATCTTTCTAAAAAATGACGTTACCTGTTTCCTAGTCCCTAATAACTCTGAATTAAATAAGATTAAACGCTTATACATCAATGTCCTAATAGATAAAGCAGAAGCTGGATTATTAGTTGGTGTTTGCTACAAACCAGCAAATTGAAGTTGGGACCAGGATGACTGGTTCCTTTCATGCCTATCTATAATGCGTAGGGAAAAAAAAGCTGTTCAATCACAGAGGACTTCAATTTGAGTGACAGGAGGGGTGCTGGTGGTCTCATATTGCTAATACAAAAACAGCTGGAATTTCTAAATTATATAAATGACTTACAGGTTTTATTCAGAAAAGTTTCCAAACTCTGCATTTGAAAAGTGAATGGAGAAAAAGTTCAAAAGAAATTCTGTGTTGGTGCATATCATTTGAAGAGAAATGAGAAAGGCAACTCACCAATTTGGAATACTGATTTCTTATTAATGAAAAGGAAGATACTTATAGTCCTACAAATCTGTGGATTCGGATATGGTTGTATATTTTACCATCTTGGCAGACTGGATACAAGTTAATTATCACAGATGCATATTCAAATGTTTGTGTCCATGCAGAACACAAATTATCAGGTGTGCTTAGTTTTCTTGTGGAGGAGACATTGATGGTAGTCCATTGGTAGAGTTATTCTGTAATATTAGTAGCTTTTTTTTTGGTGACATTCAAAGAAGACACTGCTGTGTTTCTGAGTTAGTTTACTGGATAACTCTTCAGTGACTCTAGCCATTTGGAACAGTCAAAATAGCAGCAAAAATGTTATATCCTGATATCTTACTTTTTACCTAATATTAAAGTCTGCAAATCTGTGGATTTAGGACTCCTCATAAAGGCAAGTAAGTATTGTTATTGTCCCTTTATTATGAAAAAGTCTCTCACTCAAATCACTAAACTTTGGACTAGACACATATTCAAGTCTTTCTCATCTCCTGTGTCCCTGATCACTCTCAGTCAGATCACATACTTAATAAACCTTGAAAGAAAAAGAAAAAAATAACCAACCCAATTCCCTCAGTGTCTGACACTTAGCACTTAATCTTAACAGTGCTGATTAGGAGTTTTCCTCTTGATCCCTCTCTGGGATGCGGTAAAAAAATCACCCAGATGCAAAAATGCTGCTTTGGATTATTCTCTCTCTCTCTCTCTCTCTCTCTGCCTCTCTCTGCCTCTGAGTGCTTTTAAAACCAAAATCTATACCATTATAAAAGGAGAGGTGTCCAGCATGAAGAACATGTGCGAATACACTGGAAGACTTGAGAAGTCTTGGCTGGGGGTGGGTCCTCCAGTGGCCTAGTGAATAAGGCAGTTAAGTTTCCAGAGCCTAGAATGATGGGTTTGAGTCCTACCCCAGGAGCAGCCAGGCAGTTGCCTCTAGCTTCCTGAGGGCTAGAGCTGGCACAAGCTGAGGGGAGGGAGGTGGGTTATCAACTTCTCTAGGACTGGGGCAAGCAGCTGGCTCTGATTGCAGAGCAGCAACTAGCCCAGTTGGGGGAGGCTGCTGGCCCAGGTGCAGGAGGATGTCCTGGGCGGGGTGGTGTGCCCTGCACTCGCAGCTGCCGTGGCTGTGGAAAAACAAGAGAAGTGGTCAGGTATCCCTGGGGACACAGTGGGTGAAGCCCAGCTCCCCTCTGCAAGGCAAAGATGGCAGGTCTCCGCACCATCATGTCCTGCTATCCCCAGGAGTGTGAGCTGGCCCGGGACTGCACTCATGCCCCTGTGCTGTATATAGTGTGGGTGTGGAGGGAGGGAGAGGAGATGTGCCCTGCCTCTGCATAGAGGGGGCTTCTGGAGGGAAGGCATTGTGCAGTGTCCCTCCCTGGGATCAGGAGCATGTCATGTCCCAAATGCCCCAGCTGGCACAGCACATGCACAGATTGCTGTGTGCCCCATGTGGTCCTGGAATAGGCCTGCTGTAGCTCCTTTATTTTCATGCGCACCTGCTTCTGGTTGCACATGTGGCCTTTGTTGGCCAGGCTGTCAGCCATCTGTCTGTAGACACCCGTGTTCCTGTGTCTAGTGCGGAGATCATGGACGTTGGAGGATTCCCTCCAAACCTCAATCAGGTCCATGATCTCTGCACTGGACCAGAAAGGTGCTTGCCTTTTGGAGCCCCTGGTAGCCTCCTGAGAGCTGCCAGACTGCTCCTGGGGAGTGGTGGAGGGCTGGCTGGCACTGGTTGGCTTGCTCATGCTGGCAACTGAGTCGGGGAAGCGCCTGCGGGCTCTGAGCTGGCAGGCCTAGAGCTGGCTCAGGCCCTGTGGCCAAACAGAGTCTATCCCTTTAGCAGCTCCGGCGCTGTTGGGGGGGAGGAGAGAGGAGTTTTCCTGGTTGTGCCCAGAGTGGCCGCCAGGGCACCTGGGAAGGGCTGGAGACCCTCTATTCGAAATAAGCATCTACACAGTGCTTATTTCAAAATAGCTATTTCGATTTTGGCGTTATTCCTCATAGAATGAGGTTTACCAAATTCGAAATAAGCACTCCGCTATTTCAAATTAATTTCGAAATAGTGGTTTGACTGTGTAGACAATAGGAAAGTTACTTCGAAATAATGGCTGTTATTTCAAAATAACTTTGCTATGTAGACATACCCTTATTTCGAAATAGGGGGCCTCCAGCCTTCCCAGGGTGCCCTGGTGGCCACTCCATCCTCAACTAAGAACATTCCTCTTCCTCCCCCTTCCCTGGAGCCCTTAAAGGGGTTGACTCTGGCCACAGTGCCTGTGCCAGCTCAAAGCCTGCCAGCCCAGAGCCAGCAGTCACTGCCCCTGACCCAGTGGCCCCAAAACATGAGCCAGCAAGCCACTGGCAGCCAGCCCTCCACCCTTCCCCAGGAGCAGTCTGCTAGCTCCAAGGAGCCTGCCATGGCCTGGAGAAGGGGCGCCCTTTCCTGGTCCAGGGTGGGGATCATGGACCTTATTCAGGTTTGAGGGGATGCCCCCAACATCCATGATCTCCACACTAGACTGAGGAACATGGCCATCTATGGCAGGATAGCTGCCAGCCTGGCCACCAAAGGTCACATGCCAACCCAGGAGCAGGTTTGCATGAAAATCAAGTTGGTCCGGCGAGACCCCCAACCCTGAGCCCTGAGCTTCCCCTCCCCCTTCTTCCCCTTGCTTCCCCCTTCCAGCTCCCTCCTCCCAGGTTTCCCCTTCCCCTCACCTACCCTCTTTTCTCCCCCTCCTGTCCTCTTCCCCAGTCTCACCAGAGTTTCATTCCCCCCCTCCAGTTTTGTTAAATAAAGAAAGTTTGTGTTCATGAAAATACATGTATTTTATTTGACATCAGGAAGGGGGGTTAGGGAGAAGTAAGTGGAAGGATGTGAGAGAGAAATGAAGCACAAGTTTCCAGTGGGGCAAACCACGGAGGCTCTTAGTGCTCCTCAGGGTGGAAGCTCTCTTGCAGGGCCTCCTGGATACTGACAGCCCCCCAATGGACCTCCCAAATGGCAACCTGCAGAAAGTGCAGCCAGGCTTGCAGCAACACGTCCACGAGAAGCACTGGAGTGCCCAGGGGCAGCTCTGGCTCCATGTTGCAGTGCTGTGGTGTCCCGAGTGAGGGCAACCAGAGCACGCAGAGAAAATGCTTTGCTGTCCCTCGTCAAGGTAGGCAAGCAAGAAGGAAAGCTGAGAACTGGCTGTCTGGGAGAGAGGGGGGGCGGGGGGAGGGGGAGAAGGGGGAGGGTTGTCCCTTTAAACACAGGCCTCAGATAGCTTCAGGCAGCAGCCACACAAAGTAACTCCTGACAGGATGCCCTGCTGGACCTGGTTCCGGCCGGCCTTAAATGCAATTCAGCGTCCACTCATTGTGGACGTGCTATTTCGAAATAGCAAAACGCTATTTTGAAATGCATTTTGTGTGTAGACGCGTTATTTCGAAATAACTTATTTCGACATAAGATATTTCAAAACAACGCTGTAGTGTAGACATACCCTAATTCTCCTCTAATTAGCCCAGGTATAGCTCTTTTTGTCTTCAGTTTGGTAGCACCATTGTGATTGAGTTAGCTCAAAGTGGGATTTTTTTGTCTTGAAAAATCTGCTTTATGGCATGTATAAGAAAGTTACAGTCTTTGCAGACCCACGCCTTGCTCAATTTTTTTTTAAACCTCCATAAATTATGCACATTGTAATTTGCTGCTGTCATTGACATTGTATGGAATAGCTGTTTGCTGGATTGGTTTCCCAGTGTAAATTATAGGAGCCTGAAACCTGCTGTAAATTATGCTGGTGGCCAAAATGGCTCCAAAGCCATATACCCATTAACGTACCACCATGCTAGTGATCAACACTTGTTTTGTCCTAAAGTTAGCTATATAACACACATTAATGTGGTATCGCCTCATTTTTACCATGAAAAAGTATTTGTCAGAAATAAAGAATGATGACACCAGGATTGCCAAAGCAGTTGTTCTAAATGAATGAATACCACAGCATGATAAGTTTCCTGAATGATTCCTTTCCTGTGTTCTCCACCTTTGTTGCACACGGTGGCCCACGTCTGGGCCTTGGTAGTTTGAGTGGTATGTTTCTAGTATTCTATCCAAAATCTACCATGAATTGGTATATAATCTGTAAACACAATTCTAGGATCAGTTTTATAGGTAAGTAGAATATAGGAGACAGCTGAATACATTTGCATTGCTGCTTAAGGCAATAGCCTACAAAGGGAAATTGTTGAGAATTTAGGAACTGACGTTAGCAAAACTCTATGTAATGGGAAATGAGCATTTTATTTAAATCAAAGTTGTTTCATCCTAAAACCACCCTTTATAATGAGCTGAAGCAGAATTGGCTATAATTTGGCCCAAGTGGTTTAGAAAAGTGTCAGGTTCCTCTTTTAAACAAGCTTTCATCTTCACACAAGTGAGGCAGAATTCCTCCTGTATCTGAATATATCGCTATACATGCACATAGGCTACATGCACATAATGATGTGAGTGAATCTTTCATTTCTATTTCTCTGTAATCAATAAACAGCCTCTCTGCCCATGAAACAGTGAATGTTTCCCCAGTTATGTGCAATATGTGTAACTCTTGGCTCTCTCTGATATTTGTGCATCTTCTTATGCTTTCTCCCTCTGCTATAAATTGCGGAGGAGACAATGCCCATTAAGACTTTCTTGACCAATTTGAAAGTACAGTAGTTATTTACAGTCCCAGTTACATTAGTAGTTACATACGTTAAAGTGCCTAGCAGATCAAGATAAACTGTAAACCAAAACCCATACTCTCTTGTTTGAAAAAAATCACCATGTGTAAACTTTCTTTTTTTCCAAAATAATTTTAGGAAGAGGATAAAATAAATGAGAGGACTGAGCCAGAAGGCTAAGTGTAGCGGCTGCACTGTTCTGAGTTATTTACTTAGGTCTGTTCAACTATAGAGGAACCCAGCTCAGAAACTGCATGTCTCTCCAGTGATGAACTGGTCTGTGAGGTATGCTATTTTTCAGAAAGGTATGCATACAGACAGAATAAACGGGATTCAAATACTGTGAAAAGGATTGTGCATGAACATGGAAATGAAATTACTTTGTGTGAATGTGACAAGAGGCAACTGAATGTAAAGTATGCTGTACAAAGCCAATATAACTAGTTTCTAGTGGGTTATATCTTTTTTATAAATCTCCCACAAGTTGGGAGAAACCCAGCTGTTTCTTAGGTCTGGGATCCATATACCTCACCAACATATAATACTTTTTCTTGAGGAAAAGAAAGAGAAGGTTGAAAATATCTAATTAAATCCCTTAGGTCTGCTTCCTCTTCCTGTCTGAAACACTTCCACTTTCTGCCTCAGAGAATCAAAGTCCCAATGAGTTGTTGAAGCATAGCATCCTGATTAGAAACCGTCAACAAGGAAATATGACAATATCATGTGGCTTAAATGACTGACTGCACAGCCCAAAAGTGAATTCAAACTATCAAATATTCCAAGCAATAATTTCAGCCAGCAGTTCACAAGCAAACCATAACTTGAAATTTCTCAAGAGAATATAGTTGAACACATTGAATAATGAACAAATAAGTTATGATTGTTCACAAGCAATTTAGATATTTGTAACAATCAGAAGAGAGTTTCAGAAGTGCTCAGCAGTGGCCTAATTCTGCCTCCCATTGAAGTAGATGGCACAATTCTTATTGGCTTCAATAACAAATGTATTAGGTCAACAAATGTTGGTGTGGTTTGTGCCACAGTTTTGGTTTATCAGAGCACACCTTTCTATACTATATATTTCAATAGGGTGCCACTGCCTGCAAGGAAGATAAATTTACACACACTGCTGTTTATTTTTTGAAGTTTCCAAGATGTATTTTCAGAAAATTGGGGTTTTCATATATCTGACCAGAAATCCCCCATCTCATTTGTTGCACAGTGAGCTGCACTCCAGTTTGTTGTTACCCTAAGCCCCAGAAGTAGCTGCATTTCATAGGTGGAGTGAATTACACATTTGTGAAGTAGTAATAGAGATGTAGCCATGTTAGTCTGGTCTGGCTGAAACAAAAGACAGGACTATGCAAGTTGAAAGGCACTTTTTAAATGTTAAGTAATCATCTTTCTCTGTGTATGCATTTTATCCATGTTTGCATGCACTTTAATAAAATTCTAGTCACCAACAAGTTTGTGTTTCTATTTAATGAGCAATAGTGTACTATTTTCATTCAGCAGCTAGTCCTGAGTGTTGGTAACATCACGCTGGAGGTCATAAATGACTCCAGGTGGACGTTTAAGGGATTATAAAACATGAAATGTCCTTAGAGTATTTGGTTCCAGCACACATCACTGGGCTGTCCTTATAAGTTAGTAATATCCTGTGACTGAAGACCTGGCAAGCACTAGGCTTGCTGCTCCATATATTGAGGACAGACATCAAATTGTTCCCTTGAATTTTCCTCACAATTGAACTCTGCTAGTCTGAAAGATCTAGATTAGAAATATGTATTAGATGCTAAATAATTACTTGGACCAATCCTACTGAAATGTAACTTATCATTGTAAGAAGGTTTTACTCATTGGCATGAAGAAAAATTGTGTTAGACGTGTGACGTGCAATAGATCAGCAAATGGGAAAATTTAGTGTGCTATCACCTGATATATATTTATCGCAGTTGTACCCAGTGGGCCACAGGTATTGAAACAGAACCGTCTCATTAAGAGGTAAATTTCACCCTCCATACATATGCATATATCTAACTATTATTAGTGTGACATACGGGGCACACAACAAGAGGACAGTACAGCTATTAGTTTCCCAAAGACGGGAGTGACAGGGAGCTGGAGTGAGCATCACTATGTTATTAATGCTGTGGTGCTTCCAGGACTGATAGTAAATTCCAATATTCCAGGTTTCTTTCTAGCAGGAATGAATAGCATTATGAACTCTCTTTCTTGCACTCTCTGTTTTAAAGAGAGTTCTCTGCTTGTGCAGTGCATATGCATTTTCATTTTGAATAGTCTTTGCACAACTTTTTTTGTAAAATAAAATATTTAACAAAATCAATTCATTTTAGTTTAGATATGCTAGTCAGAAAGGATGCAGATATAATCAACATTCCCACCCTCTACCCCTGAACAGTGGTGATATGCTGTAGTCATCTTAAGCGCGTACATAGATCATTGGTGTCTGACCATTTAAGGCTGTAAGAAGAATCTATCTTGTCTGATTCAGTACTTTTCTGAGCACTGAAATGGAACCATACCACCACAGTATTATTACTCTCTTCCCTGAATTACCAAGTGTTCTAGCATTATGCAATATATTGTTATGATACTGGAGTTTCAGTTGAGGAAATCAAATCTGTATAGTAATTTAATGGGATACAGGGGTGTTTAAAATGCTGAAATAGGTCTATTCAGATACAGCTTAGGGTAGAATGTAATTGAAACAGTTTTCAAAAATGAGACCCTCACTCTATTAAAATGCAAATAAACAATTTTTTCTTTCTGACATCCCTGTCTATGTATAAAATAATAACAGTAGAAGAAACCTGTGTATTGTCATCTCTGATATTTGTATATGCTTAATTTGTTTACAAATTGTAACATCCTATCATTGTTGTTACATGAGTGAGGCAAATCAGGTATTACTTATAAAATGCACTTTTAAAGAATTAAGAAAACTGGCAGACATTCAGTGGAATATAAAAGAAAAGAAATAGGTGAGGAAAGTACCTGAGGTCTAAAAGATAGACTCCTTTTTAAACAAGCTGTTAAGTAGGATACCTATAAAAACTACCTTGTATACATATATGTATAAAATAAATACATTGTGACTTCAAGAACTGGAGGAAAAAATATTGAGCCAAATAGGCAAAATCTTCCATGAATCTGCAGGATGATTTTATCAGGGCAGTCTGTGAAGGAGTAAATTTCTGTGGAAAGACAATTCTGTGCCAAATTCAGCTGAGGAATATAGAACCACTTTTTAATCCCATCCTCCCACAGATCCTGTGACTGACCAATGGTTGGCTAGAAAAACTTTAGAACAACCTCAGGGTTGTTCTAATTAAACCAAAGGGTCATTTTAGAAAGGGAGTATTCCAGCCAGCCTCTTTTCCACATTCATTTACTATCCCAAAGGCTTTGAGCATATCTTTTATACCAGCTCTTCATCACCTGTGAGATTCTCCTAATATTAGGAGATCGTGCAGGTAGCCAGTTTTGCAATTTTTCAAGTTGGTTTTTTTTTCCATTTATTTAGAGAAGCTTCTATGATACAGTACTAGAACAGGTTTGATATTTTTGAAATATAGTTTTTTAAAGAAATGTCATATTAAACAAAACCTTATTTTTTAAACCATTGCTACAGATCACATTCACATTTTGAGTATACATTTGTAATCATGCAAGCATGTGCTCATCATAATTAATTGTTTTAAAGAGTGCAATTTACCAAAGGTGCAAAGTGGCTATTCACAGAAGTCTTTGCACCTCTATCTGCTGGCAAAGAGGCCTTGAATAGGCTGATTATTATTTAGAAGCCAACAGTATTTGTTTGAACACAACAGTGGAGACTTTATTTTTTTGTGGATGCTTGTTTACTAGGTAAATAGAAATTGAACTGAGATTTCAAACTCCTGTCACTGAGCTCAAGAAACCCATCATTTATTTCTAATAATTAATGGCCTTTTATCAGTATAATTATAACAAAAATAATTTCCATGAAACTCCAAGAAGCAAAGAGCAAATTACATTTACATGGGTGTAGCTATGTATATAGATATGAGTGTATATAACAATATTTCCAACAGAGGTGAACAGCATATTCTTCCTGCAAATTGTAAACTGGGGCAAAAGTCTTTGCACCTCTATCTGCTGGCAAAGAGGCCTTGAATAGGCTGACACTATTATTTAGAAGCCAACAGTATTTGTTTGAACACAACAGTGGAGAATTTATTTTTTTTATCTTTATTTAGCCACACCCTCAATGAAATTCACCACTGTTAAGATGGATAGTGCAAAATCTCACTTAAGTGCTCAAGATAGGGTTTATGTGATTCATGAACTTTTTGCTGTCCTTCTGCACCAATGGGAATTTCACCCCTCTGGACAGAATGGTATTGTGCTCCATGGGATTCTATCAGCACTACCACAAACAGGATTTGGGGAGACAGCGGCTATGTCTAGACTGCAGAGCTTTTCTGGGATACAGGAGATATCCTGGAAAAGCTCTGCCCCATCCAAGGAATGTGTCCGCTTTTCTGAAAAAAATGTCAGAAAAGCAGATGCATTTTTTTCGGCATCCCTGTAAACCTTGTTTTACGAGTAAGAAGGGATGTTCCAAAAGCGGGTTTTTCCCCAAAATTTGGCCCCTGGAAAAGTCTCTTTCAGAAGTAAATTGGAAAAAGATATGCAATGTATCTTTGTAGTGTAGACATAGCCAGCTAGGAGAAAGGGGTATAGTGACTCAGTGATGACAGTCAAACGTCTCTGAGTATAAGGCTGTGCATCGGCTCATAGAGTGGCTGAAGATCATGTCCTGTAGTAACAAGCACAGAACGAATCTGCTAGGACTGCACAGCCTGGAGACCAGCCTCTGGGCCCGGTGGGAAATCATTGCACTGAGGCTGCTTATGCCAGCTTTCCACAGTGAAGGTGGATTCAGCTGTCAGTTACTATTTGTGACCTTAACTGATTTGATCTTTCTTATCTTGCCATGCAATGGACACCTTAACACACAGTGACATATCCTCAACTTCACCCTTATCATGTGGTCACCATATTCTGTACTATGCCCTGCAATAGAGAGGAACTGGTTTGTTGAAAGTGAAGAAAAGCAACCTTTAATCATAGTTTTGATGCTATTCTGTGGACAAATGTGGTAGTCTGAGTCAAGGCCAAATTCAATACCCAAAGTATGAATGAACTATTGATTTCAAAGATTCTGGGAAATTACATTTGTAAGATAAACCTAAATGAATCTCCTGACTTTTTGATAGTTGAGCTGTGGGAGATCTAGATAACAATTTTTATTTTCTTTCCATGAAAGCAAGTTTAGATAAATTGGATTGACACCAAGCCTGACATTTTAATAAAGCATATAAAGACTGTAGGTGAAATCCTGGCTCCAATTAAGTCACAGGGACTTTATGCTTGAATTCAAAAGAACCCAGATTTCTCCCTGCGAGGCAAACTAGGAAACAAAAATTTGGTAGCCAGGATCTGACTGGAATTGTGGCCCTCTCTACATCCCCATCAATATCTTCATAATATAATTTCGGATCCTTTCAGTGTGGGCATAATTGTCTATGCCTCATAGCTGTGCTTTATCTAAACTGTGGGAAGAATTCTCTTCTCAGATCTGAACAGTGGTGCCTGAATCCAATATTCTATTCTCCATTGGGAAATCTGTGCAACATTGAGCCTCACCAGATGGATCTGAGAAAAAAATTGCTATGCACATTTTTAGTCCTATGAGGCTTGGGTACTGGGTATAAATCTCTCTCAGTATTATTATAATTAACCTTAAAATGTCATTTACAGACCAAGTATTAATTGGAGTGCTGGCATTTTCCATTCTGCCAATAAATGAATACTTAGGAAGATGTATATATCTTCTGTCCCCAGAAGATTAATTAATTTAGTAAGATATAAGCTTGGTTAAAGATGGTTCCTCACTTATATTCATTTTTCAGAAACTTCAAGCCCCTCCAAGTCCCTTGGTTGAAGGATCTCTCTTCCTCAGCTTGCAAGTGCTCTGTTCCCTTGTGTCTGTCTAATGATGGATTCCAAGGATGGCTTTTGTCTTTCCTTCTATCTTCCAGAGTTCAATGACTCTGTTTCAAGAGGCAGGCTGACCTCATGCTGTTCTAATCCTCAGCATATGTAACTGAGACTTCTATTATTTTTAGTCACAACTTTCTTAATTTGCATAGGAGATCGGTGAAGAGTTGCCTTCTTTTCTGTCTGGAACAGAACCTATTTATCTATATTTGGCTGCAGACATTAAAACATAAAAGAATTAAATAGCTGAATTTCCTCATTTAGCTTTAATACAAGCATTTCACAATAACATTAATCACCAGTGTGTCATTAGATTTCAGAAAAAATCTCACTTGATACACTTTTATAATAAAATAGTATTATATGCAATCAGTTGATTCAACTGATTGTCACATGAGGTTCAGAATGCCTTGTCTGAATATGCCAGTAAATCTTAGAAATAGTAACATTTATTCAAACTGAGGAAGATGACACGGAGTCTGTTGGTGATAGAGGCTCCGTGCTCTTTGTTCTCCCATTTGTTAGTTTAAATGTATATTGTTCTGTTTCCTGCCATCTCCTCCCATTGCTATTTTGATGGCTCTGTTTGCTACTTACATGTAAATATGGACCTTTTATTATCTTTGCCTGAAGACTGGGCAGACATGTTTACCAATGCCTCCTGACATAAGAACATAAGAATGGCCATACTGGGTCATACCCAAAGGTCCATTGGGACTCATATCTTGTCTTCCAACAGTGGCAAATGCCAGGTGTCTCAGAAGGAATGAACAGAACATGTAATCATTAAATGATTCATCTCCTGTTGCCCATTCTCAGCTTCTGACAGAGTCTAGGGATATTATCCCTGCCCACTCTGGCTAATAGCCATTGACAGACCTATCCTCCATGAATTTATCTAGTTCTTTATTAAACCTGTTTTAGTCCTGGCATTCACCACATCCTTTGGAAAGGATTTCCACACGTTGATTGTGCACTGTGTGAAAAAATACCTTCTTTTGTTTAAACACACTTTTAGTCATAATTCTAGTATATATCCATACATTTTAATTTAACTGGATACATACATCACATAAGTATATTAATGATTAGTTCTTAATTTTCAAATGATCCATTATAAGGCATATTTTGTGCACAGATTATTACAATATAGTGCGTGAATATAAGGCTATTTAATGTCACATTGTCCTCACCCATAGCAAATTATATTGTATAGCACATGTTTTTTCTAAACCATGGAAACAGAATGGTTTATTTCTTGTGGACAGCTGATCTAAACTTTCTCATAAATTTCCACCATAATGGTCACCATGCACTATTAAATTCTAGACCAATCCCAAACTAGCATCTTCATCAGTGGGACCTTACAAACAACTACATAGAAGAAACCCCTAAATAAAATCACATCTACCTTTGCAGATCTGATAACTGTGCCAAGCATGCTGAGAAATATGTCATCTGCAGCTAGACACTCAAGTACCTAGGAATATGCTCTGAGCAGAAAGCTGAACAATCCACCAGAGAAGCAGATTTGATCATAGAATGGGCCATTAAACTACTCCGAGAAAACCTACTTCAATATTGATACTGAAAGCTGCCTCTGACAATACACCCTGCAGCATCTAGGGCTACGCAGCTTGCTAGCCGATGTTGATATTGATAGTGATATTGATAGCTATATTGATGTCAGTATTGATAGTTATAGATATAGATAGATGGGTAAGCAAGCTGAGAAGATAGATATAGATATAGATTAGATATAGAGGCAGACTGAAGGCAGTAGGCTACAGGAGTTTGGTGGAGGGCAGGTATATGGGTAGTTAGGTGTATGGGTTTGTTTATGTTCCCTGAATAGGCTGCCAGAGACTGCTGCTCAGCCATCAGGTCAGCCGGGTACCTGAAACTCATTAAGAGCCAGCCTGCAGCGCAGCCTGAGGAACACCAACTGCCTGGAAAGGCCTGCTGGCCCACTATAAAAGGCCTCCCCTCAGGCAAGGCAGGGGAAGGAGAAGAGGGATGGACTGGAGAAGAGGAAGCACAGAGTGGAGGCAAAAACTACAGGTTGCAAACAGGAGGGTTTTTTCCTGTAAGATGCTACGGAGGAGGTACTGAGAGAGTGGTTTGGAAGTGGCCCAGGGAGAGGCTGCTGTTCAGAGGGATAAAGGCAAGAGCCCCACTAGTGGTTGACACATAGGGCCTTGGGCTGGAACCTGGGGTACTGGGTGGGACCCGGTTCCTCCCAATCTTTCCCCTGGCCATTTGGGCCATGGAGGAGTTTTCCCCTCCAAACTAGCAACTGGCCTTTGATGAAATAGTTCATGAAGTGGGGGTACCCTCACCTCTGAGAAAAGCAAAAGGCAGTGGTAAAGTCACCGTGAGGCATAAAAACCCTGCCAGGAATCGCAGGACCCAGGGGGCACAGCCCAACCTCTGCCACAATATAGATATAGATTTAGATGTGAATTTTAAAAAAGTATTTTGAGGTTTTGATTATTTGTTTTATTATAATAGGTTTATATTAAGGTAGTTCAGCTGTAATGCAAGGAACCTACAAGTTCAAGCACCCCATATGAAGGAACTTTTTTTTTCTGGCTTTAAAACTTGTTTTGTATGCTTCCTAAGTGCCAAGCTTCTTTATTTTTATTTCCTTGCCTTATTAGTCTATTAGTTTAAGTTTCAAGTCAGTTAGTTAAGTAAAATACTAAGTTAGTGTTAGTAGTTCTTGGCTTTAAATTTTTCTAAGCTCTGTACCTCCTACTCAGAAATTGAAAAACCTGGACCCAAACTCTCTTAGCATAGCAGAGGCTTGGCTGGCCCTTTGACTCTCCCCACCTGGTTTATAAGGGGGGGGGGGAGAATGTAGAAATAATTATTATTCAATTGTTATTCCATTGTCTCAAAGTCTGTAAGCTATATTTCTCTCAGCATAAATGCCCTGTCACACCCCCAAGGGTCCTTTGCAAACTTTGTGTGGGTTGATTCTGGGACAAACATTTTATTATCTTCTAATCAAACTGATTGGTGAGCATATAAGCTATATTATCCAAATTCTGATTACAGTGCTAGAATCAGGCAACAGCCCTTAGTTGTCACGTACTACCCCATACAGGGTATCATTAAGCAATTACAGTTCATACTCAGGACCACATGCTGAAAAATAACTTTCCTGAAACCTCTCTGCTGGCCTTCAAACAATCTGTCTCCCCAGTTTCACCAAGCTCATTGTCAGAAGCAAGCTCCTCATAGACTAGGACACACGAAGTCTAAGTGGCACCAGGCTCTGCGAGAACAACAGATACAAAACCTGTAAATGTACCTCCACTTCTATGATGATCGACACCCTCCACTTCACACCCTTTCTTGATGCATGGGTCTTACACGTGCCTATCACAACATGTGTTGTAACTCATCCAGTGCACCAAATGCCTTAATAATAACTATCTTGGTGAAAGGAGACAATCAATATGCTCTCAAATGAACTCACACAGAAAAATGATAACAGACCAAAATGCTGTTATCACCTGTGGGTGAACACTTTTCACAAAGCAATCATTCTATATCTAACCCCTCAGTCCTTGTCCTTAGGGGAAACTTGCCCAACACCTTCAAAAGACAAGCTTGGAATCTTAAATTCATAAGTCTGCTAGATACTAAAAATTATCAGCTGAACAAAGGCACCAGATTTATGGCTTATTACAGCAATCTATATCAGCTAACTCTCATTCCTGCTTTTTTTCTCTTCTTTTCACCCTCCCCCCCATTACGGGAGCGGGGTTAACTAGCTTCTTCAGCTTGAATGGTCCCTTGAAATATGTGTTAGCTACTTACACTTAGTAACCTCCTTCTAACTTGCATTCAGCGGTACCACTCTGATGGCAGGCCTAGACTACAAAATTAAGTCAACATAATTTATGTTGATGTTCAGCCACTGCAATAATGAAATCAGTTTTGAGTGTCCACATTATCTCCTTCTGTTGGTGGAGTATGTGTTCACAAGGGCTATGTCTACACTGGCGGGTTCTTGTGCAAGTACGGCCGTTCTTGTGCAAGAATCCTCAGAGCGTCCACACTGCCCGCCCGCTCTTGCGCAAGAAAATTTACAGTATGGCGTGGTAAGAGAGGGCTTCTTGTGCAAGAGCTATGCTCTTTTCTTACAAGTGTAAGCTCTCTTGCACAACAGCTCTTGCGCAAGAGGGCAGTGCAGACCCACTTGCGCAGGGATTTCTTGTGCAAGAAAGCCCTATGGCTAAAATGGCCATCAGACCTTTCTTGTGCAAGAGAGCATCCATGGCAATGCGGATGTGTTCTTGCACAAGACTTCTTGCACAAGAACCCTTGCGCAAGATGTTCTTGCACAAGAACCCACCAGTGTAGACATAGCCTAAGAGCTCTTGCATTGATTTAACTGTGGGGCACTCACTGCTAGAGCCTTATTGCCCAGGACTGATAGCTTGAGCCCCATTAGACTGAAAATTGGAGCTGTCCCCCACATGAGGATGAGAGCTGGAGACCAGTTGGCTCTGGCTGGCAGCCAGAGCCCTGCAGCTGGACCTCTGTTGACCAGGGCTGACAGTACATTTAACACACCTGAAGAAGAGCTCTTTGTAAGCTTTAAAGCTTGTTTAGGCCCTGATTAAAGAAGCACCGAAGAATGTGTTCAACTATTTGCATGTGCTTTTAGACCGAACAGGACTTAAGTACATCTTTAAAGTTAAGCACATGCTGCAGTAATCAGAGCCTAAACTTGTTTTTAAGAGCATGTGTACAGTTCAGTAAGTCATACACAGGTTCTGGAGGGCAGAACTTCAGTAAAATACACCTTAGTTCCTAGAGGGCAGGTTCTCTGTTTCTGCTGTCTTGCATCTTACATGATCATTGATGCTTTTGAAAAGTTGATGGAAAAGCATTAGAGTTCTAACAGTAGCCTTTTGAGGTTGTGTAAATAGCTATACAAGGTACAAAACAGTGAAGAATCAGGTCAATACTGTATGAATTCTCATATGTAACAATATCGTGCAGCCCTGGTCGATAGTTCTTATCTTATTATTTTCCTATTGTGTCACAGCACTTGGATTTGAGGAATTTCTCTGTAACCTGAGATACAGGATTCTCTTCCATATTAGCTGAATTGGATGGTCAGGACTAACAAGCGCTCTTTGGTACCAATGCTCAGTATTATTGCTGCATCTTAAGATAGAGAACAGGAGGGAGTTTTTGCACATACCCCAAGTTCCATCATCTGTGGAATTAGGGGGTGTGTTTGGGGAAGCAGGAGAGATGACCTGACCACATTAAAGCATTGTTCCCTTACTAAATCAGATCCGCTGCTTCTGAAGTGGTCTAAAGCATTCCCTTGGCATGATTTCAAGGGCACTAAAATGTGACCTGGCCCCCACTTGGTACACATGGCCATGCAGTAGTGCAAAATGTCAATGACTGGTTTGCTATTTGACATATGAGGTTCTAACATCATGCAAATTTAGACTACCTGCCCCTCTATCCAGATGGAGGAGTGGAAGGGCTAAATGGTCTTGCAACCAGACACAGAAGAGTCTGAAGTGGAGCCAGCTGAGAACGTGACATCTGGAGACATCAGCTCATGCACTCTGTGAATAAGAAAGAGGGGGAGACTCCTTAGATAAAGAGAGGGAGAGTGGAAGGGATGAACAAGAACTGGTTGGTGTCTCTGCTAAGGATGGGGACTCCAAGAAATACCTGAATTAATGCTGCTGGGTTCAACCTCTTACAGGAAAATAAATGACAGGCTGTTACTGTGTATTTCATTGGTAACTTGCACTTTTTGATTTTGGCTAAAAGCACTCCAGGATAGTAAATGGGGTGGGAGCCAGAAGGGGAAAGCTATCTGCCATTACTTCTTGCCTTTGTGTAAATATAACTAACAAAGAAAAGGAAAGAACAAAAATTGAAAAGCTACCATTAAACTACAAAAGTAAATGATTCCCTATTAATTTAGCTCTTGATCAAATTCTTTACTTCTCTATACAACACAAAAACACTTGTCAGTCATGTAGTGTCTTTCATCCAGGATATTAGTGAACTTTTTAAACATTCACTAGTTATCTCTTGAATTATCATTCACATTGTATAGATTTAGAAATTGAAGTATAGAGAGGCCAAAAGTCACTAAAGACACCAATGGTATAGCTGAAACCAAAATTCTTGGTCTCTAGCCAATGCTCAGACTCCTATCGGTACTGCTACTGACTGTTGCGTTCTTTATAACCTTTCCATAGTAGCACTGCTGGACTATTCTTAGCATTACCCCTGCAAAGCTCTTGCTAAAATAGGGAGTAATGGGTGTGTAAGTATTTGCTGGGGCTAAGAGTTCCCCACTCAAGCACCATGATTATGTTCTCTGCTTTGTGATGAATATCTCCAACAGATGTACAGACACACACTTAACACTTATATAGTGACAAATATGATGTTGTTGATCATTTCCTAATTCCATCTGGTTATAGGATCCCAGCTTCCCTAACAGCTCAGGGTGACGGACCCCATCCCCCATGCTTTATGAACTGGACTCATGGATATGAATATACATATCTCAAAAGTGTTTTGAGCGAATCATTTTGTGTAACCCATCTATCTTCATGTCACGATCCACTGGTTCTCTTTATCTTACTCTGTTGTATGTATCATTTGTGTGTGTAAAAAGGGAGTGGGAAATAATTTGTGAGTTTCAAATGTATGAATGAGAGACATGGAGGGTGTTACTCTCAACTGTTAAATTATCTCTTTTGTCCTTCAGTCTGATCAGTGGTTGGTAGGGAGTGGCCTCAATCCTTTAACAAAAAGAATAGGGGAAGAGAGGTCTAGGTCTTTTGGCTGGGCTGCTCCTGAAGGAAGGAGCCTGAGACCCTGGGGCGGGGGGAGACAACCCTGATTTAGTGTGGCAGCTGGAAAAGAGGTTTTAGGGTGAGTTTGATTAAGTTTGCACTGAGGTTGCAGTGGAGAATTAGCTAAGTGTTTTTGTTTCTTTTGATTTGTAAACTACTTTGCTCTGCCTGTTTTCACTTATTATTACTTAAATCCTACTGCTTCAACTTAATAAAACCATTTTTATTTTCTATCAAACCCAGTGTAAGCGATTGTTTCCTGGGGGGGGGGGGAGGGGGGCAACCAGTGTGCACATTCCCCTTTTCATTGTTAAAGGGGGCTTACCTAATTCTTTTGGGTTTGATCCCATCTGGGGAGTGCTCTCAGGAGGCTGGGCCCTAAACTGCACTCTCCTTGGACCTGAAGTGGTTCAGTGTCTGTACTGCTTCTCAGTGGGGGCAGGGACCTCAGCTTGGGGCCTTGGCTAGGGGAGACCAGCGGAGCTGGCCCAGCAGGACCGGGCAGTGAGGAGCCCCAGAGAGCAGGAAGGTAAGTGGCAGTGGCCGTGTCAGCACCCCGGGAGGCACCCCCAAGGGGTCATCTGTGACCTCACCCCGTCACACTCAGGATTGTAGGAAGTCCTGAGAAGTGAAATATTACCCTGTTAAAACATTATATAGTTTATTAAAAAGATCCAAACATGGGATATACTGGTGATATACAATGGAGCACCTTCCTTGATAACTCCCTTGTTCCTAACAAGCCTTCCTTACTACAGATATGATGCCTTAAAGACATTTTGTAATACAGGCAGTCCCTGGGTTACGTACAAGATAGGGACTGTAGGTTTGTTCTTAAGTTGAATTCGTATGTAAGTCGGAACTGGTCCATATTGTAGGGGAAACTCTAGCCAAACATTTCTCCAGAGCTCCGTTTTATTCTCCCACACCTCACTTCCCTCAGTCCTTTATTCTCAAGCTGAGGTGTCTGCTGAGAAAAGCCGCTTCGTGTCTCCCTGGTCTGCTGGGGGGAAGCAGCTAGTGCGGGGTTGCCTCACCCCATTTGTAAGTAGGGATCAGATGTAAGTCGGATCCATGTAACCCGGGGACTGCCTGTACATACATTTTGGGGACTGTCCCTTTAAATTTGTCAAAGAAGAGTGGCTGCAGCACTAGAGTAGCCATTTTGCACTATTATTCCTGAGGACATGGCCTTTTCTCACAGTAAGGAAAGTCTGCAGTTAAGTAGGGTTTTCATCTACTAGATAAAAAACTGAGGTGCAGCACTACTATGCTATGTGTGAAAATCTGTTGAGTGTAAGTTAGATAAATATGGTGTTTGCCTGTGATTATTATTATTACAGTTGAAAAATGTCAGGGACCGGGGAGGGGTGAAATGATAGAGATAGGTCTGAGTTTCATACACATATGGGCTCTCAGCAATAAACAAAATTTGGGTAAAGACGTGTTCAAAGGATATTAGGTCAATATTTTTTCCAGAATTCAGTCACACTGTTTCAGTCAAGATTCTCTGCTTCCTCCCTAGTGCTTCTATATGAAATGCTATAAGTGATACTAATGTGGACAGTGGCCTTTTTTGATGTATTCCTTGTTGGTATGGTATATTATTTCCCTCTATGATATATTAACTTCCTTGTCTTGTATTTGTACTGGCTGTACTAATATACTTTTGTTTTTGTTTTGTTATATGCTTAGCTGTGGTTCTACATATCTTTGGCCATGATTTAAAATATATTTTTATATAGCATTTTACATCTCCATTCATTCACTAGATCTCTGTGTCCAACAATAGATACAACACATCACTCACTACTTGATTATTTTTCCTTTTAGATATACTATATAAATTGGGAATAATATCACAGAAGGGATTCCACACCTGAGCACAGGTTGCCGTAACTGAGAAGTTCATGGGCATACCTAGGTGCATAAGAGGTTTTTCAGGATCATACTTGTCTTTTGGATAAGCAGAGTCTGGAATTCAGCCCTAGAAACTGGGTTTGACTTCTCCTGAATATATACACTCAAAGGCAGTTTGCAGGACAAGTTTTGGTGTTGTAGAAGCATAATTTATAGAGCTTGTAGAAGTAGTTTTAACTGTGCAGTTTTAGAGATTGCATTTGACAATATGATATATTTAATAGAATAGAAAAAGTGCTCATACAAGTCACTGTTTACACTCCACTATCATAAGTTCCCTCTATTTTCTCATATATCTAAACCTGTACTGCTAGCACCCTGCCGACAGATAGAGCAAAGCAATGTGGGTAAGTATCCCACACTGCAGTGTTGTGGGAAGGCAGAGCTGATCGCTGCGCTTCTTGAGACTCCCTCCTAACTCTGTGAGCTCATCATGCTAAGGAATGTCAAAGCAGCACAGCAGTCCCTCCAGCCTTCCCCCTGCAGATTAGAACAGGAGCATTCCAATGTTTTGTTCTTTGTTTGTTCCCCAAACAGAGCAGCTCGCTCACCTGGCAGATATTTCCAGAGCATTGAAAGGGCAGGGGAGCGTGCTTGCACAATCACAAAACACTGAACACAGCCATCACGGCAGGCATTGTGGGATTCTGGCAGAAGTCAGTTCTCTCCAGAAAACAAACAGCAGAGTCCACACTGGCTCTTCAAAGACATTAAAGGGAGGAGAAAAAACAAAAGTCTCTCACAGGGTTCGAAATTTTTTGTCACCAAACCTGGTGGTTTCTCCAGACAAAAGTCTCATTGCAGTCTAAATGCTCTCACTGAACACATGACGTAATACTTCTGTTTTTGTTACTCACTCTTGTATCCACCTTTTTTCTAGGCTTCCCTCTATCTCTTTAACATTCCATTTCTCTCTCTTACATTAACCTACTTTAGTCTGTTCTGTTCTTTGCTTGTATACTACATTCTGAATTTTCCTTGTTAAATCTACACAGCAATGCAGAAAACTATGGTTCTCCAGTGAGAAAATTAATTAATATTCAGTATAAATTGATAAGAAACAAAACCCCCAAAACAAATGAGGTCACTTTAATGTGTAGGAAAGTAGCTTTGCTTGCGTGGGTGCTCACAACCTGTTCTTAAATGCTGATACCTCAAAGCATCTTTTGGAAGCACTGTATAAATGGGTATAAGTGGCAACATGCAAAAAAGGAATTGAAATGCTAATTTCTTTAGCGCGTGATAAAATTTTAAAAAACAGACACAAACATGAAAGACGAAGTTATATTTTATGCTATTACAGTAGGAATGGTATTTAGCATACACCAAGAGGCAAATTTTGCTGTTGGTTTTTATCAGTTATGACCTTTTGGTTTAACTTTACTTTTCCTTTTTCTGTTTTTCATTATTTTACATCTCACATTGTCTGATTGCTATTTTTGTTTAATTTGCTCTCTCTCTCTCTCTCTTTCTCACTCTCTCTTTTTCTCCAGCTTTTTGTTTTATTCATTTCTCCATTTGCGTCTCTGTTCTTTCTGTCTCTCTGGTGTCTGGTCCATTCTCCAAATATGCATTCTTGATTTATGAAAACCTATCGTTGCATTCAGTGGCAGTTTTGTGTGAGTAAGAGGAGCAGGATTTGCCCCGGTAGTTGTTTAATTTATTATTTCAGGAACATATCAACATGTTTATCTTAACAAAAGAAATTAGGAGAAAATTAAAGTAAGCAGATCCCAATTTTAGTCAGAATTGTGCCCTTGCCCCTATTGGTACGTTTGTGATGAGGACAAGATGACTTTTTCCATTTCTGAGAAGCATAATGTTTCAGAAGGTTATCTGGCCCTCAAGTAGGCAGAGATATTACATTTCTCATATCTCTACCTTGATGCTTGTATGCTGGAGATCTGTGAAGATAGAACATGTTTTCTACAGATATTCAGAGGCCTATGACAGCCACATTGGCTGGTAGAAAAATGTAAGCCTAGTGAAGGGCTCGCATCCATGTTTCTAGCTGCCCTTCATCCCAAGAGAAGGGACCAGAATTTTTTATCACTGCAGACAACTTTCCTTACTTGTGTAGTCCCTTAATCTAGTCAGCAATGTCTGCCAATAACATTTTAGATGGAACAAAATAAATGGCATATGCTCACTGGTAGCATGATCTTCTGAAATACAGTATAACCTCAGCTACTACTGAAGTCAGTGGGAGCTGAGATCATGCACTGATTTGTGGGATTGCACAATGCTCAGGGCACTTTTCATGGTTGTCCATTGGGGCTGTTGATTGATTGTCCTTAACTTGAGCAATTAACTCAAAATTAATTGTGATTGATTAATCATACTGTTAATCAAATGGAATATCAACTGAAATTTATTAAATATTTGTGGATTTTTTTCTATATTTTCAATATTGATTTGAATTGCAAAATGTAAAGAATACATTTACAGAATACAACGTGTAAAGTACTCACTTTATATTTTTTATTTTAAATATTTGCACTATAAAAATGATAAGCAAAAGAATTAGTATCTAAGGTACTTCAGGACTACTCAGTTTTTTAAAGTTACAGACTAACACAGTTACCTCTCTGAGACTTGAAAAGTACTAACTTAGGGTATGTCTACACTACCCCCCTAGTTCAAACTAGGGGGGGTAATGTAGTCATACGGAGTTGCAAATGAAGCCCAGGATTTGAATTTCCCGGGCTTCATTTGCATAAAGCCGGCCGGCGCCATTTTGAAATGCCGGCTAGTTCGGACTGCATGCCGCGCAGCTACACGCGGCATGAACTAGCTAGTTCGGATTAGGCTTCCACGAGGCGTACAGCTAGTTCAGATTAGGAAGCCTAATCTGAACTAGCTAGTTCGTGCCGCGTGTAGCCTTGGATTGAAGTGGAGATGAACGTAGGAGATAGCCGTGTAGAGAGTCTCTGGGTTAAGCTAAAAGGAGTAAAAAACGAGGGTGATATCATGCTAGGAGTCTACTACAGGCCACCTAGCCAGGTGGAAGAGGTGGATGAGGCCTTTTTTAAACAATTAACAAAACTATCCAAAGCCCAAGATTTGGTGGTGATGGGGGACTTCAACTATCCAGACATATGTTGGGAAACTAACACGGCGAGGCACAGGCTATCCAATAAGTTTCTGGACTGCATTGGAGACAACTTTCTGTTTCAGAAGGTTGAAAAAGCTACCAGGGGAGAAGCTGTTCTGGATTTGGTTTTAACAAATAGGGAGGAACTAGTTGAGAACTTGAAAGTGGAAGACAGTATAGGGGACAGTGATCACGAAATAATAGAGTTCATGATCTTAAGGAAAGGTAGAAGGGAGACCAGCACAATTGAGGTAATGGATTTCAGGAAGGCAGATTTTGATAAGCTCAGAGAACTTGTAGGTAAGGTCCCATGGGAAGCAAGACTGAAGGGAAAAACAACTGAGGAGAGTTGGAAGTATTTCAAAGGGACGTTGTTAAGGGCCCAAAAGCAAACAATTCCGCTGTGTAGGAAAGATAGAAAATATGGCAAAAGACCAGCTTGGCTTAACAAGGAGATCTTGCATGATCTCAAAATAAAAAAGGAGTCATATAAAAAATGGAAACTAGGACAACTAACAAAGGATGAATATAAGCAAGCAACACGGGAATGCAGGGGCAAGATTAGAAAGGCAAAGGCACAAAATGAGATCAAACTAGCTACAGGCATAAAGGGAAACAAGAAGACCTTTTATAAATACATTAAAAGCAAGAGGAAGACCAATCATAGAATCATAGAATAATAGGACTGGAAGGGACCTCGAGAGGTCATCGAGTCCAGCTCCCCGCCCTCAAGGCAGGATCAAGCTCCGTCTACACCATCCCTGACAGATGTCTATCTAACCTGTTCTTAAATATCTCCAGAGAGGGAGATTCCACCACCTCCCTTGGCAATTTATTCCAATATTTGACCACCCTGACAGTTAGGAATTTTTTCCTAATGTCCAATCTAAACCTCCCCTGCTGCACTTTAAGCCCATTACTCCTTGTCCTGTCCTCAGAAACCAAGAGGAACAAATTTTCGCCTTCCTCCTTGTGACACCCTTTTAGATATTTGAAAACCGCTATCATGTCCCCCCTTAATCTTCTTTTTTCCAAACTAAACAAGCCCAGTTCATGAAGCCTGGCTTCATAGGTCATGTTCTCTAAACCTTTAATCATTCTTGTCGCTCTTCTCTGTACCCTTTCCAATTTCTCCACCAAGAACAGGGTAGGCCCACTGCTTAGTGAGGAGGGAGAAGCAGTAACAGGAAACTTGGAAATGGCGGAGATGCTCAATGACTTCTTTGTTTCGGTCTTCACCGAGAAGTCTGGAAGAGTGCCTAACGTAGTAAATACAAGCAGAGAGAGGGTAAGTTTAGAAGATAGGATACACAAAGAACAAGTTAAAAATCACTTAGGAAAGTTAGATGTCAGCAAGTCACCAGGTCCTGATGAAATGCATCCCAGGATACTCAAGGAGCTGATAGAGGAGGTATCTGAGCCTTTAGCTATGATCTTTGAAAAATCATAGCAGACAGGGGAGATCCCAGAAGACTGGAAAAGGGCAAATATTGTGCCCATCTATAAAAAGGGGAATAAGAACAACCCAGGAAACTACAGACCGGTCAGTTTAACGTCTGTCCCAGGGAAGATAATGGAGCAGGTAATTAAGGAAATCATATGCAAACACTTGGAAGGTAATAAAGTGATAGGGAATAGCCAGCATGGGTTTGTGAAGAACAAGTCATGCCAAACTAATCTGATAGCTTTCTTTGATAAGATAACGAGCCTTGTGGATAAGGGAGAAGCGGTGGATGTCATATACCTAGACTTTAGTAAGGCATTTGATACGGTCTCGCATGATATTCTTATTGATAAACTAGGCAAATATAACTTAGATAGGGCCACGATAAGGTGGGTGCATAATTGGCTGGATAACCGTAGTCAGAGAGTTGTTGTTAATGGTTCTAAATCCTGCTGGAAAGGGATAGCAAGTGGAGTTCCTCAAGGGTCTGTTTTGGGACCCGTACTGTTCAATATCTTCATCAATGATGTAGATATTGGGATAGAGAGTACGCTTATTAAGTTTGCAGATGATACCAAACTGGGTGGGGTTGCAACTTCTTTGGAGGATAGGGACATAATTCAAAATGACCTTAGCAAGTTAGAGAAATGGTCAGAGGTAAACAGGATGAGGTTTAATAAAGAGAAATGTAAAGTGCTCCACTTAGGAAGGAACAATCAGTTCCATACATACAAGATGGGAAGCGACTGTCTAGGAAGGAGCATGGCGGAAAGGGATCTAGGGGTCATAGTGGACCACAAGTTAAATATGAGTCAACAGTGTGATGCTGTTGCAAAAAAAGCAAATATGATTTTAGGTTGTATCAACAGGTGTGTTGTAAGCAAAACTCGTGAAGTCATTCTGCCGCTCTACTCTGCACTAGTTAGGCCTCAGCTGGAGTACTGTGTCCAGTTCTGGGCGCCACATTTCAAGAAAGATGTGGAGAAATTGGAAAGGGTACAGAGAAGAGCGACAAGAATGATTAAAGGTTTAGAGAACATGACCTATGAAGCCAGGCTTCATGAACTGGGCTTGTTTAGTTTGGAAAAAAGAAGATTAAGGGGGGACATGATAGCGGTTTTCAAATATCTAAAAGGGTGTCACAAGGAGGAAGGCGAAAATTTGTTCCTCTTGGTTTCTGAGGACAGGACAAGGAGTAATGGGCTTAAAGTGCAGCAGGGGAGGTTTAGATTGGACACTAGGAAAAAATTCCTAACTGTCAGGGTGGTCAAATATTGGAATAAATTGCCAAGGGAGGTGGTGGAATCTCCCTCTCTGGAGATATTTAAGAACAGGTTAGATAGCCATCTGTCAGGGATGGTGTAGACGGAGCGTGGTCCTGCCTTGAGGGCGGGGGGCTGGACTCGATGACCTCTTGAGGTCCCTTCCAGTCCTATTATTCTATGATTCTATAATGTATAAATGTAGATTATGCTTTGGTTACATAACTGCACTCAAAAAGAAAACAATGTAAAACTTTTGGGCCTGCCAGTCTACTCAATGTTACTTCTTGTTCTGCCAAATGCTAAGACAAAAAGGCCTGTTTACACGATGGGCGATAATGCTACCTGTTTCTTGTTTAGAATGACACCAGACAAGATGTTCTCATGACAATTCTGTAGCCAACATAAGAGTTGTCCCATCCATAGGCAGTTTGGGGCAGGGCCTCAAAGTCACCACCTCAACTGTCCTATGGAGGGGATAGCCCCCCATATCTAGGTTAGCTTGTGGGTCCAGGGCTGCCTTGTGCATTGTTTAGGGTTAGCAGTAGGGGTTGGGCACTCTCACATTCTCTGTGGTGGCAGGAGCCACAGAAAGTGAGTGATGCAACAGCCTGTGATGCTGTGCCCTCTCCCAGCTGGGTTGTTCTGTTGTGGTGGCAGGAAGTGGAGTGCTCCTAAATGATATGAGGAGGGGAAAAGTCAGGGGCCAGCGCAGGTGAGTGCAGGAGGTCCAAACCCTGCTGCCATCCCGCTCCAGGCCCCACCTAGCATCTCTCAGGAGAGGAAGCTTTCAGGAAAAGGGTGCAAAAGGGGAAAGAAGGAGCAGAGCAGAGGTGGATCTTGGGGGGGAGGAGTGGAATGGGACAGAACTGGCCAGCATAGCAACTTATTTACTGCCAGATGTGAATATTTGGCCTATGTCTCTTCATCTTTCAGCCACCATTCCAGAAGAAAATGCTTCCATGCTGATAATGCTCTTTACAGAAAGAATATATGAATTAGATTTGTGATTGAACTCCTAAGAGAGAATTGATGTTCCCCTTCCCCACCTCTAATATCATTAACTCACTGGCATTCACCTTCCTTCCCCCCCCCATCCCCTTCTGTTCTGTAATGTGATTTGTCCTTTTCATGTGTGTTCATTTTTTTAAAATTGTATCCTTTGGTATATATGGTTGTGACTATTTTCTTCCGTTATTTGATCTGAGGAAGTGGGTCTGGCCCACGAAAGCTCATCATCTAATAAACCATCTTGTTAGTCTTTAAAGTGCTACATAGTCCTGTATTTTGTTTAAGAGAGAATTGTATGTCTCCTCTGTTTTACGTGCATTCTGCTATATATATTATGTTATAGTAGTCTTGGGTAATGACCCTGTACATGTTCATTTTAAGAATGCTTTCACTGCAGATTTGACAAAATGCTAAGAAGATACCAGTGTGAGATTTCTAAAGATAGCTTCAGCACTTGACCCAAGGTTTAAGAATCTGAAGTGTCATCCAAAATCTAAAACTGTGTCTACACTGGCGCGATCTTGCGCAAAAGTGGCCGCTCTTGCGCAAAAACTTGCCGCTTGTCTCCACTGGCTGCGTGTTCTTGCGCAAATAAACTGATGTTCTAAAGTATGAAATCAGGGCTTCTTGCACCAGAACTCTGACGCTCCCCTCAGGAATAAGCCCTTTTGCGCAACTGTTCTTGTACAAGAGGCCAGTGTAGACAGGCAACATGAATTTCTTGCGCAAGAAAGCCCCATGGTTAAAATGGCCATCAGAGCTTTCTTGCGCAAGAGAGCATCTACATGGCATGAATGCTCTTGCGCAAAAGCACATCTCTTGCGCAAAAGCACATGCCAGTGTAGACGCTCTCTTCTGGAAGAGTTTTTGCAGAAGAACTCTTCTGCAAAAGAGTTTTTGCGCAAGATCATGCCGGTGTAGACATAGCCTAAAAGGGTAGAGTTGTGGCGCATGCTTTCGGAAGATTTAAAAGAGCAATACCTTGATGTGGAAACTACAGAACCTGACCTGCCGAAAAAGAAAATCAAGCTTCTGCTGGTGACATCTGATTCAGATGATGCAAAGGAACATGCATCAGTCTGCTCTGCTCTGCATCATTATTAAGTAGAACCCATCATCAGCATAGATGCGTGTCCTCTGAAATGGTGGTTGAAGGAACCTATAAAGGTGGGAAAAGGCACAACAGAGGCTGCTACAGACTCTCTGGATTCTCATGCTGGTGGGGCTACAGGGAAATTTTTCACACAGAGTTGCTTTCAGCTATCAGGGGCTGGTGTGATGGGAATTGTAGGAAAGCACAGACTTCCTCTGTAGGAAGGTTACTAGAGGGTCCTGAGGCAGGGACTTGTATGTAGAAGCCTTGAGGTTCTTACGGTACTGGCAGCTGCAAATTGGAGAGAGTTGGAAGTTGTAGGAAAGAGCTAGCTAGTACTAGCTGGAGCTAGTACTGGGAAATGAAAAGGACAGGAACTGAAGGTGGGAAAAGGCACAACAGAGGCTGCTACAGACTCTCCTAAGGCTTCTACATACAAGTCCCTGCCTCAGGACCCTCTAGTAACCTTCCTACATTAGGTCCCAGTAGTTATTCCTACCTAAGTTTCTTGATGTTCCACAACTTCCCTATCCCCTCCACTTACTTTTAATAGTGCAGACTAAAAGACTAAATTCCCTCCTCTCCTCCTACACCTTCCCCAGCTCCCATTGTGTGAGGGACACAAGAGCACTGGCAGAAAATGCCATATTCAGAGCTGCACCAGCCAGAACAGTTATGCTTTTGAAAATCTCTCTTAGCCTATGTCTACACTACATCTCAGATCGACTCTGATCCACTGGCAGTCAATTTACCATGTCCAGTTAAGACCCAGCAAATCGTCTGCAGATTGCTTTGCAGTTGACCTCTCCCCTGCTCTGGATGAGAAGAGTAAGAGAAGTTGATGGGACCTCTCTGTTGACCTCCACTGTGTAGACTCTACAGAAACATGACCTAAGGTAAATCAATTCCATTATATTATTCATGTAGCTCCAGTTGCGTAGCTTAAGTCAACTTACTGTCATAGTATAGATGTATCCATATTCTTTGCTGAAGCTACCATGCCAGTTCTGATGCAGATTTGGGACCCACTTGTAAGATATGGGCAAAACAGTTCGTAGACCTGGAGTCTAAGACTAATTCATCCCTGGTATGAGGTCACATCACAATAGGGCTGTTTGGAAAATGACGGTTTTACATGCCAGAAATATAATCTAAAACTATTTTATTGCTTTCATTCTTTTGCCCTAATTTTGAGGCATTCATTGGAAAACTGGAATAGAAAACAAACAAATCCAAAACTATTTCTTTTTACAATCAGCTAAATGTCCTAGTACAAAGTTTAACCATCAGATGAAAGGAAAAATAACAAAAATTAAAACTAAAAAACTAAAACCCTGTAACCCATAAAGATGAACAAGCAGCAAAGCACCAGAGCAAACAAATTAGTTTAGCTTGTCTTATAATAGCAATAATATTAATAGCATTGAGTGTACTTGCAATTAACAGCTTTTGTAATTTATCAAAAGCCTCAGCTTTGTGTTGGCATTTAACAAAATCAAAGAGCCATTTACTGCTATGTATGCTGTAATACCATGAGCATTATCCCTTACATAATTCTCTTATTAAATCTAAATGGGTATCTGGGAAACTGAATTTAAAGCATTAATGAAAAAGATATTACATTTTTGTTACACAAGTACTTAATTTAATGGGTCTGTAGATTATGCACACTGGGTTATCTATACTTCTTAATAAAGATGTTCCGTGGGCACATGAATAAATATTTAGGTGCTATGTTGTTCTGCCTAAACACCAATGGCGAGATCCTCTACCCCATCTTACAGAGAGAGTCGGGGAATCATAGATGGGGAAAATTCTACCATGTTCCTCTTGGTGACGTTTTTTAGGATCATTCTTGTTGATGGTGTTGAGCTTGACCCCCACTTGGAAACATGTGATACGTAAGCCCCACCCAAACTCTGGAATCTATATTTCAGTACCACCCCTGGACATTGACCACTCCATTCTATCAACAAAGTGCTTCCAAAAAGATGGTGCTCCCAGGGACTTACTCACCCTTTTATGTCCCTGGGAGCCAAAAGAATTGCTGAGCCCTTGGGCGAGCTAAGGAGGGAATGGCTCTGTGCCCCCAGAAAGCGTGGGGCCTCGAGTGGAAAGGGGAGGAGACTGGTGATAGCCCACCCTCAG
Source organism: Pelodiscus sinensis (assembly GCF_052426305.1). NCBI lineage: Eukaryota > Metazoa > Chordata > Testudines > Trionychidae > Pelodiscus > Pelodiscus sinensis. The sequence continues at coordinate 60,791,516 of NC_143052.1, read as the reverse complement.
CAGTGCCTGGACTGAGCTGCATCCCCTCCCCCAGCCAGCCCTCAGAGTTGCCTGGACTGCACTGCATGGGGCTCCGATGGTGATTTAAAGGACCTGGGCTCTGGCTGCTGCTGCTGCAGTAGCAGTGGTGGTCAAGAACCCCAGGCCCTTTTGAATTGCTGGGCTCCGGGGCAGTTGTCCCTCTTGCCATCCCACTGTCAGTGGGCCTGAACAAGGGAAGATTCCATGGTAAAGAATGAAATGGGTGCTATGCAAAAGTTGAATGGCATTAGCCTCTCAAAAGGCACTGGAAATAATGGAGCAAGGATGGACCACTCACTCCATTACTGTTCTTACAAGCAATGCTGACTGAGCGCAGGCTAGGGTGTGGGAAAGCTGCCACTGTAGTACGTGCACCCCTCAGTGCCAGAATCAGCCAAAGGTTTTTGACTCCCTAGGCAAACTATGACTTATAATATAGAGAAAAATGAGACATCTAGAATGAAATTTTACCTTTATTTACTTGGCATTTGAAATGAAGAATGTAAAAATAAAAATACATGGATTTTTTTTCTACTTTTCTTTAATTCTATCATAACTCTAAAGGGTAAATCACCCAGTAGCTGACAATTTAAAGTTTTCACCCTTTTGAGTTGTGTGCAGTGCTTTTGGTCTTAAAGTGCTATAAACAGTTGCATTTTAAGTTGCAATTGTCTTCCTTCCAGAGGAATTACTTTTGGGAAGGTATGGAAATCTTTATTCCTTGGTACTGAGTGAAATCTCTTTTTGAGTTGTATCCTTTTGCACTGGATCATTGATCCTGCGTTGTAACACAGCCAAACGGCTGTTGTTGGTCGCTGACCGGCCTTCACTAAGTGGTGAGCAACTATGTGACTGGACAACACTGGGCTGCTGACAATGATGAAACTGCCAGACCCCGCCTCCAGGGAGCAAACCAAGATCATACTTTTTTGAGATTATGCCGTGACACATTTTAACTGTATTTACATACACAGCCGTGCTCCACAATGTGAAATAAACAATATGACTCCATTTATGATGTGTCAATGATTCACTGTTTTACAAGTGCAATAGTTAGTACTTTCATTTATAAGAGCTAACATATTAATATATATTTTTCAACAGAGAAAAAAATTCACTTCCATCTAATGTGGTGTCCCTTAAAGCCTGGTGCCCTAGGCAACCGCTTAGTTCACCTATATGGTTGGGTCATCCCCGCTCATTTCCCCAAGAACTCAGTCAATAAATGGACTTCCTCTTGTTACATGATGGATTCTCTGTGCAGCTGTTAACCCTCCAAATATAGGACTGTGCCTGTTAGAGACAATTGAACCTCATTGTAATTAATTTGTTCTGTCTTACTCAACTTTGTATATAGTTCTGTTCTTTGTAATCTATTTCTTTGGTACTTTCTACCACTAAAGCAGGAAAGAGTATCAATATTACTCTTGTTGGGGGAGGGAGAAGTCCTGGTGCTCAGCGCCTATAATTTTAGTCTGTTTATACACTATGTAAATGCCTTATAAATAAAACTCTTGCAATACACAGTATTTATTAATATTGACAGATAAAACAGTGAAAACATTCTGGCTCATTGGAGTCCATATGAATTGCTTAATGTAAAAAGCCAAGTTTATATGACAACTCCTACTCTGTTCTATAGCATTTTGGGCCAAGCCAGTGGGATGCCTCATTTGAGAATTCTATAGTATGTATTAGTGCTATTTATTTTGTTTGAAGGTCATATTACCCAGTGGTGCTACTTAGTCACTTAAACTGACAAACTCGTGGTACTTTTTTTTCTGGAACTAGCTAAAACTGTGGGCAACTAATAATGCATTGCAATCAAATTCCGTTTGGTAAATGGTGGGACATAAAGCTTTTCTCCCCTTTGATTATAGTTACACCTAAAAATGAAATTGAATGAACATTGTAACTAAGAATGAATTTTTGGATGGGTTTATTGTTATAGACACATTTTTCAAAGGACCGTAATGAACCAATGTCTGCACACATAAAAAATATCATCAGTGAAATGTCACCCAGGAATAATGTGTGAACTAAAAGGATTATGATTAAACTGTACTTGTGCTGTTCATATTGCTGAATTTAAGGTTGTGTCACCATTTCTATTATAAATTCCCAGTTTTAGACATTTTTAACTGAGGTGTAAAGAATTCTCTGGCTGTAATGTAACATACAACGTGCAAACCCACAGTAGTTTCTCTTTGTGATTTAAGAATTTCTAAGCTGGTTTTACAGGAAACATGTAATGAAAGCGTTCTCATCTATCATTACCACTGTGTCTCTGTTCTGTACTTGATTATTGTTTATGTTGACAATAGCTGAGCATATGTCTCCAGGTTCATAATGTCTCTGAATTTGGATCTGAAATTTCGCAGGGATTTTTGTATTCCAAGGTTTGGTAGAGATCATAATAAAAATGCAGACCAGATGCAAAGGGCTCAGTCATGCAAAAACTTGGTTTTGAACCAAGTCTTTGCCTAGTAGTAAGTATTTGCGGGACTGGGCCAAAAGTTTGTATCTGTGACATGTGAACGTTCCCAGAGAACTTTTTTGATTGGCATTAATCTCTAATCTAATCTACTGCAAACCCAAATTGTTCCCCACCTCTAGTCTATCGGCTATGCTCTTATCAAGATAATCTCTTCTCCCGCCACTCTGACCATATCTTTTCATTTTCAATCACTTCACTGCTTCCAATTTCCTTCCACAGCAAGTTCAAGGTTGTGCTCTCTCTCCATCTTATCCTTTTTTTTGCCTAACCTTGCCTATTTTTTACTTAATTTTAAAGCTTACTACAGCTATGACTGTAGAATCTAAATGCTGCCTTGGTAAGTCAAATCTGAATAATGAGGTCCCTAGTGTACTTCATTAAGTCCCTTACTTAGTTATAGGATGTCCTACTTAGGTTATATAAATATTGTGTTTGTGTCTATATAAATAATACATACACACCATTTCATTTATGTTGCAAAACTTCTTTCAAAAAGGAGGAAGTTACAGCTTGTTGTAAAAGGGATAATATTGTACATTAGTCAATCTGTTCATTTTATAGCTGAGATTCCTTGATAAAGAATTATTTATTACTAACATTCATTAATTATTACCTACATTTTGTAAATTGCATTATGCTAGAATCAGGCAGCTATCTTGGTGGAAGATGGATGAGTAAGGGTCTGACCTGATGAAGGCTTTAACATCAGGGCTATGTGAAACTTATAGTTTCCTTGTGGGGAAAAAGAGATCAGGAGCTAGCATATCTCTTCTTACTCTATATAGAAGTTGAGATAGAAAAGAAAGTGAAAGTGGGGAATTTTGACAGTAAGCTAGGCAGGCAATCAAGGGTATCAGCATAGTCCTAATTTGGAGGTCTGCATACATCAGGAATCCTGGATTTTTGTCCTCCTCAAAGGAATTGTCATCATGTGTAGCTGGAAGACTAGTCTCATAGTAAGCGTCTACACTGCAACCGTAGCTCAAAGTAAGCTATGCAATTTGAGGTATGCAAATTCTGTATCTTATTTTGACTCAATTTTAAAATACCTTATTTCAAAATTTGACACTGTCTACACGGTGCTTTATTTAGAAATCAATTGCTATTTCCAAATGTCTCTTACTCCTTGTGGAATGAGGTTTACAGGGATGTTGGAATAGTGAGCCTGTTATATTTTGAAATAATGGGCGTGCTCAAAAGATGTGGAATAGCTATTTCAGGAAAGCGCCAGTATCCTGAAATAGTGCTGTACTGTAGACGTAGCCATAATGTAATACTCTTCGGGGATGTCTTCCCATAATAAGGAAAGCAGGTTTAAGAAGTTGGTCAATATTTGGTGTCCTGAGTTACGTGAAGGGAATGAGTTTCCAATTCTTCAAAGTCCAAGCATGGAATTGGCAGAGTAGTGGTAAAAGAGTCCTGAATACTGTGGTATGGGGGTGTGTGTGTATGTGTTTGCCCATATGCAATAAAAATCAGTTATTTCTTTTCATATTTCCATGTGGAGATGGGAAAGCAGGAGGCAACCTTCTACCTTTCTGTCTATGGTTCTGGGGAATGGACTGTAGGTACTATGGTGATGGCATTTACCACTTTATAAATGCCCTTATTTGGTTGTAGGTTAAATAGGCCCTCCCAGCTCAGAATCTCTTGGGGTGAATGTATTCCTTTTATCTCCTTTGTTCACCCTGCTTTCTTGCTTTCTTTCCATTCCATCTCTCATGCTTTTAAAGTTTGGTGTGTTTAGATATAGTATATAACTGAAAGGACAAGCCTTTCTGTATTCTGTACTTTTAAGAACATCTGCCATTCTGAGATTTAATTCCAGTGCAGAATGCTATATGGTGAGTCAATAAGATACATAATTGTTTTCTTTATTTACTGTTTCCCTTAATCTCAAAAATCATCTAATCTCATAGAATACTAGAACTGGAACCAACTGCTAGAAATCATCAAGTCCAGTCCCTGCCCTCATGGCAGGACCAAGCACTGTCTAGAACATTCCTAACAGGTTTCTGTCTAACCTGGTCTTAAATATCTTCAGTGATAGAAATTCCACACCCTCCCTAGGCAATTTATTCCAGTGTTCAAACACCCTGACAGTTAGGACATTTTTCTTAATGTCCAACCTAAACCTCCCTTGCTGTAATTTAAGCCCATTGCTTCTTGTCCTATCATCAGAGGCCAAGGAGAACAATTTCCCCCCCTCCTCCCTGTGTCACCTTTTTAGATACCTGAAAACTGCTATCATGTCCCCTCTCAGTCTTCTTTTTTCCAAACTAAATAAGCCCAATTCATAGCTTCCCTCATAGCTCATGTTTTCTAGACCTTTAATAATTTTTGTTGCTCTTCTCTTGACCTTCTCCAGTTTCTTTGCATCTTTTTTGAAATGTGGTGCCCAGAACTGGACACAATACTCCAGCTGAGGCCTAATAAGTGCAAAGTAGAGTGGATGAATGACATTTCGTGTCTTGCTCCCAACACTCCTGTTAATGCCTCTCAGAATTATGTTTGCTTTTTTTGCAATAGTGTCACACTGTTGACTCATATTTAGGTTGTGGTTCACTATGACTCCTAGATCCCTTTCTTCAGTACTTCTTCCTAGACTGTCGCTTCCCAGTCTATATGTATAAAATGGATTGTTCCTTCCTAAGTGGAGTACTTTGCATTTGTTCTTATTAAACTACGTCCTGTTTACCTCAGACCATTTCTTTAATTTGTCCAGATCATTTTGAATTATGACCCTATCCTCCAAAGCATTTGCAACCCCTCCCAGCTTGGTATCATCTGCAAACTTAATAAGTGTACTCTCTATGCCAATAATTAATGAAAATATTCAACAGAACTGGTCCCAAAACAGACCCCTGCAAACCCCCACTTGTTATGCCCTTCCAGCATGACAATGGACCATTAATAACTACTCTCTGTGAACTTGTGAATACACGTTTCAATATTTGTGTATGGGAAAGTATAACAAAGCTCTTTCCTCAGATACTGAAAAATTCACAGTTCTTTGAAGCTTTCTAGCTGTGAGATCACACCCTGCCCTGTATTGTACTAAACTGTTTTACACACTTGTGTTGTTAGGCTGTGAACTCTACAGGGCATAAAATAATATCTGTACACAGTACAGCTCTATGTAAACTTTTCATGCTATCAATGTATAAATAAATCATATTAGGACAATTGTTTCCTCAACAATTGAAGCTCATATTTGCAATGAGTGGATCGGAGTGCAAAGGTGAAAATAAAAAGTATCTTCTTTAAAATATAAAAAAAATTCTCCCAAAGTTTCTAGCCGATGAAATTACTTATCAATCCAGCAACTCGTGTAAAGCCTCCAGAGAGTAGATTCTGCCCGAGTAAATGGTATTGACACTAAGAAGTATTTAAACAATTGGCCAGAATTTGGTCCCATAATTTTACATTGTGTCAACAGCTACATATTTTCATAGTAGAGCGTGGCACATCTGAAATGATGATTACAGTTGTTTAGGTTAAAAAAAGCATTTTAAATAGTCATTAAACAGAATTTGTGTGATAGATAGTAATGGATCATTTGGAGCAGTCACGTTATTTCCTTATATAAGTATTACAATAATGGTCAAAACCACTAATTATCACAATATTTAACAGCACTGTTAGGTTTTTCAGTAGAAAATTAGGTAGGATTTAGGTTGGGATCTGAAATTGCTCACTCAGGTTTCTCTTAACCTCGATATTGTCATCCTGAATGATTAGTTGTTTGCATGGAGCTTACATACTTAAATTTTTAAAAGTTCATTCTTTGGTTGTGCTGAACTATACTCTGTTGGTCACTACTGTAGTATTGAATGGGTTTTCTTTAAGTGATAATGACATATTAAGTTCTGGACTGAAACTAAGAGAAGTCAAAGTTAAGGCTAATATTGTATCTTTTGTTGTGTTACAACTTGAAGTAATCACAATTCAGTATGTGAAGTTTACATTTTTGTGGGTATAAATTGCTGGGTGCAATTATTTTCAGCCACAATTTCACGCTAACAGAAATGAAAGCTAATTTATGGTAGGACTGGCTATTTTGTCCTTAACTAAGAACAAGTAACTTTAACTAATCAAATATGAGAACGATGATGCCAATGATATTGGTGGTTCATATATTCAGATTTATTACCAGTAGCTGAATAACAGTAAAGGTGTTGAGACAAGAAAACTGGGTAATTAGTATAATGGCAGGATTTTATTTTTCTTAATAAAATTGTTGCTCTTCAGTCCACAATTTTGCAGAAAGTCATTAATGGTCTGTCTTTTTGTCCAGCTATAGTATATGATGTAATACAGAAACTTGCAGTTTCTATTTTATATTTCCCTTTTTTCATCAGGAGTTTGTGACATAGCAAAATTTTTATGAGCAGAAGCTTGGTATACAAGGTTTCACCGGTTAAACACATTTTTCTTAAATTTTCAGAACATTGGTTTATCTGGTTCTTTTTAACAACAAAAAGTTATGTCCAAGGGATGATACTGCCCCTCTCAACACCTAATTATGCAGCTAGAAATGATAAATTCTGAGAACATTCTCAAATGTTGTAGTTAGACATTATGAGGGGTCTGAAACTTTTGACTGAGATATTAAAAGAGCAGTAGCTTGTCTGCAGAACATCTAAACTTCATGAGACCAAGCATGAATAATTCTGTTCATTCACTGAAGTATTTTATAAACTTAATAAATTCTGAAACAAAAGAACTGGGGAAAATTACACCATAACTTGTATTAGACTTGCTGCCTCGAGTTTATAAGGTGCATGGGCATAGAAGTCTAGGCCACTCCAAGATGTTAAGTCTTAGGCTCAGCTCAGCCATAAAGGCTCTATGATGATCAGATTAAGGGCATTTACAGTCTCTAATCTGTGCAAATGGTCAGAGTAGTAAACACAAAGATTACAGATTAGTGAGTGAGTCAGCAGGTTTTATATGGGCTGGATTGTATCTGCCGACTTTGTAAAATCCATAGAAATTACTACAGACATTAAACCGTGGTAAATCTGCAAACTTCGGTGCTGAATCTTCATACAGTCTGTTGTAACATCACTGAAGTCAGTGGATATATGACAATGTTAATTGGGAGAAACAGTTCCCATGGAAGATAACATTGCATCTACATACGTTGTTCTGTAACCAGTGCCATTACTATAATATGATATTCTGATGACAAATTCTTAATGCATGTGTAACCCACACACTTATGGGGTATGGTTCACTGTCCCATGTAGAAGCATTGAGACCACTTACAGAGAAGAAGAATGCCGAGCGGCACCTGGCTTTTAGCTCAAGCAGCCGAGGCTCATGCACTAAACTCTAGAGGTTCTCAGTTCGGTTCCACCTCTCAGTGTCATACATATTTAATAGGGGTATTTTCCTTTTTTCCTTATTTGTTTATCCTTACCTTACTAATTTTGGAGTGTCCTTTTCCTAGAGGCTAGTATATCAATGATCTCAACTTATCATATACGTCAATTTGTTACCATGTAGTTTAGTATCTGTGGACCTACCTCATGTACCTGTCATATGCATTAGTGCATTGCAAGGTCACTTCTGTGTTTGGATCACATGTATGTTGTTAGAACTTCCCCTTAAACTCTCTATTTTCAGCTCTCAGGCAACGTCTAGACTACAAGCCTCTTTCCAAAGACAGCGTCTAGACTAAAACCACTTCTTTCGAAAAAGCGAGCTGCTTTTTTGAAAGAGAGCACTCAGGCAGTCTGGACGCTCTCTTTCAAAAAAGCCCTGTTTGCATTCAAGAACACCTTTTTTCGAAAGAGCACTTTCAAAAAAAGGTGTTCTTCCTTGTAAAATGAGGTTTACCATGGTCGAAAAAACTGCCGTGCTTTTTGGATTTAATTTCAAAAGAACTCGGCGGCAGTCTAAATGCAGGAGAAGTTTTTTCGAAAAAAGGCCATTAAATAAAAAACAAAACCCTGTAGTCTAGATACACCTTTCACTTGGGATTGTTTGTTGGGCTGTTTGTGCAAAGTTCATAGGCCACTAGGCTTATTCTAACTTGCTGAAGCTAATATCTTACAGGATACATGTCTGCAGGTTCCTTGCATCACTGCTGAATATAATGCAAATCAGTGAATATAACTGGGATATGCCAGCATTGCCCCATGTGACGGGGTGCCCCCGTCCCTGTGCCCTCCTGCGGACAACCCCAAGATCTGGGGGAAGGGAGGGGAAACCAGCTCGCTCCCCCAGCAGTGTGGTGCATGCGCCCAGGTCTGCGCGCCGCATTCAAAAAGCGGCCGGACCAGCTGTTCGGGGGCGGAAGCGGCGGGGAGTGCGGAGCCAACGTGGGCAGCCTGGGAAGCGGCAGGGAGCGTGGAGCCGAGGCGGGCGTCCTGGGAAGCGGCCGCGGACGCCGGGCACAGAGGGCAGCCGGTAGAGACACCGGGCGGTGGCGGCAGAACCAGCGGGGAGCGTAGAACAGGTGCGGGCGTCCCAGCAAGCAGCCGCGGATGCTGGGCGACAGAGAGAGCAGCCGGAGATGCCGAGCGAGTGGAGGCTGGCTGGGACTCGAGGGTGAGACGGCCGAAGACAACTCCCCTTGGCAACACTCCCGACAGACCCGGAGGGGCTGTGAGCAACCCCACGGCGGGCGCTGAGACCTCCACATCCCAGAGTATAGGGGACTCTTCCCCAACCAGGGGGAAATGGGCGGCTTGCGGGGCAGCAGGTTTGTCTTGATTTGATGTGGACTGAGACCTAACCCCCTTAAGGGTACAAGCCCAGAGCAAAGCTAGGGAGCGGGGCCTCTGTGCAGTTAACGCGAGGACCCACTCCCACACGAGCATGGGGGGTGGGAGGATCCGTGACAGATAGTGGAGAATGTGGGCACTGGACCCACACCCCTGCATTAAGGGGATTTCAGGTCGGGGAGTGTAATAAAGTTTAAAAAGAGTGGGATAGGTTGCTGCCGCCTTTATTATTCGCGATTCGCGAGGTACCACAAGCCTCTACCGGCTTTTCGCCGTTCAAGCTATTGTATGGCCGACAACCAAGGGGGATCCTGGACCTCCTTAAAGAAACCTGGGAGGATCAGGAATCCTGAGCAAGGGGGTCTGTCCCCTATATCATCCACTTAAGAGAAAATTGCATAAGTTGGGAGAGTTCACCAAGGCCAACCTATGGGAAGCACAGGTCAGGCAAACGCAGTATTATGACCAAAGGGCCAGGTTCTGGGTGTTTAACCCGGGGGACCGGGTCCTCCTCCTTCTACGATTTGCGAGTCCAAATTGTTAGCACGGTGGCAAGGCCCCTATGAGGTAGTCCGGCGGATAGGTCCGGTAGATTATGAGCTTAAAATGAAAGGGGGAAGACGCGAGACGAAGGTATATCACATAAACCTATTGAAAAAATGGCATCCCCGGGAAGCGATGTTTATCATGCCACCGTCTCCACAAGTAGAGTTGGGACCTTGTTTAGAAGGAACCAAGGACGCCGACGAAGTCACCGTAAGAGAAAGCTTAAGTCCTAGACAAAAGATGAAAGTTCGACAGTTGGTACAAAAGTTCGCCCTCACCCTCTCAACCCTACCAGGATGCACCACATTAACTAGCCATCACATAGCCACTGAACCAGGACAGAAGGTCCAAGAAGCCATCAGATCCTTGCCTCGGAAGATGTGGGCGCCAGTGCAACAGGAGCTCCAGAACATGCTACGGTTGGGAGTAGTTGAGGAGTCTAAGAGCGAGTGGCGCAGTCCTATAGTGTTAGTGTCTAAACCGGGGGGGGGGGGGGGGGGGAGGCTGTTCGCTTTTGCATAGATTTTTGGAAGGTCAACGCAATCTCGAGATTTGATGCCTACCCAATGCCGAGGGTGGATGAGTTATTAGAACGGTTGGGACAGGCCCAATATTTGTCTACCCTAGACCTTACGAAAGGGTATTGGCAAATCCCCCTAACCCCGGCTTCCCGAGAAAAAACAGCCTTCCCCACCCCCTTTGGGCTTTTCCAATTCACTACAATGCCCTTCGACCTACATGGGGTGGCGGCCACATTTCAAAGACTGATGGATAAAGTGCTGCGGAAACACCTTGCGTATGCGGCAGCATATATTGATTATATCATCATTTACAGTCAATCGTGGGCAGAACACCTACAACATGTGGAGGCTGTCCTGGCCGAATTAGGGAAGGCCGGCCTGACCGCCAACCCAAACAAGTGTTGCATCAGACAAAGCGAGGTGACATACTTAGGATACACCGTAGGGGGAGGGAAACTGAAGCCCCTGATAGGGAAAATACAAGCCCTGCAAGAGTACCGAGCCCCGACAACAAAGAAACAGGTGAGGTAGTTCCTCGGACTGGCAAGCTATTATAGGCGATTTGTACCGGACTTCGCGACGATAGCAGCACCATTAACGGAACTAATGAAGAATAACCTGCCTCAGAAAATTAAGTGGTCCGAACTGTGCGAGACAGCATTCCAAACCCTAAAGCAACGGCTATCCTGAGAACCGGTACTAACACAACCTGATTTTTCCCAACCTTTTATTTTACAGACCGATGCCTCGGGAGTGGGACTTGGGGCAGTATTATCCCAAGAGAAAAGAGGCACAGAACACCCTGTACTATTCCTAAGTCGCAAGCTATTCCCCAGGGAACAACAGTATTAAACGATTGAAAAAGAGGCCCTGACAGTAAGGTGGGTGGTCGAAGCCCTACGTTATTATCTGTTAGAAGCTCCGTTTTTACTGGTGACGGACCACGCCCTGCTAAGGTGGCTAAACTCCATGAAAGAGACAAACCCGCGAATAATGCGCTGCTATTTGGCATTGAAGCCGTATGAATTTGAGGTCACACACAGGCCCGGGAAGAAGCACAGCAACGCCGATTTTTTTTCTAGAACAAACGAAGGAGAGGTTAAAGAAATAGGAGACCTGAATCTAAAGGGGAGGGTGTGTGATGGGGTGCCCCCATCCCTGTGCCTTCCTGCGGACAACCCCGAGATCTGGGGGAAGGGAGGGAAAACCAGCTCGCTCCCCCGGCGGTGTGGCGCATGCGCCCAGGTCTGTGCGCCGCATTCAAAAAGTGGCCAGACCAGCTGTTCTGGGGTGGAAGTGGCGGGGAGTGCGGAGCCAACGCGGGCTGCCCGGGAAGTGGCAGGGGGTGCGGAGCTGAGGCGGGCATCTCGGGAAGCGGCCGCGGACGCCGGGCGGAGAGGGCAGCCGGCGGAGACACCGGGCGGCGGCGGCAGAACCAGCAGGGAGGTGGAACAGGTGCGGGCATCCCGGCAAGCAGCTGCGGACGCTGGGCAGTGGAGAGAGCGGCCGGAGACGCCGAGCGAGCGGAGGCTGGCTGGGACTCGAGGGCGAGACGGCTGAAGACGACTCCCCTTTGGCAACACTCCCGACAGACCCAGAGGGGCCGTGAGCAACCCCACGGCGGGCACCGAGACTTCCACATCCCAGAGTACGGGGGTCTCTTCCCCAACCGTGGGGAAACGGGCGGCTTGTGGGGCGGCAGGTTGGTCTTGCTTTGATGTGGACCGAGACCTAACCCCTTTAAGGGTACAAGCCCAGAGCAAAGCTAGGGAGCGGGGCTTCCATGCAGTTAACGTGAGGACCCACTCCCCCACGAGCTTGGGGAGATGGGGGGGTGGGAGGATCTGTGACACCCCGCTTATCCAGTCCTCTTTTTGCAGCAGCATCTATATCTTGCTCCCTCTCATGGTCTCCCCGCCCCCCCCCCCCCCACACACACACTTTCTCTCTCCCATGCTTATGCTTAAAGCTGCAGTGTCGTCATTTTTCAAAGTATGGTATCTCTGAAATAATTTTCTGATTAAATTTCTGTCCTGGCCAAATAGGAGACATGAGAAATTCACATTCTAATGGAGCTTTTTTTCCAGAAATGTAGATTTGATGTGTGGGAGGCTTTTTCAAAATAAGAATTAGAATGAAATCTGCCTGGAGCTTCACAATTTGAACTGCTGTTGCTCAATAATGTGATAGGAACAATTTACATTTTTAAACTTTGGCTTATCTATCAAACTATTTAATTTGCTTCAGTTGAGTTCACAGGTTAATGTGTTTACACATCTGTGAGGGAATAAAACTCTGAGCAGTTAAAATAAACCTGCAAAACAAAAAGGGAATAAAAGTTAATGCTAAATATAATCGCCAATGTTGTAACTAGACAAGCGGTTCTGCCCTATGAATAGTTCCATTGGTTTTAGTAAAGTAAAGCATGTGCATAATTATTTGCAGAATAAGGGCTTTAGAAAAACAGTTCAGTGCCTGCCTCATTACAAAACAGAGAGTAGCCATGTGGTACCAGAGACTAATAAAAATATATAGTATCATGAGCTTTTGGGCGAGTTGGAGTGGAAGTGACAGAATCCAATGTGTGTGTGTGTGTGTGTGTGTATATATATATGGTGAGTAGATTACATCCCGGAAGAACTGGGTTCAGGCGATCTGCACATGCCGCGGCTTGGCGAACCCTGTGTGTGTGTGTGTGCGTGTGTGTGTATATATACACACATATACACATACACACATACACAAGAAGTACCTGGCAATTGTAGAACCTATATTAATGAAGCTAATTAAGTCATCTAGATGTGTCCCATTCATAGCTTTTGATGTGAAAATGAGGATCCGAAAGGCAGAGGGCCATTGCTGGCACTTGATGACATACACAGGTCCTAACCACATAAGCCACAACATCACGGGCTCATACAATTGCACATCCTCTCATGTGATATATCCATCAAACGTCAGTAATGCCCTTCTGCCATGCATATTGGGCAAACCAGAAAGTCTCTGTGACCAAGGATAAGTGGATACAACTCAGACAGCAGAGATAGTAACACGCATAAACCTATAGGAGAGCTGTGGCCAACCCGCAGCTCGTGAGGTGCATGTGACTCTTCTCTCTCCCGGCAGTGCGGCTTGCAAAACTGCCTCCGTGCCCCTGTGAACAGCCCCCATCTCCAGTCTCCCCTGCTCACCAGGGTAGGGGAGCCGTCTGATGCTTCCAATATGGTGTCGGCCGGCTGGAGCCTTTTTTTTTTTTTTGCTCTACAACTTTGCCCCGGCTCTTTGAGCTGGATCCACTAATATCTTGGCTCTTCATCTGGAACGGGTTGGCCACTCCTGCTGTAGGGGAACATTTTTATCTACCTGTTCACTCAATCATGGATTTAAAAGTAGCCATTCTTCTACAAAAGGAATTTCACACCCAATTACAGAGAGAGATTACAGAACTGGAATTCATCTACAAATTTGACACTGTTACGCTGGGATTGAATAAAGACATTAACTAGTTAACCCACTACAAAGCCAATTTCCCCTACCTTTGACATCCACATTTTCTAACCAATATAAATATGGGACTGTGTTAGTAACTGTAATTTCTTTGCAAACGAATAAACAAACAGACAATTGATGCATTACTGATAGTGTAAGTGAAAACTGCACTTGTTGATTTTGTATGTCCAAACTGTCCATGCATAGACAATAACTCTTGCTCTTTATTGTAGCTGATATTATGATAGCTGAAATGGTTTCATGATTAGGGCTGCTTGCTGGGATAAATGAATCATATATGAGGAACGTGTCTTGTTGATGAATCACCCATTTACTTCACAAATGTAAAATATGAGCAGGCCCAAAGTGCATTTGAATGCAAGAACAATTTCAGGAGTAAAAATATGGGCGCCCTCAGACTTGCAGAAGAAAGACAATTGGCAACTACAATAAACTAACCTAGTTACAAAGTGCCAAATACTGCAGACTTTTACTCAGGCAAATTTATATTGTTGGTCCTTGGGAGTTTTGCCTAAGTAAGGGCTGCAGGATTGGATACTGGAAAATGTGAGCTACAAAGGCACTTTAATAAACAGCCTCCCTTCCAAATTAAAATCAACAAAATACCCTAATTTGTGCTGAGGATTAGAAGATTTGTAAATAACCATTCCATTTTGATGTATATTATGCAGCAGCATTTGTTGAAAACAAGAATTGCCAGTATAGCTTAGACAATGAGTTGGGGTTATAATGGAGCTTGAGATTCAAATAATATATTGAATATTTGTTTGTTTGAAAGAGCGTGTGCTGTGGCCGGCAGCTGGAAGCTGTGAGCTTCTAAAGGTTTGAAATCTTTGTCAGGGGGCGTGGCTATCAGGCAGGCCAGGGCTTTATAAAGCAGTGAGTCAGTGACCAGGGAGCTTTGTGAACAGAAGCAGCAAACAGGGAGTTTTGAGAGAGAGCTGGGAAGAGGCCAAGGTACGCTTGCCAGTCTTTATAGTTTAGTTAAAAGGTTTTCATCAAAACTTCCTGATTTAACTAGAAACCCTACCAATAACCTTGGTAGCTATAGGAGAAAATGCAGGCAGAAGCCCAGCAGCAGAGTGGGGGCTATCCTGTTTATTGCACTCTATGTAGCATGTATGATTACCTGCCTTATGGGCGGGTGGCATATGTGTGCATTCGGCGTAAGGAGCTCCTGGCCCTCAGAGACCACATACCAGCTTTGGAGTCCAGGGTGGCTGAACTGGAGGAGCTGAGGGAGGCAGAGAGGTGCATAGATGTGGCTTTCTGGGACACTGTAGATTTGTCCCTCCTCCAGTCAGACAGCCCCTGTGCTATTAAGAAGGATGAAAGGCTCAGAGAAGGAGAGCAGTCAACGGGAGCAGAGGGAAACCTTCCCGTAGTTGGGACCCTCCTTCCAGATGTTGGAGTATCCTCTCGCACTGAGTTACTATCCAGTGGAGGGAACTCCAGTCAGTAGGAAAAGGCAGTTGTTAGTAATGGGAGATTCAATCATTAGAAATGTAGATAGCTAGGTTTGCGATGACTGGGAGACTCATATGGTGACTTGCCTGCCTGGTGCAAAGGTTGCGGATCTCTCGAGGCATCTAGATAGATTTATGTGTAGTGCTGGGGAGGAGCCAGTGGTTGTGGTTCATGTAGGTACCAATGACATAGCGAAGGGTAGCAGAGATGTCCTGGAGGCCAAATTTAGGCTGCTAGGAAAGAGACTGAAATCCAGGACTTCTATGGTGGCATTCTCAGAAATGCTTCCAGTTCCATGCGCAGGGCCAGGTAGGCAGGCAGAACTTCAGAGTCTCAATGCATGGATGAGACGATGGTGTAGGGAGGAGGGCTTTAGCTTTATAAGGAGCTGGGGAAACTTTTGGGATAGGGGGAGCCTATACAGGAAGGATGGGCTCCACTTAAACCATAGTGGATCTAGACTGCTGGCACTTAACATTAATAAGGTCACAGAGCAGTTTTTAAACTAAGAGATGGGGGAAAGTTGATTGGTGCAGAGGAGCACGTGGATCAGACAGAGATGTCTCTTAGAGGAGAGTCTATTGATGGAGATTCTCTAGGTTTTAGTCAGGAGCAGAGGATGGAAGAGGATAAAGTATGGGTCAGATCAGATGAAGAACATTCACATAAAAAAGAATCTGACACATCAGAAAAGGGCAGACAAATAAACAGTGACACGTTTTTAAAGTGCTTGTACACAAATGCTAGAAGTCTAAAAAATAAGGTGGGTGAACTAGAATGCCTCATGTTAAAGGAGGATACTGATATAATAGGCATCACAGAAACCTGGTGCAGCGAGGACAATCAATAGGACACAATCATTCCAGGGTACAAAATATATCGGAAAGACAGAATATAGTGGCACTATATGTGAAAGAAAATTTAGAATCAAATGAAGTAAAAATCTTAAATGAATCAAGATGTTCCATAGAATCGCTATGGATAGTAAGTCCCTTCTCTAATAAGAATATAACAGTAGGGATCTATTATTGACCACCTGACCAGGACAGTAAGAGTAACTATGAAATGCTAAGGGAGATTAGAGAGGCTATCAAAATAAAGAACTCAATAATAGTGGGGGATTTCTGCTATCCCCATATTGACTGGGTACATGTAACCTCAGGACGAGATGCAGAGACAAAATTTCTTGATATCTTAAATGACTGCTTCTTGGAGCAGCTGGTTCAGGAAACAACAAGGGGAGAGGTGATTCTCGATTTAGTCCTGAGTGGCGCACAGGATCTGGTCCAAGAGGTAACTATAACAGGACTGCTTGGAAATATTGACCATAATTTAACATTCCTGTGGTAGGAAGAACACCTCAGCAGCCCAACACTGTGGCATTTAATTTCAAAAAGGGGAACTATGCAAAAATTAGAAGGTTAGTTAAACAGAAATTAAAAGTTACAGTGACTAAAGTAAATTCCCTGCAAGTTGCATGGACACTTTTCAAAGACACCATAATAGAGGCCCTACTTAAATGTATACCCCAAATTAAAAAAACATAGAAGACCTAAAAAAGAGCCACTGTGGCTTAACAACCATGTAAAAGAATCAGTGAGAGATAAAAATACATCTTTTAAAAAGTGGAAGTCAAATTCTAGTGAGGTAAATAGAAAGGACCATAAACACTGCCAAATTAAGTGTAAAAATGTAATAAGAAAAGCCGAAAAGGAGTTTGAAGAACAGTTAGCGAAAAACTCAAAAGGTAATAATAAAATGTTTTTTAAGTATATCAGAAGTGGGAATCCTGCTAAACAACCAGTGGGGCCCCTGGATGATCGAGATACAAAAGGACCACTTAAAGATGATAAAATCATTGCGGAGAAACTAAATGAATTCTTTGCTTCAGTCTTCATGGATGTTAAGGAGATTCCTAAACCTGACCCGTCCTTTGTAGGTGACAAATCTGAGGACTTGTCACAGACTAAAGTGTCATTAGAGGAGGTTTTGGAATTAATTGATAAATTTAACAGTAACAAATCACCGGGCCCAGATCTCATTCACCCAAGAGTTCTGAAAGAACTCAAATGTGAATTGCAGAACTATTAACTATGGTTTGTAACCTATCCTTTAAATCAGCTTATGTATCCAATGACTGGAAGATAGCTAATGTAACGCCAGTATTTAAAAAGGGCTCCAGAGGCGATCCCGGCAATTACAGACCAGTAAGTCTAACGTCAGTACCGGGCAAATTAGTTGAAATAATAGTAAAGAATAAAATTGTCAGAAACATAGAAGAACATAATTTGTTGGGCAAAAGTCAACATGGTTTCTGTAAAGGGAAATCATGTCTTACTAATCTATTAGAGTTCTTTGAAGGGGTCGACAAACATGTGGACAAGGGGAATCCAGTAAATATAGTATACTTAGATTTCCAGAAAGCCTTTGACAAGGTCCCTCACCAAAGGCTCTTATGTAAATTAAGTTGTCATGGGATAAGAGGGAAGATCCTTTCATGGACTGAGAACTGGTTAAAAGACAGGAAACAAAGGGTAGGAATAAATACTAAATTTTCAGAATGGAGAGGGGTAACTAGTGGTGTTCCCCAAGGGTCAGTCCTAGGACCAATCCTATTCAACTTATTCATAAATGATCTGGAGAAAGGAGTAAACATTGAGGTGGCAAAGTTTGCAGACGATACTAAACTGCTCAAGGTAGTTAAGACCAAAGCAGACAGTGAAGAACTTCAAAAAGATCTCACCAAACTAAGTAAGTGGGCAACAAATGGCAAATGAAATGTAATGTGGATAAATGTAAAGTAATGCATATTGGAAAAAATAACTCCAACTATACATATAATATGATTGGGGCTAATTTAGCTACAACTAATCAGGAAAGAGATCTTGGAGCCACTGTGGATAGTTCTCTGATGATATCCACAGAGTGTGCAGCGGCAGTCAAAAAGGCAAACAGGATGTTAGGAATCATTAAAAAAGGAATAGAGAATAAGACAGAGAATAACTTAGGGTATGTCTACACTATCCCGCTAGTTCGAACTTGCGGGGTAATGTAGGCATACCGCACTTGCAAATGAAGCCCGGGATTTGAATTTCCCGGGCTTCATTTGCATAAGCGGGGAGCCGCCATTTTTAAAACCCCGCTGGTTCGAACCCCGTGCAGCGCGGCTACACGGGGCACGAACTACGTAGTTCGAACTAGGCTTCCTAGTTCGAACTACCGTTACTCCTCGTGAAATGAGGAGTAACGGTAGTTCGAACTAGGAAGCCTAGTTCGAACTACCTAGTTCGTGCCCCGTGTAGCCGCGCTGCACGGGGTTCGAACCAGCAGGGTTTTAAAAATGGCGGCTCCCCGCTTATGCAAATGAAGCCCGGGAAATTCAAATCCCGGGCTTCATTTGCAAGTGCGGTATGCCTACATTACCCTCCTAGTTCGAACTAGGAGGGTAGTGTAGACATACCCTTATTGCCCTTATATAAATGCATGGTACACCTACATCTGGAATACTGCGTACAGATTTCGTCTCCTCACCTCAAAAATGATATACTGGCATTAGTAAAGGTTCAGAGAAGGGCAACTAAAATGATTAGGGGTTTGGAACAGGTCCCATATGAGGAGAGATTAAAGAGACTGGGACTTTTCAGCTTGGAAAAGAGGAGACCAAGGGGGGATATGATAGCGGTATATAAAATCATGAGTGGTGTGGAGAAAGTGAAATAAGGAAAAGTTATTTATTTGTTCCCATAATATAAGAACTAGGGGCTACCAAATGAAACTAATGGGCAGCAGGTTTAAAACAAATAAAAGGAAGTTCTTCATATAGCACATTGTCAATCTGTGGAACTCCTTGCCTGAGGAGGTTGTGAAGGCTAAGGACTATAACAGAGTTTAAAAGAGAAATAGATAAATTCATGGAGGTTAAGTCCATAGATGGCTATTAGCCAGTATGGGTAAGGAATGGTGTCCCTAGCCTCTCTTTGACAGAAGCTGAAGATGGCTGGCAGGAGATCATTACCTGTTCAATTCACTCCCTCTGGGACACTGGCATTAGTCACTGTCGGCAGACAGGGTACTGGGCTGGTTGGACCTTTGGTCTAACTCAGTATGGCCATTCTTATGTTCTTATGTTCTTAACCATTTTAAAATCAGAGAAAGCCCTGTTCAGTACAGCCCAAATTAGAAGTCTGAATTTGCTGACAGCCTATGTTGAGGTTTTCTTTGGATCAAGAATAGTTTATAAATGAGAATTTACCACTTATCCTTCTCTTTTCTTTCTTATTGATTGTTTTTAATACCACAGAGGCTTTTGACAGTGTATTTCGGGTAACAAATACTAACAATTCAGTCAGAATAGGATCATGTGGTCATAAGAAACAACTTCTAAAAGCCCATTGTATTTCCTTTACTTTTTAATACATTTTCTCTCTTCATTTTTAATTTTTAAATATACTTGCAACCCAAGTCTAGTTTCTGTTGTTTTAAAGTTTTCCAGGCAAAAAATTGCAATTGTTTCATAAGATTTTCTAACTAAATTCAATGTGTTATTGATTGGAAAAATTAATTTTAAGACTATTTGTTTTATAATATTTTGCCCTGTTTAAATCCTGTGGCTAACTAGGGAGATATGTATATGTGTATAATATATATATGTAGGTTGTTTGTAGATTGTATTTTGTATGTAGAGGATATGTGCCTCAGTTTATCTGCTTTGGTAGTATTTTGGTTGACTGTTTGGAGTTAAATCAAAGGAAACTGTTAGGGGAAGCAAGCAGGAAATGAAACAGTGATGCACACAAGGTATTTCCAGGAAGAATACCATGGAATTGTAAGAGTTAGTGTGTGAGTTAGAGACTGGAAAAATATCTGCCTGCCTGTTGCTAGGAGGCTGACAGGTCTATTCTGTGAAGGCTGGAGAGTATGATCAAAAGAATATTAAATGTTTAGGAAGGGACTTTGCAGGGCATATCGGAGACAACAAGCAGCAACTCTGTGGTACTAAGACACCTCTGCAGGATACAGGTAAGCAAGACCCAGACATATGGGTCCTTTGTGAGTTCAACCTTTTCTCCCTGTTGCTGTGTGCTTTTTGGACAAATGCTCAATATGCTCAATATGAAGAGGAGGGTATTGCAGCTAAGCAGTTGCAGCTGGAACTGTTGTGGTAAATGTTGGAAACATGGTGCTGCTGCTTCCCTCAGAGCTAGTGATAGAACCAACAGATGACCCAGAAAGAGGTGAGGGCAGTGAACCTTGCTACCTGAGGAGGTGCACTTGTGAGAGGGAGTGCAAGGTACTGATGTGACGTAGTGTCAATACTTTGCTGGTTGCTATGCTTGGGCTGTGGATGACCCCTATTGGCCTCTGTCTGTAGTACTGCCTAGCGGGGGATAGGGGGACACCTTGAGGGCCCCCATGACAGTGACCAAACTGGTCCTTCTGGTTAAGGGAAGGGACGGAACAAAGGAAGTGAGTGTTGGGGGAAGGGGCAGTCTTCGGCTGGAACCATGAAGGAGACAGACTAATGAGGGTACTGGGAGTCTAGGGGCCCGACCACCCAATCTCAAGGGGTCTGAAGTATCTTGGCCCAGACTCCTGTAGCCACAGTCACATCTATGCTGTGCTGTATCTTGGAGAAGCAATAAACCCTCTCTATTCTACTGTCTGGCAGAGCCTGTTCTTGCTGCTACAGGGCTGCAGGATCGGGGCGGGGATGGGGAGGACCCTGACATGCCATCACAACCACTCATTCTGTAAATCCAGCAGGACAGCGTTTAAGCTGTATTTTAGGTTGTGTTAGCCTGATCATACAGCCTAAGGTGGGGTGAATAGTGGCATTCCACTCTGCAAAGAGTATAGATCAAGGCAGGCAATAGGATTGTGATGACCAGGACAACCACTTAGTGAACTGCCTGCCAGGTGCAAAGGCTGAAAATCTCTCAAGATATCTAGACAGGGCTATGTGGAGTGATGGGGATGAGTCAGTGGTCTAGGCTTTGTCAATTTTCTAATCACATAAAACCAAGCACCCTTTCCCCACTTCTTCTCTGAGGTGCCATCCCTTCTCTCAGACCCTGCTTAGGCCACACCTCCCACTCAATCCACTCTCCCTGTCATTCACTCTCCTCCACTCTCACACACTTTCCCTTTTATCAGGCTGGGGCAAGATGGTGGCATGCATTAGGCAGTGTGGGCTCTGACTGAGTGTGCAGGCTCTGACGTGTGCAGGGCAAGAAATTAGGAGTTATGGGCTGGGGCGGGATGTAGGAGGGAGTACAGGTGTGGGCTTCAGGAGGGAATTTGGGTGTGGGAGAGGGCTAATGGCTGTGGTAAGCAGGTTGCAGAGGGTGCAGGATGCAGACTCCAAGAGAGAGTTAGGATGCGGTAGGCTCAGTGCTGGGCCAGGGATGCGTGAGGCGATATGCGGCGCGGGCTGAGGGAGGCAGTTAAGGTGTGGGAGGGGATTCTGGCTAGGGGGTTGAGATGCAAGTGGGCGTGTGGGCTAGATGTCACCACTTCTGGAGGCTGCATGAAGACAGGTATGGGGCTTGCCATCCCCAGCAAGTAGACTTTTAATGGCCCTGTCAGTAGAGCTGATGAAAGCATCCAGGCTCAGTTTCTGACTGGATATTCTGGTAAGAGATTGAAGTCCTGGATTTCCATGCTATCGTTCTCTGAAATGCTTGCAGTTCCATGCATGGGACCAGTTAGACAGGTAGAACTGCAAGATCTCAGTGTGGATTAGATCATGGTAGAGCAATCCTTACCCAGATGTAGAATATGCAGCTGCATAGGGCACCCAAAAATTTGGGGCAGCACTTGGGTCTTAGTGTCCACCTGCCCCCCCTCTTCCTGTCCCTGTTCTATGGCTGCTAAAGCCTGGTGTATCTTCTTCTGGAGATGAAGTAATTAACTTAAACATGAAATAGCCTAGTAAGCCTCTTAGGAGAACATTGAACCTGTGAAAGTATCATTCGAGTGGCAATGAAGCTAAATAATAGGTATTTAATGTTAGTTTCTGAATTTACTGTTTGTGTACAGGACATTAGTTTAAAGTTTGCTTTAAAATATTAACGTGTTGCTGAAGATAATAACATCATATATTTAAAAATTGTCCCTCTTCTCCTGGGCTGCCATTTGGCACAGGACACCAATTTAATAATATAGTGTAGGGCCCATAAATACTAAGGACAGCACTGGAAGATGGCATAGGAAGGAGGAACCTTTTGGGAAAGATGGGATCCACCTAACCCTAAATGGAAGCAGGGGTCAATAAACAGGTGGACAAGTTTGATTCAGTGGATATAGTGCACTTAGAGTTCAGAAAGCTTTTGGAAAAGTCTGGGCTATCATTGGCCAGCAATGGCAAACTGTGGCCACTTGGAGTGGGGAGTGACTGTGCCTGGAGGCACGCAAATAAACAAATGATCTGGTGGCCTGCCAGTGTCTAAACCTAACCAGCTACAATGAGACTCACGTGCTGGAGGTGCCCCATCTCTGGGATACAGAATTATTAAGACAGTTAAGTTCAAAGCAGATTGAGAGGAGTTACAAGGGGATCTCACAAAACTGTGAAGCTTGGCAACAAAATGGCAGATGAAATTCAGTGTTGATAAATGCAAAGTAAAGCACATTGAAAACATATTTTCAATTATACATGTTGTGCCAGGATCAAACCAGAAGGATACAAAAGCGTAATGGAAGGGAGTTATATTATCCTTAGACTTAGTACATTTCTGTTCTCAGGGTAAACTGGCAGGGACTAGTCCAGAATCAGCAAGAATTTGCCAGAATCAATGAGGGCAATTAGGCACCTGAAGCTAATCAAGTGGGCTTCCAGAATTAAGTAAGCCAAGGCTAGTTAGAACACGTGGGGCCAAGTAAAGATCCAGTTCAGACAGGGTATAAAAAGAGCTTCTCTGCAGTTTGTTAGTGCATTGGGGAGCCAAGAGGAAGGAAGGAGCACTGCGGAGGGCCTAGGAGGATCAAGCACTAGTGGTTACTAGGAGGAAGAGCCTGAGATAAGGAAGGTGTAGGGGAAGGTGTGAGGAAATAGCTCAGGGATTTTGTAGCTGTCTCACCATTGGTGTTGGAGACTTTTATATGCAGCTGCTGTTACAGGACCCAGGTCTAGTACCCAGAGTAGAGGATGGGCCTAGTTCCCCCTCAATACACACTTCCCTATTTCCACTCTGGGAAAAGCCTGGACGAGGAAATAAAAGGGATCTACCCAGCTCTGTATCATTTAGGAGTCTACTGAGACTGTGGAGTTTGATTTCCCTCTATATCTTATGCTGGCTAATGATGAGAGCTGCTCAACAAACAGCAAGCTGATGCCCTAAGTGTCCTCAGCCCATGCCACATATGCCCTCACACATCCCTGCCCCAGCTCTGAGCCCACCCCATCCTAGCTCTCTCTTGGAGTCTGTGTCCTGCACCCCCTACAGCCTGCTAAATCAACACCTGCTGTGAGCCTCTGAGGAAAGCCATCTACCTGAAAGTGTAGAACCCACCAAGTTTGAGTTGGAGCTTTGTCACAATTCAAAATGAAGGAGTCTAAAGTAGCTGTTACCATTAAGAAAGAGATCTGAGTCATTGTGAATTTGCTCTGAAAATATCTGCTCGATGTGCATGGCAGTCAAAGAAGTTAAAAGAATGTTAGGAATCATTAGGAAAATGGGATAGATATTAAGACAGAAAATATCATAATGTTATGCTGATGATATCTTAAATACTCCATGAAGTTCTACTTGCATCATCTCAAAAAAGATCTATTTAACCTGGAAAGGTATGGAGAAGAGCAACACAAATGATTAAGGGTATCAGACAGCTTCTATATGAGGAGAAATTTTAAAAAGAATGGGATTGCTCAAATTCAGAAAGCGGTAGCTAAGTGGGAACAGGGGCGGCCCGTGTATATAGGCCGACTCGTCCATCGTCTAGGGTTCCGCGTTAAACACGGCACCCAATGATGATGTTACGCCATTGAGGGCTGTGGAGGCGGGGGCGCTGATCGCTCATTCCGCCTGGGGCACCAGCTGCTGGCAGCCAGCCTTGGTCTGCCCCTGAGTGGGAATATGATATATGTTTATATATCTCCATTGGTGTAGAGAAAATGAAAAAGTGCTGTTTACTCCTTCATATAACATAAGAACCAGGGGTCACCCAATTAAGTAAATAGGCAGTAGGTTTAAAACAATGAAAAGGAAGTGCTTTTTTATACAACACACAGTAAACTTGCAAAACTTGTTGTCAAGGAGTGTTGTGAAGGCCAAAAAGTATAATGAGTTCATAAAGGATGGGTCCATCAATGGCTATTAGCCAAGATGGTAAGGGATACAACCCTTTGCTCTAGATGTCCCTAACTTCTGATTTCCAGAAGCTCAGAGTGGATGACGGAATGGATCAGTTGATTGCCTATTCTGTTTATTCTCCCGAAGCACCTGCCACTGGCAACTGTTGGAGGACAGGACACTGGACTAGATGGACCATTCGTCTGATACAGTATGGCCATTCTTATGCTCTTAAGCAGTGTGAAATAGAAAGGGATCATTTTAATTTTTTGACTGTCAAGTACTTTTTTTAAAAAACTGCTAAAATATTTAGTTTAGGGGGAAAAAATGAAATAATAGGTCAGCTCTCGCTAGTTGTTTATTTTACTGCCAACTCAGGGGCATGACTCCCACTATTTTAATCATAGGAGTTCTTTTACATACAGTGGGGAACACAATTATTAAGGCCAAATGAAATAATTACATGATTAACCATGGGTATTTTATTAAGAAAAAAGGAAAAGAAAATATTAAACAAAACAACATAAATGACAATAGAAACAATACACTGGTTATTTTCATTACAATCTCTAAATCTTTCTGTGGAAAGCTTTTTATGAGATTACACTCTTGAATGAGTCTGACTTTGTGGGGGAGGGGCACATTTCTTTGTAAATTGAGACCAAGGTCTTGTTTCCCAAAATTATCATGAAGCCTGTCTCAGTTTATCGTTATATAACTAAAATATTTATGAACAGGAAAGGAAATTTTATGGAAATTTTGGCCCTGTTAGTTATTAATAATATCCAAACAGTTTATCATTGGGCAAAGTAAGCAATAAAGTTGAAATGTTTAAATCTGTTAGAATACATCATTTAAGGCCCAGTTTTTAGAAAAGGCCAATTCCTGCTATTAAGAAGCTAAATCCCTCTTGTTCTCTTGTTCAGGAATCCATGGTCTAACCATTTGGTGATTAACAAGAGAAACTGTTTGAAAATTACAACAGCATTTTCATATTCTAGTAAAATCATTACAAGAGTTTTAAAATTAACTCCTTGGAAGCAGAAGAACCCTCAGTTGCGTATCTTTTTCTGCTTTTCTTTCGAAAAAGGCTTTTCCAAAATTTGGCCCAAATTTCAGAAAAAATCTCCTCTTTTGACACATCCCTTCTTCCCCATACCATGAGGATTATAGGGATGGTGAAAGAACTCATCCACTTTTTCGGAAATTGTTCCAAAAAAGCGGATACGTTCCTTGGATGCAGCATAGCTTTTCCAGGATACCTCTGGTATCCCAGAGAAGCTCTGCAGTCTAGATATAGCTGAAGAGGTTGCTCTTGATGAGTTTTTTAGGTTCCTGATATAACTAATTTCAACAGGAAATTTCTAAAATCCTTTGTGAAGATTTACCTAGATGTTTTTTCTGGAGAGGTGAAAAAAGGTCACTTTACAGCTAGATTTATTATTTTGAAAACCCAACCCCACATACCTTTTCACAGTCAGATCTCTCCTAAAACATCAGTATTTTATGTGGCTTGTTTTCTTGATGTTTTCCACCGAATTTCGCAAAGGAAGATATCCCAGTCTAGCAAAAAAAAACCTCTTAGGGGTTTGTCTCTTGATCCAAGGTCCTTAGAGTTACATTCCCTCTGTTATAGCAATTAAACTTTTATTAAATATTTTGTACAAAGCACAACTTTCAATGATCATTGTATCTTTTGAACATTGCACAAAGGAAAATAGTATAAAAATTAAAACGGTAAGTTTTAAGATGCAGCTTCTCTGAGCTTATGTAACACTCTTTGTCTGTTAAATGTGATATTATGGTTAAAGATGATTTATCTTCCTGACATTTACTTGTCTTTGTGAGATAAAGCTGAAGCCTCTTGGAATTCCTTTTGTTAGCATGAATATTTCATGTAATTAAACAAACACAAATATATGCATGTGAGTATCTTTCCTCCATGCACCATGTATATGCGAGTTACAAGAGAGAGGCAAGATGGGTGAGGTAATATCTTTTAATAGATCAAATTCTGTTGGTGAAAATGACAAGCTTTTGAGCAACACAGGGTTTTTCTTCAGGTCTGAGTCAGAAACTGGTCCAATATTATCTCGCCTATCTGGCACTAATACTGCTACAACAGCACTGGGAATGATGAATGCATTGTAAGCCTAAGTAAAGGCACAGACCAGCTTAATGACAAAAATATGATAATTTTATTAATATAATTTTTTCATTGTATTGAGGTCACTTGGAAGGAGAGCCCAGGGGAGAGTGGAGGGCCAGATCACAGGTGCAGCTCACCCCTGAGCTAACATATGCTTTAAATCCAATGTATGTTTTTTTAATCATTACAAGAATAGAATTGAAACATAAATATATAAAACTTGCTGAATAGGCAAATACTCAGAAGCAGAGTTACTTATTTTGTTTGCACTTGGTGATGGGATTGTTTGGAACAATGCATTTAAGAATCTAGAAGTGAACTAGACCAATTACAATTACTTTTTCTTAACATCTAAATTTAAGTGAAGTAGTAATAAATAAGCTAGTGTGGAATCTTTAGAAAAGCTGGATCTGAAACTTCCCCAAAGTTCAGGAGTGTTTGGTTCTGGTGTTTTGGTTTAGCCCAATAATCTTTTTTTGATGGCTCCAGGGAAACACAAAACACATAAACAAGTCTCACCACAATACTCAGTACGGTACTCAATGCTTTTTTTGCTTCAGTCAGCTCCCAGTCTGCTGCACTGGGCAGCATAGAGTGGGAAGGAGGTGAGCAGCCCTCCGTAATGAAAGAACAGGTTAAGGACTATTTGGAAAAGCTGGACATGCGCAGGACCATGGAGCCGGATCTAATGCATCTGAGGATGCTGAGAGATTTAGTTACTGTGATTGCAGAACCATTGGTCATTAACTTTGAAAACTTTGTGGCAATCAGGAGAGGTCCTGGACAATTGGTAAAAGGCAAATGTAGTGCCCATCTTTTAAAAAAGGGAAGAAGGGAACTGGGGAACTACAGACCTGCCAGCTTCATCTCAGTCCCTTGAAAAATCATGGAGCAGATCCCCAAGGAATTCATTTGAAACAGTTGGAGGTGAGGAAGATGATCAGGAACAGTCAACATGGATTCACCAAGGACAAGACTCTTGTGTAAATTACATGGCCATGGGATAAGAGGGAAGGTCCTTTCTTGCATTGAGAACTGGTTAAAAGACAGGAAACAAAGGGTAAGAATAAATGGTAAATTTTCAGATTGGAGAGGGGTAACTAGTGGTGTCCCCCAAGGATCAGTCCTGGGACCAATCCTTTTCAACTTATTCATAAATGATCTGGAGAAAGGGGTAAGCAGTGAGGTAGTAAAGTTTGTAGATGATACAAAACTGTTTAGGATAGTCAAGTCAGAAGCAGACTGTGAGGGACTCCAAGAAGATCTCACCAAACTGAGTGATTGGGCAACAAAATTTACATAAATGTGTTTTCAACCAGGGAATAAGTTTGAAGTGTCTCTTTGTTTTGTTTTCCATTGCAATGAATTGAAAAAAAGTGAGTCATTTACTCAAGAAATGGAAAGAGGTAACTAGTAATGTCCTGTAGGGGTCTGTACTGGAACCAATCCTATTCTGTGTATTCATAAATAATCTGGAGAATGGGAAAAATAGTGAGGTGGCAAAATTTGCAGATGATACCAAACAGCTCAAGAGAGTTAAGACCAAGGCAGACTGTGAAGATCTTCAAAAGGATCTCACAAAACTAGGTGACTGGGCAACAATATGGCAAATGAGTTTTAATGATGATAAATGCAAAGTATCATGGCTTGGCTTCGCGAACGAAGATCTAGGAAGGAAATCCACATCTTCTGCAGGCACGCTGGTGGCTGACGAGGCCTAAGTGGGACAGGCAGGTCCTGCCACAACGGCTGCAAATATAGGTCTGATCCGGGATAGGTGCTGGGGGGTCACGGTTCTTCTTCCTTCTCCTTTTGTCCTCCATACAGGCCCTGCGGGTATCTTCGAAGAAGGAGGAGGCCTGGTGGACTGTGTGCCGCCAGGAGTTGCGATCAGCTGCTTGTGTTGCCCACTGATGGTAATCGATACAACAAGCAGTGAGGGACTTCTTCAGGGAGTCTTTGTACTGCTTTCATGGTGCCCCTATGTCGCGGTAGCCAGAGGACAGTTCCCCATACAGCACGATCTTGGGTAGGCGGTGCCCTGCCCTGCCCAGCAAAGCTGTATCTTGAGGACCATGGCCTTAATGCTGGTGACCTCCGCTAACTCAAGGACTTCAGTGTTGGCGATGAAGTCACTCCAATGACTATTGAGGATTGTGTGGAGGCAGCGCTGATGGAAACGCTCGAGGAGACTCAGGTGATGACGGTACGTGACCCAGGACTCAGCGCCATACAAGAGAGTGGTCAGCACAACAGCTTTGTAGACGCTGACCTTCGTGTCTCTTTTGAGGTTGCTGTTGTTCCAGACATGTTTGTATAGTCTGCCGAATGCACTGTTTGCCGTGGCCAGCCTGTTATTGACTTCTTTGTCGATCTTGGCGTCAGACAAGATCATGCACCCCAAGTAGCTGAACTGGTGGACAACTTTCAGTTCTGTTTGTTCGATGAAGATGCTTGGTGGATGGTGCTCCTCGTGGGGTGCGGGCTGATGAAGAACTTCAGTCTTCTTCAGGCTGACTTCAAGACCGAAGATCTGAGCAGTTTTTGTGAAACAAGATGTAATTCGCTGCATAGCTGCCTCTGTGTGAGCAAGGAGGGCGGCATCATCAGCAAACAACAGTTCCCTGATCAGTTTCTCCATGGTCTTTGTGTGGGCCTGCAAACGCCTCAGGTTGAACACGCTCCCGTCGAGACGAAAGCGGATATATATGCCATCAGCGTCGTCAAGGTCCTCTGTGACCTGCTGGAGCATCATGCTGAACAAAATGGTGAACAGTGTGGGAGCAAGAACACAGCCCTGTTTCACGCCGTTTGCAATAGGGAAAGGCTGCGAGAGGTTACTGCTATGTCTGACTTGTCCAAGCTGGTCTTCATGATCATGGTGAGGAACTTCGGTGGGCAGCCTGGTTTTTCCAGGATTTTCCAAAGTCCCTGCCTGCTCACGGTGTCAGACGCTTTTGTCAGGTCCACAAAGGTGACATACAACGCTTTGTTTTGCTCCCGGCACTTCTCCTGGATCTGTCTCAGGACAAACACCATGTCTGTGGTTCCCTGGTTGGCTCTGAAGCCACACTGTGTCTCTGGGAGGTGATCTTCTGCTATTGCGGGTACCAGTCTATTCAGCAGTACTCTTGCAAGGATTTTGCCGGCGATGGACAGAAGTGTTATGCCGCGATAATTGGAACAGTCTGACTTTTCCCCTTTGTTCTTGTACAGGGTGATGATGACTGCGTCCTTGAGGTCATGAGGGAGTTTACCCTGCTCCCAGCAGCAGACGAAGAATTCATGGAGTTTGGTGTACAGTGCTGGGCCTCCGTTCTTCCATACCTCAGGAGGGATGCCATCAACTCCTGCAGCTTTACCACTCTTCAGCTGTTCAATGGCTTCCTCAGTTTCTTGTAATGTTGGTGCCACATCCAGTTCAGTTTTCACTAGTTGTTGTGAGATGCGGTCAATCGCTGGTTCTTGGACTGAGCGGCTAGCATTGAAGAGGGTGTAGAAGTGCTCAGACCAGCGGTTCAGGATAGAGTCCTTTTCGGTGAGCAGTTCTTTTCCGTCTGCACTCCGTAAGGGGCTCAGGATTTGGTATGAGGGGCCATATACCGCTTTTAGAGCTTCGTAGAATCCCCTGTAGTCGCCAGTATCAGCGCAAAACTGAGTTCTTACTGCGAGGTTGGTCCACCACTTGTTTTGAATCTCTCGAAGCTTGCGCTGGAAAGTGCTGCATTCCAGGCGGAAGGCTGCTTTTTTGTGCGGGCAGGATGGTTGGGCCAGGTGGGCCTGGTGTGCTGACCTCTTCTTTGACAGCAGCTCTTGGACTTCTAAGTTGTTCTCATCGAACAAATCCCTGTTCTTCTTCATGAAGAATCTGAGGATATCTTCAGATGTTTGCAGAACAACAGTTTTGATACAATCCCATAGCACTTCTGGAGCTGGAGGTGAGTCTGCTAAGCAGCTCGGTTCCTCTCTCCTGGAAAACCGCCTTGACTGCGGCAGACTGAAGGCTGCAGACTTTGAGCTTCTTCCACGGGGTGCCACCTTTCCTTGGTTTGGGCTAAAATTGGAAGCTGAGTTTGCAGCGGACAAGGCGATGGTCTGTGTGACACTCAGCGCTGGGCATTACTCTGGTGTGAAAGACATCTTTTAGATCACACTGGCGCACTAGGATGTAGTCTATGAGATGCCAGTGTTTTGACTGAGGGTGCATCTTCAGACTGTCTTTCTGCTGGAAGATAGTGTTGGTACTGGAAAGCTGCTGTTCCGTGCAGAGTTCAAGTAACAAGCGTCTATTATCGTTGCAGCTGCCTACACCATGCCTTCCAAGTACGCCTTTCCAGGTTTCCGAGTCTCTGCCCACTCTGGCATTGAAGTCGCCCAGGATGACAATCTTGTCATCAGCTGGAACATCCTGCAGAAGGCTGCATAGGTCGGAATAAAACTTGTCTTTGTCAGCAGTGTCTGCCTGGAGAATTGGAGCATACACACTAAACAGTGTGGTGTGTTGCTGGTCACGAAGTGGTAGATGCATTGAGATGATGCGGTCAGAGTGGCCGGTTGGCAGGCTTGCAAGCTTGATAGCGATGGAGTCCCTGATCATGAAGCCGACACCTAAAAGGCGTCTCTCTGTCACTGGTTTGCCTGACCAGTAGAGGGTGTAGCCTGCGCCATGCTCTCTTAGACTGCCTTCTTCTGAAAAGCGGATTTCGCTGAGTATGGCGATGTCAACATCCAGTCTAGTGAGTTCGTGTGCAATTAAAGCGGATCGTCGCTCAGGTCGAATGCTGTCGGCTGAGTCTAACATGGTTCTGATGTTCCAGCATGCGAGTTTAAGTTCTTTCCCACCTTTTAAGGCAAGTGGGATGCGCCGTTGATTCTTTGATATATTTCGACCGCATATGGAGATGCCCGTTGACCGTGGTAAGCCAACTGGGGGAGAAGGAGACGAGCTTTGTTTAGGCCACCTTTTCTAGGCCCCTCTCCATGTGGAGCAAGCAGTGCTGTCCCTAAAAAAGGCTGCTTGGTCGATCAGGGTGCTGCCGAGTGATGATGTCGTCTCCAGGTCATCATCAGACGACCACTAGCGTCTGAGCCGCCTGCGTGCAGGATTGAGACTGCGGCTGCCAGTGTCATCTTACACCTGCCGAGTTCGCCCCTTTCCCATCGCTACAGGACTTAGTGAGACCGGGGGGAGTAGACGTGAGTATTTCCTTCTTGCCTGTGCAAAGGAGCTTTCAAGTGGAGTGCAGTGTGCGCGGAATTGGCTCCACCCTTTAAACCCGGGGTTCAGCTGCCATGAGCTAGCAAGCTGGGACGGTGACAGCGAGGTCCTCGGGCCATAGGTTTTACATCAGAGTTTCCTTCTCCTAGGCAGACGGCCTTCCAGGGCTGAAGAGATCCACCTTCCCTGCTATTTCAAACCATAGCTGGTAGGCCAAAGTAATGCATATTGAAAAACATAAGCCCAACTATATGTATAAAGTAATGGGGATTAAATTAGCTATTATCACGCAAGAGAGATCTTGGAGTCGTTATGGCTAGTTCTCTGAAAAAATCCACCCAATGTGCATCAGTAGTCAAGAAAAAGAAAATAATGTTAAGAATAATTTAAAAAGGGATAGAGAATAAGACAGAGGATATCTTATTGCCTTTATATAAATCCATGGTATGCCCACATCTTGAATACTGTGTGGAGATGTTATTGCCTCACATTGGCATTTGAAAAAGTTCAGCAAAGGGCAACAGAAATGATTAGGGGTTTGGAACGGTTGCCATATGAGGCAATCAGCTTAGAGAAGAGAAGACTGGGGAAGGGGTATGATAGAGGTCTATAAAATCATTACTGATGTGGAGAAAGTAGATAAGGAAAATTATTTACTTACATAACACAAGAACTAGGGGGTCACCAAATGAAATTAATAGGTAGCAGATATAAAGCGCACAAAAGAAATATTTTTTCACACAATGCACAGTCAACCTGTGGAACTTCTTGTCAGAGGATATTGCAAAGACCAGAACATTAACATGGTTAAAAAATGCTAGATAATTTCATAGAAGATAAATCCATCAGTGGCTACTAGGAATGGTGTCCATAACCACTGTCAGAAGCTGGGAACGGGCAACAGGAGATGAATCACTTGATTACCTATTCTGTTCATTCCCTTTGAGGCACCTGGCAGTGACTACTGTTGGAAGACAGATTACCGGACTAGATGGATGTTAGGTCTGATCTAGTATAACTATTTTTTCTGTTCTTATAAATTTGTTAGAAACAGAAAATAATTTTGTAATGGATTTCTGATGTTAGAATTTCATGACAGTCTTATATTTTCAAAGGCCTATCTAACCCCATTATAATGGCTCAGAAATTACTCTGAAGGGAAATTAGCTCATTTAAAACTGTTCCATCCAGTCAAGGATCCACCTGCCTGTGTCACTTAGGATATGTCTACACTACCCCCCCTAGTTCGAATTAGGGGGGTAATGTAGTCATTCGGAGTTGCAAATGAAGACCGGGATTTTAATTTTCTGGGCTTCATTTGCATGATGCCGGCTGGCGCCATTTTTAAATGCTGGCTAGTTGGGACCCCGTGCCACGGGACTACACGCGGCATGGACTAGCTAGTTCGGATTAGGCTTCCTATTCCGAACTAGCTGTACGCCTCGTGGAATGAGGCTCTCCTGGAAATGAAGTGTACAGCTAGTTCGGAATAGGAAGCCTAATCCGAACTAGCTAGTCCGTGCCGTGTGTAGCTGTGCGGCACGGGGTCCGAACTAGCTGGCATTTAAAAATGGCGCCGACCAGCATCATGCAAATGAAGCCCGGGAAATTCAAATCCCGGGCTTCATTTGTAACTCCGAATGACTACATTACCCCCCTAGTTCGAACTAGGGGGGTAGTATAGACATACCCTTAGTCTGTTAATGAGCTCATTAATATTAAAGTAGTCTTTCTGTTTTCTATCATCCACTAAAGAAATAAAATCTCTTCATGTGTCTGATGAAGAAACAAGTACAGAGGGAGTTCACGTGCTTTTCCCATGACTATTTTTGTTTTTCAGAGTAAAACATCAATATTGCTTGCTTTAACTTAGGTTCTTTTTAAAAACTCATTACAGATACACCAAATTAGTACAGCAGATAAAATGAAGCTAAATAAGAATTAGTAAAGTACTGAAAAACGGATGAAATTTGTTTAATTAATTTATAAAGTTGTAATTAACCTCTCCAGTGGCCCAATTAAAGTGCAGAAGATATAGCTGAAGATATTCTTTAAATGGAACTAAAATTACTTTAAATTGCAGTTTACTCCGCCAAGCAATTAGTTTCATTCCTGGTTTAACCAGCTAAATTAGAAACATCAAATATGAGGGGGGAAAATAATCAAAATATTGTGAAAGCAGCTTTGAATAGATGAAAATATGCACAAATGGCTCCAGCTGGATTGGAGTTCCATTGCAAGATTATAAAAAAGTGATGAAAAGTACTTCAATGACTAGCTAGCAGATGCATTGAAAGTCCTGTGACTACAGCCGCACTGTTACAATGTTGAGAAGTACTTGGTTACAACACTACAACCCCAAGACTAATTTGTAAAATATGTCTTGATTTGTCACAAACGTAAACCATGATTTCACAATGCATCTGTAGCTTTTGGATCATATTCTCCTGTTTCACTGATGTCATCTACACTGCCTTGTCTACACTGAGAGAGAAGGTTGAATTTATTAACGTCAATTTTCTAGCATCCAATTTTGTAAAGTCAAAAGTTCATGTCCTCACTTTGCACAAAAATTCAACATAGTTTGACCGAGTGCATTCCCAGTTGTGTGGCTACCATTGATTTTGAACAATGCACTGTGTGTAGCTATCCCACGGTTCCTGCCACCCCTTCTCATTCTGTGTTATGCTCCCAGTGCTTGCTGGCACCAAACAGTGCAGTGGGTAGTTTGGGGTTCATATTATCAGTGTCCCATAATGCACTCATATGCTCCCGCCCCACTTTTTGAAAGCAATGACAAACAGTTTTTTTGCACCTTCTGCCCCCGCCTCTCCCCTCTCCCCCCTCCCCCGGTTATCCATGTAGACACCATAGCAGTGTAAACACGGAACCCAGCATGGAACTCATCCAGCAGTAAAGTACTAAGGCAATCATATTAACCATTTTGTACCTTATGTTGCATTATGTCCAGAGTGTATCGAGGACCCACCTACATGAGGAAGGGAAGTTATAAACATAATCTTCCGGGAAGCATTTAGGCACAGTGATTGGCAAATACTGCTGGCATTTGATCCTATTGACACAGTGGAATGCTGGTTCTGGTGTCATAAGACAAGCACAGACTGGTGGAACCACGTAGTTATGTAACTATTGGATGATCAGAAGTGGCTGCATTACATTCGCATGTGTAAGGCCACTTTCATAAAAGCTTGCAAATTGCTATCCCCTTCCATGTAGTGCAGCAATGACAGAATGTGCTCTGACAGAGGAGAAGCGAGTGGCAATAGTCCTGTAGAAGCTTTCAATGCCAGACAGCTACTGGTCAGTTAGGAATCAGTTCAGAGTGGGGAAGTCTACAGTGGGGGGCTGTTGTGATACAAGTAGCAAAAGTAATCAATACCCTTCTGCTAAGAAGGATAGTGACTTTGGGGGGTATGTCTAGACAGTGGGGCTATTTCAGGATACTGGAAATATCTGAAATACTTTTTTCAAAATAACGGGCACACAATTTGGGCATCCCTGCAACCCTCATTCTACGAGGGTTAATGGATGTCTTGAAATAGCACATTATTTTGAAATTTGATGCTGTGTAGATGCGCCAAATTTTGAAATAAGCTATTTTGAAATATAATCAAAATAAGATCATTTTATTTTGAGTTGATGGTGCTGTGTAGATGCACCCTGAGAAATGCACAGGATATAGTGGAGGGGTTTGCATACCTTGCGTAATTTATCTTTGCGTATCTTTGTGGATCTTGATATTTCAAAATAGTTTATTTCAAAATTTGGCACATCTACACAGCGCCAAATTTTAGAATAAAGTGGAATGAGGGTTACAGGGATTCCAGAGTAACACGCTCATTGTTTTGAAAAATATTTCAAAATAACAGGCTTGTTTAAAAGATGCAGGGTAACTATTCTGAAATAGCCCTGCTGTATAGACATACCCTAAATGTGTTAGGGCAATAGATGGAATGCATATCCCTATCTTGGCACCTGGCAACCTTGCCAAAGAGTACATAAACTCCAAATACATAAACTTCTTGATGGTTCTGCAGGTGTTAGTGGATCATAAGGACCATTTCACCAACATCAACTTGGGATAGTCAGGAAAGGTTCATGACACATACATTTTTAGGAACTCCTTCCTGTCTCTTCAGAAAGCTGCAAGGTAGAACTTTATTCCCAGATTGGAAAATTATCAGCAGAGGCATTGAAATGTCAATAGTGATCCTTGGAGATCCATGGTAAACCTTGACTCATGTAGATGTACACAGGCAGCCTGGACCATAGGAAGGAGCAGTTCAGCTACAGGCTGAGTAAGTGCAGAATGGTGGTAGAATGTGATTTTAGATGTTTAAAGGGAAGTTTTCACAGTTTATTGAGTGGGTTAGATCTCAGGGAAATCAAAATTTCCATTGTTATGGATGCCTGCTGTGTGCTCCATAATATCTCTGGGTGTGTCTAGACTACGTGGCTCCGTTGACAGAGCCATGTAGATTAGTTTACTCGAAAAAGGGAAATGAAGCGGCGATTTAAATATTCGTCGCTTCATTTAAATCAAAATGGCCGCCGCTCTGTGCTGATCAGCTGATTGTCAGCATAGCGCGGCAGTCTAGACGGGGATCTGCCGACCCCAGAACCCTTCATTGGCAGATCCTGTAAGCTGTTGACGGAGCCATGTAGTTTAGACACACCCTCTGAGAGTCAGGGGGAAAGTTTTATGCCAGGATGGGTAGCCAACGTACAGAGCCAGCTGGCAATTATGAGCAGTTACATAGCAAGATAATAAGGACAGCACAGTGAGGGGCTTTGGAAATCAGAGAGGCTTTGAAAAACAGCTTTGTGAATGATCAGACAGTGATATGACAGTCATGCATGTTGCTCTTAATGAGGTGCGCCCCCACATTGTGTGCTTGTAAAATCTGTAAATCTTCTCCCAACACAAGCAATAAAGAGACTGTTGAGAAATCATACATTTTTATTTCTGAAACACAGGAAAGCAGGGATAGAAAAGGAGTTCAGGAGGAGAGCATCATGGTGGGGGAGGGAGGAGAGAAGAGAAGGGAAAGCGTATTTTAAGCCCCCTATACAACAATTACAGGTATTAGAAGGACAGCCTTTTGTTCTGGGATGCATCCCTGGGAGTTGAGTGGCTGCCCTAGGAGAGTAGGCCATGGAATGTGGTGAGGAGGGAATGTGGGCCTATGTATGTGGCTGTCCTGGAAGTCCACCATTCATGTCATCATCTTCACCATGACCATCAAAACTCTCTCCTGGGTCTTCTTTTCACATTCCCTGAACATTTTCCCATCCTCACACTCCACTCGTATCTCCTGCAGCAGCATTTTCCTCCACTCATTTAATTGCTCCCTGTCCAAGAGGGAAAATTTCATTTGCTCTGTGAACATGTCATCCCTAATACATTTTTGCCTTTGGATTTGTGCTAGCCAGACCACTGGAGAAGCTGGGAGACTGTGCAGCGTGCTTGTTGCTGCATCCCCTATAATGAAAAGTGAAGGACAGACTTTACAGGAGATAAATTGTGGAGCGTAAAACCTAATCTCTTACCATAAAGGAAGGCCTGTCCAAAGACAATAGGAAAGTGTTTTGTACAAGGCTACAGTTATGTTTTTAAGTACCCACTCTGCAGGTACTCCACAGAGATCTTAGAAGAGCAGCTGTACTCAGTTTGGTGACAGGCATGGTAAGGAACAGGCTGGGGCTTGAGTCTGCAGAGGAGGAGGGGAGTCTGGGCTTGGAGGCAAGGCAAGACACGGCAGGGACTCATGCAGTGACAATGTGTTTGCCACCCCCTGTTTGCTGGGAGAGTGCAACTTTCCCTTCCCACAAGAGCATGTGGGCAGGCGTGGGGAGGGGGTCTGGGTGAGGCGGCAAGGCAGAACAGGGCAAGGGCTCACACAGTGGCGTGTGTTCAGCAGCACCCCTGTTTGTCAGAAGAGTGCAACTTTCCCTTCCTGCAGGAGCATGTGGGAGAATGGAGGAAGGGGCCAGGCATGGCAGGGGCTCAGGCCATGCTTCATTGGGGATAAGCAAATGGAGGTTTACTGTTGTGGTATCAGTTAATAGCTTCACCTGCTTTATCCTGGCTGCCATGCGCGGTATTAGTCTTCTCAGAATCACACAGAATGATAAGGAGAGGATGCTGAATTAATGTGGCCAGAAACCCGGACCTTATGCTGCAATGCTTTGTGTCACAATGATGCTTGACCACTTACTGCTGGCCTGGTCTGGGAAGGTGTTCTACTATGGAGAATGGAATAAGGCAGGCCTCCCCAGAAAACTTGTGAAAAAGATGAAAGAGTTTCTCTCTGAGGGCATGTCTAAACTACACCCATTTTTCGAAAGAGGGATGTAAATTAGACATATCGAAATTACAAATGAAGCCAGGATTTGAATTTCCTGGGCTTCATTTGCATAATGGTGGCTGTGCGGTCTTTCGAAAAAGGGCTTTTTGAAAGTAAAACTGCTGTCTAGATGGTGTTCTTTTGAAAGAAACACCTCTCCTCAAAAAATGAGGAGTATGGGATCTTTCCAAAAAGGTTTCTTTTTTTCAAAAGAACCCCATATAGACGGCAGTTTTACTTTAGAAAAGTCCTTTTTTGAAAGACTGCGCGGCTGCCATTATGCAAATGAAGCACGGGAAATTCAAATCCTGGCTTCATTTGCAATTTTGATCTGTCTAATTTGCATCCCTCTTTCGAAAGAGGGGTGTAGTTTAGACATACCCTGAGAGCTTTATGCAGATGTGCAGTGAGGATTCCCACTCCATCTCCTTTTTCTCTTCCTCATCCACACTATCCTCCATGCTGCTGCCCGCGGGTGCCTGAGGAGTATCTTGAGAAGAATCCACAGACTGGCTAGGGAAACTGATTGGGTCTACCCATAGAATCCCATGCAGCTGCTTATAGAAGTGGCATATTTGCTGCAATGATCCGTACTGTCTATTTGCCTCCTTTGTCTTCTGGTACGCAGGCCTGAGCTCCTTTATTTTCATGCAGCACTGCTGGATGTCTCTGGCATATCCTTTGTCCACCAAGCCCTGTGTGGTCCTGGCATAGATATTAGTGTTTCATTTGCTGGTTCATAGTTCTGCCTGAACAAATTCCTCTCCCCACACAGGAACAAGGTCCAGAATCTGCATGCTTACATGCTCATCTCCTGCATGCCGCACCAGTGCCAAATTAAACAAGCATGCTGATGCTCATTTGAAACTTTGGTCATTCATGGTCAGGTGTACTACTGAGGTGTGCTGCTTGCTCAGAGGTCTGATCACCATGCTGGCAACACAGGAAATGAAATTCAAATTTTCCTGGGGCCTGTGTACCTGGAAAGCAGCAGAGTTGAAAGTCCTAGCCAGAGATGTCACAATGGGGACACATTCCAGAGGTCAAGGACATCAACTTTCACAGCACTGCATCTGTACTACCATGCAAGGTTGAATGTATCATTTCCCCTCATGAAAAGCAGCAGTACTGATATCAACGTTAACAGCCTTTAAAGTACATGGAACAGGCTTGGTGGTGTGGACTTATTGTTTAGAAAATTGACCTAATGCAGATAAATTCAACCAAAACTCCCATGTAGACCAGGCCTGAAGTAATTCCAATAGAGCTACTTTGGATTTACATTAAACAAGCATTGGCCCTTGAATTTTATCAGAGCTACAGGATATTTTTGGAACAGAGTTAAAATAGAATGACAGAAGGTAAGAGTGTAGCTGTTATTTTTGCTAAATTAATCTTGAAAACATAACTCAGTGTAACTGAAGCAGAGACATCCTCCTGAGCTGACAGAACTTGAAACACTAGCTCTGAGAGCTGTGACCTGACCCATTAATCTCTATAGATGCTAACTCATATAATACTCTAAATGTCAATTTGAGTGGGGCAGAAAGAGATAATTCCATGTTCTGGAGGATTTTAATATTTTGAAATATGGTTAATTTAAAGTAGGAATGAAAACAAAAATTGGACTTTAGCCTGGATTCTGTTGAAACTTAACTGAAATTAAATCACCTCCACAGCATTTTTCAATATTGACAAAGTAAAATTGTTAACAATGTTGACAGTAGAGAGGCTCAGAAAAATTCTGATGAAATGTATATGATTATGTCTGAATTGAAAATTTCAGTATGCACAAATTCTGCTGAAAAACTATTTTATTGGAATTTTTTTGA
The DNA here is from genome assembly GCF_052426305.1 of Pelodiscus sinensis. NCBI lineage: Eukaryota > Metazoa > Chordata > Testudines > Trionychidae > Pelodiscus > Pelodiscus sinensis. The sequence goes on along the minus strand of NC_143052.1, from coordinate 60,751,363 downwards.
CCACGTTTTTAAAGTCAACGTTGTTAACAAATGTTCCTATTTATCAAAGCATGTTAACAAGGAGAAAGAGGCTCATGTTATGAAGATCTTCAAAATCTTCAATGAATGATGGCTCTTTTGTCTCAACCAAACGGCGGGGTAGAGGAGTACTGCCCAGGGCCCCCACATCAAGAAGCAGACAGGTTCAGGTAGCGCACCAGAGCTTGGCATGAAGGAAAACAAAGCTCTATCATTCTCAAACATTTTTGTTATTTCTGGAAAGTTTTCCTCTCTTTTCCAGTCATTTGAATGGAGTGCATTTGTGTACATCTGGAGTGACTATGCCTGCTACTGTTAAGAGCAGAGGCATTTTTTTGCTAATCCTCTACTTTATTTGTCCCAGTGACTTTAAGGGTATGTCTACACTACAAAGTTAATTTGAACTAACGGACGTTAGTTCGAATTAACTTTGATAGGCGCTACACTAGCGCTCCGCTAGTTCGAACTTAATTCGAACTAGCGGAGCGCTTAGTTCGAACTAGGTAAACCTCATTTCACAAGGACTAATGCCTAGTTCGAACTTACTAGTTCGAACTAAGGGCTGTGTAGCCCTTTAGTTCGAACTAGTGGGAGGCTAGCCCTTCCCAGCTTGCCCTGCTGGCCACTCTAGCCAACACCAGGCAAACTCTACTGCCCCCCTCCCGGCCCCGGAGACCTTAAAGGGCCACGGGCTGGCTACAGTGTTTGTGCCAGTTGCAAGGCTGCCAGCACCCTGCCAGCAGACCCTGCACCTGACACCCCCTGAGCCAGCCACCCGATGCCCCTCAGCCCTCCCCCTCTTCCCGGGACCAGCCTGGCGGCTCCCAGGAGCCTGCCCGGGGACGCAAGAGGCGGGCGCCTGCGTGGTCTAGTGCGGAGATCGTGGACCTCATCCAGGTTTGGGGGGAAGCTTCCAATGTCTACGATCTCTGCACTAGCCACAGGAACGCGGCCGTCTACGGCCGCATAGCTGCCAGCCTGGCCGCCAGAGGCCACCACCGCAGCAGGGAGCAGGTCCGCTGCAAGATTAAGGGCCTGCCTGCCAGGGGCCGACCCAGAGGCCTGCCCCCACTTTCTGGCTCTGGACCGCATCCTGGGGGCTCATGCCGTCCCTGCCCCCCGGGAGGTGATTGACACTGGGGCAGAGGGACCACTCCCTGACACGGAGGAGGAGGAGGAGGACACCGAGAGCCAGGAGCCTGCCGGCAGCCTGCCCAGGACCCCCGAGGCACCCCACTGAGCCGCTCGCCTGTGTCGTCCAAGGCCGGGGAGGCGTCCACATGTGAGTACCATCATGCTCCCCTTATGTGTACGGGGGGCTGGGGCGAGAGGGAGCCCAGGGACCGTGCACCTGGGCCTTGCCCACCACGGAGCAGCAGCTGGGTGTCATGCAGGGGCCCTGGCCTTGCAGAGGGGGGCTGGGTTTCACCCACCTGGGCCCCAGGGAGAATTGACCGCTGTTCTTGTTTCACCACAGCTGCAGCACCTGGGCCTGCAGGGCACACCACCCCGCCTGCAGCAGCCGCCTGCGCCCAGGCCAGCAGGAGAGCCAGGAACCAGGAGGAGTACCAGCGGCGGCACCTCCGCTTCCTGGATCACCAGCTCTGCACGCAGGACCACTGGGTCCAGGAGGACCTTCGTCTGCACCAACGGAGCTTGGAGGCACTGGAGGAGCAGGGCCGTGCCCTCAGAGGCCACCTCCTCAACCGGTTCCCGCTTCCTCCTGCTCCTGCTCCCCCTGCTCCTGCTTCCTCCGCAGCCCCTGTCCCTCCTGCCCCAACCTCCACACTCATTTCCCCCCGAGGCCCCCGCACCCGCAGTGCTGCAAGACGGGCGAGGCAGCCGGACCCCCACCCCTGAGCTTTCCATTCCCTTCCTCCCTTCCCTCCTCTTCCAGCTCCATCCTCCCAGGTTTCCCCCTCCCCTCTCCCACCCTCACTCCTCCGTCCCCCCACCCCACTTATGTTAAATAAAATGAGGGGTTGTTTGCCAAAACAGGTGTCTTTATTTGACATTAGGAAGGGTGGTTAGGAAGGGGATAGGGGAAGGGGGGGAGGGTGGAAGAAGGCCCCAGTGGGGCATGCAGGGAGAGTTCAGTCCTCCTCCTCCTCCACCAGGAAGCTCTCCCGCAGGTCTTCCCGGATCCGGACGGCCCCCCGGTGGGCTTCCCGGACGGCGGCGGTGCGGGGCTGAGCGTAGTGGCCAGCCATGCGGTCAGCCTCAGCCATCCAGGCTGGCAGGAAAGCCTCCCCCTTTCTCTCACACAAATTGTGCAGCACAGAACATGCTGCCACTACAGGAGGTATATTGTGCTCGGTGAGGTCCAGGCGGGTGAGGAGACATCAAAAGTGGGCTTTCAGTCGCCCGAAGGCCCCCTCCACCACAATGCGGGCCCTGGTGAGCCTGGCATTGAAGGCCTGGCGGGAGGGATTGAGGTGCCCCGTGTAGGGCTTCATCAGCCACGGCTGCAGTGGGTAGGCAGCATCCCCCACCAGGCACACGGGCATGTCCACGTCCCCGACCCTGATGTGGCGGTTGGGGAAGAAGGTCCCGGCCTGCAGCCTCTGGCACACGGAGGGATTCCGGTACACCCGTGCTTCGTTTGCCTTGCCGGACCAGCCCACATTAATGTCTGGTGCACTGTCCCCGGTGGTCACACACGGCCTGCAGGATCACAGAGAAGTACCCCTTGCGGTTGACGTACCGGGAGGCCTGGTGTTCCGGGGCACGGATGGGGATGTGCGTCCCGTCGATGGCCCCCCCGCAGTTGGGGAAGCCCAGGGCGCTGAAGCCCCGGATGACGGCGTCTGGGTCAGCGAGGCGGACCACCCTGCGGAGCAGCACCTGGTTGATGGCCCTGACCACCTGCGGAGAGACACAGCAAAGCGCGAATCAGTGGGGCGCCCGGGTGGCTGGGAGTGTTCGTGCCCTGGCAGTGCCCCGCGCCCCACTCCCGGAAGCAACCCCCCTGGGCGGCGTGTAGTATGGCTGGGAGAGACCGGTGCGGGGCACTTTCGCCTCCTCCCTCCCCCCCTTTTTCCCTGGGGCGGCCCATCCCCTCCTTGCAGCCCTCCTCCTGCCCCGGTCCAGTGGCCGGCGAGTGCCGTACCTGCATGAGCACCGCTCCGACGGTGGATCTCCCCATGCCGAACTGGTTCCCAATGGATCGGTTGCTGTCCGGCGTGGAGAGCTTCCAGAGGGCGATGGCCACCCGCTTCTGGAGGGGGATGGCGGGCCTCATGCGAGTGTCCCTTCTGCGCAGAGCTCCAGGAAGGAGTCCCTCCTCATCCTGAAATTCTGGGTCCACTGTCGGTCTTCCCAGTGCTCCAGGATGATGCGGTCCCACCAGTCGCTGCTGGTGTCAAGACGCCAGATGCAGCGGGATACACCGGCGTCTGGGCGCCACCGCAGCTCCTCCACAGCCCCCATGGCGGCCAGGCGGAGAGGCAGGGGGCTGACGTGCACCATGTGGTGCCAGGCAGCCTCCAGCCATTGCTGGCAGGCTTGCAGCATCAAGTCCAGAAAGTGCACCAGAAGGTGCAGGGCAAGCTCTGGCTTCATGTTGCCACCTGCGGCGGCGTCCCCGAAGGGAAGCACCGACACAGACGGGCACAGAGACCAATGCTTTGCTGTCCCTCGGCGAGGTTGGCAAGCAAGCAGGAAAAGCTGAGAACCGGCTGTCCAGGGGGGTCCCTTTAAGCACGAGCCTCAGACAGCAACCACACAACGCAACAACTGACCTGATGCCCTGCCAGAACCGGTTTCAGGTGCCCTTAAATGCGCCCCTGCGTCAGTGTGGACGCGCTAGTTCGAATTAGCAAAATGCTAATTCGAACTAGTTTTTAGGTCTAGCTGCGTTAGTTCGAATTAGCTTAGTTCGAATTAACTAATTCGAACTAAGTTAGTTCGAATTAGCGCTGTAGTGTAGACATACCGTTAGGGTATGTCTACACTACCCTCCTAGTTCGAACTAGTGGGGTAATGTAGGCATACCGCACTTGCAAATGAAGCCCGGGATTTGAATTTCCCGGGCTTCATTTGCATAAGAGGGGAGCCGCCATTTTTAAAACCCCGCTGGTTCGAACCCCGTGCAGCGCGGCTACACGGGGCTCGAACTAGGTAGTTCGAACTAGGCGTACCGGTGGAACGAGGTGTACCGGTAGTTCGGAATAGGAAGCCTAGTTCGAACTACCTAGTTCGAGCCCCGTGTAGCCGCGCTGCACGGGGTTTGAACCAGCGGGGTTTTAAAAATGGCGGCTCCCTGCTTATGCAAATGAAGCCCGGGAAATTCAAATCCCGGGCTTCATTTGCAAGTGCGGTTTGCCTACATTACCCCGCTAGTTCGAACTAGCGGGGTAGTGTAGACATACCCTAATATACTACTCCTTTCATTTGCACAGGCTCTGTAGCAACCATTGCAATCTGACCTGTCATTGGGTCTTCAGCTCCTGCTACCAGGTAGTAAGTACCTTACTGATGAGTAGAACAGTGTCAAGAAAAATCTTTTATTGTGAACTTTCCTGTTTATGGAAATGAGGTAACAAACACCCTAATATGCTGTGTAGCTGTAGCCTATAACTGCACTTTCCCAGGCTTCTTTGTTTCTGCTCCAGGCAGCACATATCACGGGAAAACTGTGTAGCGTGTACAGGAAGTGTGGCATTTCCTGGAGGAGTTGTATAGTGGGCAAGGAGCAGTTAGTGTAAGGAATGGAAGGGAAAGTGATGTATTCTGCAGCATGTAATCTGGAACCAGTTGTTCCATGTTGTTGTATGTTCTGGATGCTCCATTAAGAAGAGAACAAGCTAAAACAAAATTCTGCATAACCGTTTCCCATCAGTAATGTACTTTCACTGAAATTGAAACATTTCCTGGTCACATGCTGTCTTCAACATTTTCAACAAATGGAAAGTTCATTTTATTGTTCTTATTTCAACTTTCGTGTAAATTTTCATAAGGGTAAAAACATTTTGTTTTGACTTAACAATTTTGTATTTCGTTTCAATTTTTATTTTTTTATTTTAAAATTATATTGTGTTTAATATTTTATGCTATATTATAATATTTTATGTTATCAAAACAAAGTGTTTCAGTAGTTCCAAATAGATTTTTTAAGTAGACAAATAGGGTAATCTTTAATAGATTAATTTTTCTTTTGCCAGAAATGGAAAGAATCCTGACTTTTTGTTCTAATTTGGAACAAAAACACATTTCAAAATGTCAAAACGTCTCATGAAACAGACATTCTATTTTGAAACCTTCTCTAATAATATCCCATGATCTATCTTAATACATGCACTCACAAATCCCATTAAAGTCAATTGGAATTGCGCACGTGTCTGAGTTAATTATTTAAATACCCATATTTTGCTGCAGGACAATTCCCAGTTATATTGATTTGGGGGGACATAGTAAGGCATTCTTTTATGCTTTTTACCGAGGCTTTAAAGTGAGTGTTTTAAAAATGAATATTTATTGTAGACTTAGAGTTATAATGAGATATAATAAAGCAAATGCTTATTAAAATATACTTACATTTTAGCTATGAATAATAACTACACTGCATAGATTTTTAATTTAGTTTCCTATCATAAAATGTAAATAGTAAGATTAAACAGATGATGTTTTAAAACACTGTGGCATTTTCTGAATGGTTAAAACTGGTTATTTATTCCTCGTTGATTAGCATGCTGTAGAAAAAGCCTGAATATTCAGTTTTCTGCAATTGCAAGAGGTGAGAACAGAGTAAGCATGGTGGAATTCTATTATTCTATTGTCTGTTTCTTTGTTTCAGTATGTGGTGGATTAAAATTTTAACTCTATCAAAAGAGGAAGGAAAGTCCTTTTCCTGTCAACATTTTGATTGAAGCCTCTACCTTACTCTCTTATTCTCTGCATTGCTAGGGAATAGACAGTACTGATGAATATGCCAACATATGTCTCAGCAGCACTTTACAATATTATTATTATCCTTGAATTATATACTTTTCTTTTTACAATATACAACAAAATTTAATTACAATACAAATTATATGGTTCAGCCATGAAGCCGTAAACAAAGAACTAATTTGTGTTCCTTCTGCACTTATCATTCATTGACTAATTAGTTTCTCTGAGACTCCAAGTGACTCTTATAAAGAAGAACCTCCTGAGGATACAAAGGTTAATTTTGAAGTGATTACAAATATTCTGCTAACATTATAATTAATAGTCATGCTTAAAACACAGCAGTCATAAGCAGCACCAATAAGTAGCCTCTGTTAATTAGCCCAGAGTATTGAAATCATTCAGGATTCTTTAACTTTCACTGTTCAATCAAATGGACTGTGAAGCTGAACAATACTGGCTTGTAACAGTGAAGCTGATAGTTGCTTTAGTACTTGAAGAGGTTTACCCTTTCTAACTAAATACATCTTACATTTAAATAATGCTTTTCAGTCTGAGAGTTCCCCAAATACTTTATAAATGTCAGGCCACCACCTGCTTTCATTTACATGCATGTAAATAAATCTTCCATAAAAATACTCAAATTACTTTCTCTAGCACTGAAATTCAGCTAACTTGGTATGAAAATGTAGGAGCAGATTAACAGAGAAGAAAGGGCAGGTTACAAAGTGCAAAAGTATATATAGGATATTAGGCACAATTTGAGGCAAAATGATACAGTGGTTTAGTTTGCAGTGATGTTGCTGCTGTTCTGGTCTCAGGGTACATCTAGACTGCAGGGTTTTTCTGGGATACCAGAGGTATCCTGGAAAAACTCTGCCGCATCCAGGGAACGTGTTTGCTCATCGGCTTTTTTTTTTTGCTGAAGAGCAAACATACTCTTTTGGGAGCCCTGAATAAGGGTTCCTCTGAAAGAGGAGGCTTTTCTGCCATTTCGCCCCATCTAGATGGGGCCAAATGGTGATAAGCCTCCTCTTCTGGAAAAGGAATCAGAAAAAACTATTCAAATTGTGCCCCGAAAAAAACCTATAGTGTAGGCCTAGCCTAAGTATATGCCAGAGACAAGATGGGCAATGAAATATCTTTTAGTGGGCCACCTTCTATTGGTGGAAGGAACAAATTTTCAAGCTTCACAAAACTTCTCTTCAGGTCTAGAGCATCCTAACAAACTACAGGATGGAACACATCATTAAGCATAAGGAGTTCACACGTTGTATGAGGCCACTTAAAATGAAATGGGCAATTAATATGTCTGTAGTTGTATGACAAAGAATGGTTAGTAGATAGTAGGGTGTCTTACAAATTATTTTAACAAGCCATAATGCCAGTGTCTCTGATATGTCCATGGTTTTTGTGGTCCAACAGAATTACTAATCTCTTACAGTTTTTCACCACAACTTCTATAATTACTACCCATTCATCAAACTCTCTCTAGGACACTCAATACCAGCATCTACTTCCTAGAAATCATGATGATTTTAAAAAATTGAGTGCTCCAGACGACTATATACATGAAAACAGATCACCAACTTATCTCTATAGATCCAGTTTTCACCCCAGACAAGCAAGCAAACCAAAGAACACCCTTTTCTACAGACAGGCACTCAGCTACTAACAGAATATGTTCTAACAGGAAAGTCTGGGCAACACACCTTAACACATTTAAAATGCCTTCACCAGTCAAGTGCACGTTGCCAGAGAAGCAGATCAGATCCTGGAATAGGTTAACCAAATAGAATCCAAGAGAACCTGCTTCAATAAAGGAAAACACTTCCCACCAATTGTTCATTCTTAGTTGTCACCTGCTTCCCCACACTGGAGCCCATATGCAGTATTATGTAGCAATTACTGCTCATACTTGACAAGGACAACATACTGAAAGAATTTTTCTCCAGTGAACCTTTTCTGGCCTTCAAACAACCCCCTGCTCCCCAGTTTCACCAAGCTTGTCATCAGAAACATGGTCCCCACAGACCAGGATACAACAACTAAAAGCAGCATCACACCTTCTCAGAACAACAGATGCAAAGAGTGCAGTCATATCTCCACTGGTGCAATTATCAATACACCACAGAACAACTTTAAAGATCCATGTGTGCTGCACATGCCTATTATAACATGTAATGTACCTTATCCAGTCTAGGGATCTAAGCACATAGTTGAGTCAACTACTCACATTTCCACCATGCCCTTGCTACAAAGGTGGCAAGGGGGGGAAGGTTGGGGTTGAAGCAGGAGCGGTTTCCCCCAGCACCGTCTCCACAGTGCCACTTGCTCTTCCCATGCTGCTGCTTCTATCAGAGGCAGCAGGGGTGAGGTGTACAGGGGAGGCTGCCACGAAGCAGCCTCTGCCCATGACAGGCCTACGCTTGCTGTGGGTAGAGGCTGCTCTGCATCCTGTGGAGCAGCCCCCATCCGTGGGGGGTCTTAGTGGGGAGCTGGGACCCCCTGCAGACAGGGGCTGATGGACCCAGCGCAAGCCAGGACTGAGCAAGCCCGGATCAGTTCTGGCTCACGTTGGGTCCGAGACCAAACCCCACTGTAGCTCTGCGGTTTAAATGTATAGAATCATAGAATCATAGGGCTGGAAGAGACCTCAGGAGGTCATCGAGTCCAGCCCCCTGCCCAAAGCAGAACCAATCCCAACTAAATCATCCCAGCCAGGGTTTTGTCAAGCCGAGACTTAAAAACCTCTAGGGATGGAAATTCCACCAGCTCCCTGGGTCACCCATTCCAGTACCTCACCACCCTCCTAGTGAAATAGTTTTTCCTAATATCAAACCTAGACCTCCCCCACTGTTACTTGAGACCATTGCTCGTTGTTCTGCCATCCATCACTACTGAGAACAACCTCTCTCCATCCTCTTTGGAACCTCCCTTCAGGAAGTTGAAGGCTGCTATCAAATCCCCACTCACTCTCTTCTCTTCTCTTCTCTTCTCTTCTCTTCTCTTCTCTTCTCTTCTCTTCTCTTCTCTTCTCTTCTCTTCTCTTCTCTTCTCTTCTCTTCTCTTCTCTTCTCTTCTCTTCTCTTCTCTTCTCTTCTCTTCTCTTCTCTTCTCTTCTCTTCTCTTCTCCAGACTAAAGAAGCCCACCCAACTCTTACTACATTTAAACTGCATAGCTGCAGCTGGTTGGAGGTAGATCCCAGACCAAGCACGAGTTGGGACTGAGGCTTCTTCTCTTATTGACTAATCAGGTAGTGAGTAGAAATTCTGATGAGGAAGAATGTGAGTATTCAAGCTAGAACTTATCCAGCATGATGATTTTAACTATACCAAATCTTGTGAAAATGTGTGGAACAGATTGTTGATGGACTCTCTCACTTCACAGTAATCTGCCTTATGTTAAGCTATGATTAGAAACTGTCCAGTTCTTATGCCCAGTTCTTAAGTTTCACATTCTGCTCTCAGGTATGCTTGTGTGAAAGTGGAATAATTCCATGGCTAGTATTTGACACTTTGGTCACCCTCCTACTTCCCTGGTCTTTCTCAGTGAACAGAGAACAGTAAAACCTGAAGTCCAGAGATGAAAACAATTTAATGTTTCTTGGGGGAAATTCCAGCAAGCATGAATCCAGTTTCCTTTCCTTTTTCCTTTGTTTTATTTCCACTAACTTCCTCCCTCCAGTAAAGTAATTTTTTCAAGTATAACTTAACTAATCATTCTACTGCAATTAAACTAACATATCCTATAATATTGTAACATGATTATCCAATAAATTATATCCCACTAAAATTACACCCAACAAAATTAATTATACAGCAGACAGAAACAATCATCAAAGAACCAGTCAGAGCTCATGCGGACAAACAATAGAGAGGTGGGAAGCGTAATAACAAAACAATAAAGATATGAAGATTTTACAACCCTAACTATTGAGAAGTAGGTCCTTGACAGACAGAAAGCTATCAATCTAAGTTTTCTTTAAATCATTTAGCTCTCCCCTTTTTCTAGAGACAATAGATTGGAGTGTCTTCCAGGCCTGTACACAGGAATTTCTGTGCGTGTGAGTACTTTTTGTGTAAATGTGGACTACAAGGGTATGAGCGCACCTCCTCCCAAGTTTTTTTAAGTCAGAGTGCTCCATCCAGCTGGGGGAAGGCAGGAGTGGCGCACTGCCTGAGTCTCTCTCTTCAATGCTTCAGTTGGCCTGGGGAAGGTTGGGGCTGCTTTCCTTCTGGGACTACAGCTCCCAGCTGGAGCATGCGGGAGGGAGACTCGGGCAGTGTGCTGCTCTTGCCTTTCCCCGGCCGCCTGGAGTACGCTTACTTGGGGACCACGCTCACACCCTTTGTACCCTCCCTGAGTATGGGCCTGATTCATCTGTTCAAATTGCTAATTGGAAATCTGCCTGTATTTGAAGCCACATTCAGAAGCTGTTATTCCAGCTTTAACCCTGTTGTGCTCTGGAGAACCATATCTACTCCCATGCTGGTAGCTGAGGGGCTTTCCCAAGACTTGGTAAGAAGAGGAAGTATGACTTGCAGTTACCTCACAGAAACAAGTTGTCTGAGGTACTGTCTTGTATAAATTGTATTGGACCAATCTGAGTTGGTGAGAGAGACAAGTTTACAAGCTACACAGAGCTCTTCTTCAGAAAGCAAATTCAGAGTCAGTGTCAAATATAAGATGGAACAGATGGTTTAGCATAAATAGTTAATACATTTTTCAAAGGACCACTTAAGGTGAAGCGGCCCCTTAACAACTCCCCAGTCAGGGGCTAGTTAAGGGCGTCACAGATTGTTGTAAGGATTCATACATCCAGTGTGTCTGGTCAGTTCCTAGTTTGTAGCCTCTAGCAAAGGTATGTATTTAAGTTCCCAGGCTCATTTTTTTTAAGCTGTTGTGCAGATTTCCTCTGAGGACAAGGCCTGAGGGATCAGATACAGTGTGATGGCTTTGTGAAAAGTGTAGTAGCTTCAGGGGCATTTCCAAACCTGCTCGTATCCTCTTGCCCCCCTCTGAGGAAGCTGCAACAGAATCAGATACTCCCCAAAGGGATGGTCCCCTTACTTCCTATGGGACTAGAATGTGGGACTGAGGTGACGGCAGTGAAGGGGGGGAATCATCTCTCAGAAGTGGGGGTGGATGGGCAGAGGCTGTCAGTACCAAGCAGTGGCTGAGCAACAGCACCCACTTGAGGAGCAGTGGGCCCTCCAGCAGCAACTCCTATATATCCAGGCAGCAAAGGGCAAGGAGTGGGGCACTGACCTCAGCTGGGGGGGGGGGGGGAGAGAAGATACACTCGTGGGCCCTTCCTGCTACAGCCAGCAGCCCTTCTCCCCCTCGCCCTTCAGCCAGTCCTACCACCTGTCCTGGGGCACAGCCGGTCTGCCTTGCACACAGAGGCTATTGCTGTGGTTAGGAGGACACTAAGCAGAGCAGCAGCCCCCCACTTCCCTTGCTATGAGACCTTTGAGACCCGGACTCAGAATGAAAGTCTCCCACTTTTGCTGTGAGCAAAGTTACTCCATACCAGGGGTGGGCACTAATTTTTGCTGGGGGGGGGGGGGTCATTCCAAGTATTTGTAAAGTGGTCAAGGGCAACATATTAATGGAAGATGTGTGTGATCTGGAATAGAGTTTGGGTGCAGAAGGTAGCTTGCAGTAAGGGACTGGGGTACAGGAGAGGGTGTGGGGTCTGGGAGGGAGTTTGGGTGAAGGAGGCAGTTGTGACCTGGTTTAGGGGACTAGGGGCTGTGACTTAGGGCAGGAGATTGGGGTGAAGGACCTGGAAGGGGATATGGGTGCAGGAGGAGGGGCAGACAGTTTGGGTTGTGAACTGGGGAAGGGGATTGGGATGCAGGGTCTGAGAGGGGATGTGGGTGCAGGAAGGAACACAGGGTTTGGATTATGTGGGGCAGGGGAGAAAAGTGTTGGGATACCAGAGTCAGACTCTGGCTGGGAGACTTATCTTCTTGACTTCCAGCAGGTCTCCCTGTCTGTCCCACCCCTTCACTGGCTGCAGGAACCTTATTCTTTTTGAACAGCTCTGAGCCTGGGGTGGTGTAGGGTGGTTCGCAAGGTACCTGTTAACAACAGGCAGCTCCCGTTGTCCAAAACCAGTCAACAGGATTGTGTTGGGGGTTGGAGCAGTGTGTGAAAGCTCACAGCTGTTCAAACAAAGCCCAGAGCAGTTTTTCTTAGTGTGTTGAGTGGGGGGGACAGGCAAGATGTCCGCTTGAGGCTCCCCACTGTGTCCCTGGGCTGAGGGTATTTTTCCCAGTCCTGGTCCATACTCTGCCCTCACCCCACCCACATGGCTGGCTTCTCATATGTGCCACAGGAGAGCCTCATGGCATGCTGTGAGTTGTAGTCCTTTTTTGCCTCCCCTGTTTCCCTCCAGTGTCAGGGGGCATGGAGGGATAGGAGTAGGACTACAGCTCCCAGAAGGCTGGGGCCCTTCCCTTCAGTGCCAGCCAGGAACTGGCAGTGGGTGCATTTCTCTGTCGGCTCTGATTGGCCCCAGTGGCAAGCAGCCAGTGGAGTCTGGCTGGAGAAGATGCTGCAGCCTTTCCCAATCTGCACACAATCTACATCATGGGGACCATAAGGGAGTGCGTTCGCACCCTTCGCACTCCCCTGTATGGAGGCCTGCTTTCTAACAGCCCCAAATTGTAACTGGTTAGGAATGTGTCAGGGTGTGGCTGTACTTTTCCCAGCTTATGGATGCCCTTACTGCTTAGCCAAAAGTCTTAGCTTAAGAACAAGGCCTCATAATATCATATACACATAGACTGTGGCTTTTGACTCTTTGTTTTGTACCCATGTAATTAACAAAATGGTAAGAATGAATGGTATGAACCCAAATTCTTAAAATATGGGCCTTTACAGGCAGGCCTGAATATCTATATCCTAACGTGAATAAGACCCAATGGAAACTGAGACTCTAATTCTGCTTTTTAGCTTTTAACATGATCTTTTAGTGCATTCACTATTTAATATTCAGTTCTTGGACAGTGAAAACATAATCTTTGGCAATTTAAGCTGTTTCAAATTCTTGTTCCAAATTAGGAACCTTGAATGAGCAGTGGGCATTCAGCATTGCTATGTAGTTGTTCAAGCCATTGTAGAGAAAAGGCTTATCTTGCACCTGCATGGATTTAGAGGCACATCACAGCAAAACAGTCAGCAGCTGTGTCCACAGTTTGCAGCTACTTTCTCTATTAACATCTGTCATGTGTGCATTTTGCTGATATCTTGAACATTTAACTCTGTTCATAAGAACTACTCAGTTCCTCATATTTACTGTCATCCTCTAGCTAACAAGGTGGTTTGAACTGGAGAACCTTTAATGTGCCATTTTCTTAGTCAACTGTAAAATCATGAGAAAAATGGGTGCCAAAGGTCACTTGCAATGGTATTTTGTCCCCAGCAGCTTAAGAAACAGGTACAGATGGTATGTATGCAAGACTAATCCGAATGTTACCATAACCTTTGTGTGGATAGGTCCTTTTCTGATTAAAAGCAAATCAATTTGAAAAGGTAATAATCTTTGTTAATGTCACATAGAAAGATGAAACTCATAGCACACTATTTTTTTAAAGTTCTAAAGTTCAACCACCAACTATAATCAATTTCATAGAGAGCCATTAGTTTCCAAATTCACTTTGAAAATTGTTTCCGGGTTTTCAATCTAATATGTGTATGTACACTTCCAATATTGTCTATGAATGCTTGAGAAATGATCAAATACGTATACAATTAGGCAACTGGAATCAGAACAGCTACTTTAAGAATAATGGAATAATCAAGGTACTCATTTGTTAATCATTTTGGAGATTAAAAATGTATGCAAGCCATATGCCAGGAGTTGCCCTTTTTAAATAAAACGTGTATTGTGTTACATTTGAATCATGCTGAATTATTTGATAATGCTAAAATTAGAAAAGTGGCTTTTCACTAGGGGGTTAATTGTTTATTCCCACATCAATGTACATTCATTTATAATTCAAGATTTATATATCTGTTTTAGACTATCAGAATGACTGTGTCCTATATCTCTGTCTTGGGGTACAGGAACAGCTGTTGGGGCTGGAGATTTGTTTTTTTCAGGATGTTCAGCTTTGGAAATAACACGAAAAAGTAGACTCTTCATTTAGAAAAATGCAGACTTTGGTGACACCAGGGACAAATTCGTAAACCTTTTACTCTTACCAGTGACTCCCTCAGTGATCCCATTGGGTTTTATATGAGTAATTGCTCCAGGATAAAAGATTCATAATCTGATTCTAGGTAAAATGAGTGAAGGTGACTATAGGCTCTCAATCTGCTGCTAGTAGACACATTCAGGAGGCCATTATATCTGATAACTTCATACTATGTGTCTCCCTTCATGATATTTACATATCACGACATCCTGACCCTCCAACAGCTGTTTTGGGAAAGCAGAAAATGTTATGAATGAGACACTTCAGATAATATTCAGCTGATGTCAGTTCAGTAGTTCTGCTGCAGAAGAAGAGAACATCCATAATAGTCAAATGGGATTAGGTTGTGTGGCCTTCTTTATTAGCAGTGAATCATCTTCTAGATTGAGGACATACATGTCTCACATTAAATGATTCTGCAGAACTAGTAAAACATCATGGAAAGATATCATGAAGGATAAATCTTTAATAGCTTTTGCCCAGGGAAGATGGATACAAGATAAGAGTTAAGAAAAATATGACTTTCTGCCGTATTTCTCTATCCTGTCTTTTAGAGAACTGAATGGGAAATGTCCAATGCTTTTGGTACACACATGCTAACTCACCAAAATCAACACTTTTTGCAGGAACATATCAATTTTGACAACATTTTAATCAAAACCAGAGAGCAAGAGAGACCAATCTACCCATCCCAGAACACCAAAGTGGTTATGGCACACAGCTGAGACATCAGGGACTCAGATTCAAAACCCTGCCCTATCTGATCAGACTTGAACTCACATTTCCTATATTCAAAGTGAATTTCCTATTCACTAGTCCATTGACAATTGTGGGGTGGACGTAGCTCACTCTCCTGTTGGAGCTGTTCCAATTTGTATACTGATTAATTATTAATTGGAGCAGTGACTTGAGCCTGAGTAAGTACCTTAACCTTTGGGCTATAGAATTAGTGAATTTTTTATTTTATTTTATTTTGGCGAAGAGTCACAATTTCAAAAAGAGATAATAACCCATCCTACAATGGCTAGTTCCTAAAAACATTTACCTGGAATGTGGAAATCCTTCTGCAAATCAGAGACTTGAAGATAAAGCTGGGTCTTTCCCATCCCAAGGAAGGCCCCTACCTATTTGTTTTGTGACAACAGTCTTCTGGGGCAAGCCCATGAAGGATTTTAATATCAAGGACAGCAACTTTCAACTGGACCTGACATAGCCATGTTTCCTTCCGTCCCTCAGCTCACCCTTTCATTAAAAGATTCCGATGCAAAAAAGTAAGAAATCTTAAAACGCTTCACGGGAAAACCATTTCCTTCCTGCTGTAGTCTTGTATCCTTCCTTTTTCTAGCAACCAATCGCTTGTATACCAAAAGTACCAGGGAAGAATTAAAGAAGCTTATTAATAGTGTGGCTGATGAGAGACTTAGTACATAATATTGAAGTCATGCAAGAAGTATAGCAATGATTGAGGGAATCGTCAAGAAAACTCTGATTTTGTTAGATGCGCCATTTTGGAGTAATAGCAGAGCAAGATTTCTTCTGAAGATGTCCATGCAGCAGGGATTCTATCCAGAGTGTATTTTACTATGGAATGCATTGAGGAAGCCAGTTGTAGTTGTCAGATAGCTCTTTTAGTATGTCTACAGGACAATCATCAAAACTGATCATGAAGCTAATTTTGTAAGAATTAGTTTAGGAACCTGGAAGAAGACAGTGTTTTATTACGGTGAACAGCTACAAAAGAAGATAATTGTCAAATTACAGGAAGCCGAGAACACTTTCTATGGAAACTGAGATATCTTCTCTCTAGCCAAGAACACCAAAGTCAACACTAACAATTTTTTTTTACTAAAAATATATCAAGCACCGCATCATGGAAATGCCTTAAAAACTGAGTGCTGGTATGTACATATGACAACTGGCTACCCACCTTCCTTTCTATATTCCTAGAAAATTAGATGTAATAGTGATGAGGCACATGATATGCCAGCATCATGCATATTTGTTCATGCAGCCCTATAGTGAACTGGATGGGAAATGGTTTTCCTGTCTCACAAATATTTTCAAGCTTCAGGAATTTTTTCCATGCCAAATCAAGACAGAATAAAAAAATTGAAGATTTCTGCAAATTGAAAATTTTGGAAAAATTGAATTCAGATCCATCGACATATTTTTGACTATTTTAAAGATTATGTAATATAATTGCTTAAACTTCAAAAAGTCATTTTGAACTGATTTTTCCCCATTTTGACAATTTTGAGGCTTTTAAAAAATGACTTGAGACATTTATTAAAACTAGCCCCTTCCCACAAAAAAATGTTTTGGGGAATCATCATGGCTGTGGAAAAAGTTTTATTAAAAAATTCCTGACTAGCTCTACCCAATAATTTCTACAATAACTGTAGATGTGAAGAAGTGAAGATATGAGTAATAATAGCAATAAAAAAACCTACAAGAGCTGACAAAACATTCTAGTGCACTGGCTACCTCATATCATATATATGCACAGCCATAGACTAAGAAGTAATTTAAATTGCCTAGAGGAATACTCATTAGTGAAAAAGGTAAAAGATATATGAAATAATTCCTTTTGTTGTTGTGTGTTGCCCAGCAGCCAAAAAATTGAGTATTACAACAATTTAATAGCTAACTCAGAAAGTTTGCAAAGATCTACACGTACACACATGCCTCTGAAGCTTGCTTATTTCAAACCATCTGGTTGATAAAAAAGTTTATTAATAAACCTAAACCAAAGCCTAGTATTACATATCCATACATACTGTTGTTCAGTAAGATGTCATTTGTTTATATCTTTGTAATGCACTTATTTATATCCTTATCTAATGTAAGTTGCAAAATAACCCATTATATATGTCATGCAGATTTATCCTTTGAGATCAGTGTACTGAATCAAAAAACCAAATAAGCAAACTATTCATGGTTTCCATACACAATTCAGAGAGGACAAACCAACTATTATTCCGGGGCCGGCCCACAACATTTTGGCACCTGAGGTGGGGTGCTCGAATGATGCCCCAATTCCTCCTTGCTTGGGCCAAAACTTTGAAAGGCCTCATTTCTGCCTTCTTCCTGTTCTACTCCTCTCATGGTACTGCTCTACCTACCCCAATAAAGGAGAACTAACAACTTAAAATGCCTTGTTCAAAAATTTTAAATAACACTTAACTTTCAAACGCTTGAACAGAAAATATAACTTTTCTTGTCTTCATAGTAAACACCGGCATTTGTATCTGTTTGAATAATCAAAGTGGTGCTTTCCATGCCTTCTTGGTTGCAAAGATTTGAACTGCTTCCTGAAGGTCCACAGTCTGGGCCAGCTCATGTTCTGTTGAGATGGTTGCAAGGCCGATCAGCCTCTCTTGTGTGATTGTGGAGCGTAGATGTGTTTTCATTAACTTCAGCTTGGAGAAGCTGCGTTCTCCACTTGCAACTCTTACAGGAAGTGTTAGAAGTATGCACAGAGCAACAAAAACATTTGGGAAGAGGGTGGTCATCTTATTTGTGCACATATATTCCAGAACAGCCTTTGGAGTCTGCTGAAATGTACCTTGGAAGGGCTTTCAGTTCATCACCTAAATCACTCGCATCAACATTGCGCATGTCATCATGTGTCAACACTGTCTCTAGTGCCCTACATTGCTGGTGTAGGTCTTCTTCAGGTATAGTGAGGAGATTTGGAATATCATACAACATCCCGAATATACTGCTGTGTTCCTTGAGCTACATGAAGCATTCTTCAACTGACTATATTGCACCTGGTTAAAGAATTCATCTTTGAATTGTTGTTTGGCATCTCTTAGGGTACGTCTAGACTACAGGCTTTTGTTGACAGAAGTTTTGTCGACAGATAATGTCGACAAAGCTTCTGTCAACAAAGAGCGTCTAGACTACATTCAGTTCTGTCGACAAAGCAAGCTGCTTTGTCGACAAAACCCTGTAGTCTAGACACAACCCTAGATGCAATAACACCTTCTGTCGACAAAAGGCGTTATGCCTCGTAAAATGAGGTTTACCAGCGTCGACAAAACTGCTGAGTTCTGTCGACGTTATGTCGACAGAACTCAGCGGTAGTGTAGACGCAGGTATAGTTTTGTCGACAAAAGTCCACTTTTGTCGACAAAACTCTGTAGTCTAGACACACCCTTTTGGGATTATCCTGTGCCTCGTACTCAAAATGTCTTCTTCTTCAGTGACTCTTGTATTCTTGAATGGGTGGGAAAATAGCATCAGTGTGAAGTTCCTCTGCCAACTTCTATAGACTCTTCAGAACGTTTTGAAATCCCTCATCTGACCGGTAAGACTGTAGGTATGACTTTGCTTTGTCCAGTTGTTCAATTGTTCCAGATATATCAAGATCAACACCTAGGAGTCTCTTGCTTACAACATTTATTTCAAACAGTATGTCATGCCACAATACTCAGTCATACAGAAATTTGAAGTTATTTATGTTTCTGGTGATTCCATTTCTCCCTGCCACTGTTCTACTATGATCAGTTCCTATCATAGCATTATCCTCCATAATGGCAACTATGGCATCATGTATCTTCCCAATTTGGTGTTTGATAGGCTTTATCGCCTCCACTCAACTTTCCCATCGTGTGGCACTCAGTGGTTTCAGTGTCAGAAAGGATGTTCCCTGATGTTGCTTCAAAATTTGCCATCAGTGAGTCGATGCAGAGAAAAATACATAGATGCTTTGAATTACATTAAAAAATTCAGCAGCCTCACTAAAAGCTGATGCTGCATCACTGACCACCAAGTTCAGTGAAGGAGAACTGCATGGGACAAAAAAAGCTTGAGGGTTTAACTCTCGGATCCGTGTCTGCACACCTCTGTTCTTTCCTCTCATGTTGGCACTATTATTGTAGCCCTGACCTCTCATGTCAGCTATCGCAATTCCCATATCTTCCAGCTTTTTAAGAAGCACATTTGTCATACCAGCTTCTATAGTATCATCAATGTCAATAAATTCTAGAAAATGCTCTCTGACAGTCACCATTGCAGGGACATTTTCACTAGGTTCTGTTGTTACAAAACATACCATTAAAGTCATTTGTTCCATATGGCTGATGCCAGGTATGCAGTCCAGAATAACAGAGTAATATCTTGCTGACTTCAGATCTGCCTCCCCTTCAGACAAATTGCCTCCCCTTCAAACAAAAGAGAGGAGGAAGTGTCTTCTGATCGCTCACTATTCTCTCTGGATTGGAAGAGACATGATGCAATTTGGCAAACTCAGGGGGTGGTGGATCCACATACATAGAGCTTTCCATTTCTCAGGGGTTTCATGATACAATTTCATAAAATCATCTACTGTTCTGAAGTAGGCAGAACTCCCAATTTATTACAAAAGACTGTTTGGTTCTATGCCTCAATTTTTTATATTGTATGATATTACGCAAATCACTTCACTGGGTCTTTATATATATGTCTGTAAAATGAGTGTAATTATACATGTCTGTCTTAGAAGCCTGTGAGGATTAATGGTTTGTAAAGTGCTTTGAGATCCTGAGATGAATAGTGCTTTATAAGAGCAAAGTATTTTATTCTGAAGGACTTAACATGAAGATATTATAATGTGGTTGCTATTGGCTATATCCATTAATGGAATTCAGAACACATGAATGTTCCATGGAAATTACAGCTCTTTCTATTCTGCTGGGTAGTTTTGTTTTTGGAAATTCCATCAGTTTTGCAGTCAAAGAAAAAAGTAAGGGCTTTCAGAAAGCAGAAGCAAAATATATTGTAAAATTGGAATATTCTGTATTTTACATGCATGTGAACCCATCTGAGTTTGAATCATCCACCATTGTGGAAAATTTCCCATCAGCCTAGTTCTCATTCAGACTGTAGCTGTACATGTGTAAATACCTTAGTTTATGCAAATGGAAAACTGTGGGTATGTCTACACTACAGCGCTAATTCGAACTAACTTAGTTCGAATTAGTTAATTCGAACTAAGCTAATTCAAACTAACGGATCCAGACTAAAAAACTAGTTCGAATTAGCGTTTTGCTAATTCGAACTAGCATGTCCACATTAAGTGGACCCTGAATCAGGGTTAAGGATGGCCAGAAGCAGTGCCAGCAGGGCATCAGATGAGGACTTAGAGCGTGGAGCTGCTGCCCCAGGCTAGCCGAGGGCTGTGCTTAAAGGGACCCGACCCCCACTCCGGACAGACAGTTCTCAGGGGTTCCCCGCTTGGAAAGCAGTCCTGGCTTGGAGAGCCCTGAGTGCCTACACTGGGCACATCACAGCACTCGGCCATCAGACCGGCTGCACTTGCCGCAGGCTGCCATCTGGGGAGAGGGGGCAATTGGGAGGCTGCAGGAGAGCTTCCACCCCCAGAAGCCCGCAGAGCCAGACCAGTCCTTCCCATCGGGGGCTCGTACCCCATTCCTCCCTCACCTCCTTCCACTTACCCTTCCCTAGCGCCCCTTCCTGATGTACAAAATAAAGAAAACGTGTGGTCAAAAATAGAATCTCTCTTTATCGAACAAAACTCGGGGAGACTGGGAAAAGGAGGTGGGAGAGGGGAAGAGAGAGGGTGGGAGAGGGGAGGGCAACTACAATGATCAGAGGTTTGGAAGAGGTCCCATATGAAGAGAGGCTAAAGAGACTGTGACTTTTCAGTTTAGAAAAGAGGATACTGAGGGGGGATATGATAGAGGTCTATAAAAGCATGAGTGGGGTGGAGAGGGTGCATCAAGAAAAGTTCTTCCTTAGTTCCCATAATAGAAGGACTAGAGGACACCAAAGGAAAGGAATGGGTAGCAGGCTTCAAACTAGTAACAGAAAGTTGTTCTTCACAAAGCAAAGAGTCAACCTGTGGAACTCCTTGCTGCAGGAGGCTGTGAAGGCTACAACTAGAACAGAGTTTAAAGAGAAGTGTGATAAAGTGATGGAGGTTGGGTCCATGGAGTGGTATTAGCCAGGGGTAGGAGTGGTGTCCCTGCCCAAAGTTTGTGGAAGGCTGGAGAGGGATGGCACGAGACAAATGGCTTGGTCACTGTCTTCGGTCCATCCCCTCCAGAGTCCCTAGGGTTGGCCGCTGTCGGCAGACAGGCTACTGGGCTAGATGGACCTTTGGTCTGACCCAGTACGGCCATTGTAAGCTCAGGGCTCAGGGTCGGGGGTCTCAGTGGACCACCTTGATTTTCATGCACACCTGCTCCTGGGTGGCCAGGCTGGCAGCTCTCCTGCCCTAGACGGCCACTTTCCTGTGCCTAGTGCGGAGGTCATGGAGAAGGTCCACGATGTCCGCACTAGACCAGGCGGGTGCCCACCTCCTGCGGTCCCGGGTAAGCTCCCGGGAGCCACCAGCCTGGTCCCGGGAAGAGGGGGAGGGCTGGGGGGCATCCGGTAGCTGGCTCAAGCCATGCCAGGTGCAGGGTCTGCTAGCTGAGTGCTGGCAGGCTTGCACCTGGCACGGGCACCGTAGCCAGCTCGTGCCCCTTTAAGGGGTCCGGGGCCGGGAGGGGGGCAATAGAGTTTCCCTGGTGTTGGCCAGAGTGGCCACCAGGGAAACCTGGGGAGGGCTAGCCTCCCACTAGTTTGAATTAAGGGGCTACACACCCCTTAATTCGAACTAGTAAGTTTGAACTAGGCTTAGTCCTCGTGGAATGAGGTTTACCTCGTTCGAACTAAGCGCTTCGCTAGTTCAAATTAAGTTCGAACTAGCGGAGCGCTAGTGTAGCGCCTATCAAAGTTAATTCGAACTAACGTCCATTAGTTCGAATTAACTTTGTAGTGTAGACATACCCTGTGTGTGCAACTTCCCACATTTGCCATCATTCCTGAACTCCCCACCTACCCAGCATGAAGATGACTGTTATGAAAACAATTATTATTCACCTATATGGAGAGAGGAATTAACCCACACAGGAATGGTTTATTTTAAAGAGAGATGCACAAAATTATCTGAGGCTATGTCTAGACTGCAGGCTTCTTTTGGAAGAATCTTTTTTCAGAAGAGATCTTCTGGAAAAGCTTCTTCTGAAAGTGAGCGTCCACACACAAAAGCACATTGAAAAAACGATCTGCCTTTTCGAAAGATAGTATCGACACTGAATGGACACTATCTTGCATTTAAGCTGTGATTATTATGGACGGAGTGGCCACCAAGGCACCTGTGCTTTTTCCTCTTTCCTCTTATTTCGAAAGAACTCCCTCTTCCCCGTTCACACATGATTTTTTCTGAAAGAGCTCTTTTGGAAAAAGGCTTCTTCCTGGTAGAAAGAGGATTACCAATGCTGGAAAAAACCCTCTGTCCTTTAGATTTACTTTCAGAAGAACGCAATTGCAGTGTGGACGTAATGCAGGTTTTGTCAGAAAAACAGCCATTTTTCCGACAAAACTGTGTAGTGTAGACATACCCTGGTAGAGTTACTGGTGATGAGCCGGTCTAAGCTGCTCTGTGCTCATTATGTCCCCTCTGCCTTTTTCTTTTTCCTTGTCCTACCCTTTAGTCTGATACAGGCCTACAAACAGGGGGAGAAAAGGAGGCAATTACCCTGGGGCCCGAAGATTCAAGAGGGCTTGGATCTCCAGAGCTCTTGGCTGCTGCTATTGCAACTGTGGCAGTGGTGGTGGTCAGAACCCTGAGCCCCTTTGAATTGCTGCTGGAGCACAGCTCCATGTGGCTCCAAGGGCTGGGGGGGAGGGAGGAGCACACTGTGGTCTGTGAAGTGCTAAGGGCTGAGTGCCTTCTGCCTGAGGACCTGCCCCTTACAGGAACACGGAGTTGCCTCTTCCCCACACCTCATGCAGGGGCCTGTGGTGGCTGTCGGCTCTGTTGGTCTGAAAGCACAATTAAACACAGATAATCAAGGAATTGGGTAAGCAGTGGACAGTTATATCTTGCAAAATATTGATAATGGTACATCAATTTCCCACTAACTAGGGAACAATCAGACAACAATGGGCATTGTGCGTGCTGTTCAGGAATAATGTACCCCATCTTAGATTGAAGGCACAAGAGAATTCAGATTCAAGTGAAACAATAAATTTCCTCTTGTAAAAGAGGGAGACATTTAATGTCTGGCCAACATTAAATGATAAGAATACTAAGATACTTCCCTCTGATTGAGGATTTACCGTTGTAGCTGCTTGTGTGTCAGCTTCTGTCCAGAAATGATACAGTGTAACAATCAGGCTGCTGCCACAAGATAACTTAGATATCAGTGAAACAAATAAATTTAGCCTTGTAAAACTGGAAGATGCACATCTCAAGGTAAATAGAAATAAGTTCTCACAGGAATTGCACAACGTGATAAACATGGTAGGCATTGGCTTGCTGGTGTCAGACATAATGTTTTTATTTTTTTCCTTAGGTTTTTGTAGCTGACCAGAGAGATCAGTTTACATAAGCCTTCCTGAGAAATCATCTCTGAAAATGGTTGCTGCTGAGCTGCACTGAACCACTTCATCGTAAGGGTTAGACTCACCCAGTTAGGGACATGAGAAATGCTTTGTGACTTGTCCTATTTGACACATCCCAATGCACAAGTTCCAAAGGCAAAACGCACAATGAATGTCAGCCTAAAAATTTTTGTCAGGATCAAATGGAAGCGAGGATAAGGCGTTGTGTGAGAAATAGTGGGAGGAGGGAAGAGATGCCAAAAGTTCCTACAGGCAGTTTGTCAGATAAAAGAATTGATAATATGACTTGAGTTAGATTCAAGATGAAACCATCACTAATTTTGATGATTTCTGAGGTTTATATCAGACTGTTGATACCTCACGACTAGACCCCTTGGTTAATCTGCTTGTGCTCTGGAGGACAGAAAATGTAAAGTGTATCATACAGACAGTGTAATGTGTTTACTTTCTTGCTCTTCATAACCTACAAGGAAGCAAAATGTCATCCATACTAAAAATAACATGAATTAGCTGTAATACATTTGGGACCGCCTACAAAGCATTATGTCCTAATTGCTTAAGTCCTTCCAAGCCATTGTAGCATTGAGGGGACAAATAAGATGTTTCTGCTTATCACCAGCTTTTCTACTTTGATTTTATATCTTCTATCCCTCCTCCCATTTTATCATTTTTCTTCTTTTTTGTTTGTTTTCCTTCTACAGTATTTCTTCCTTCAATATTTTTGCCCCATGTGAATAGTTTCATGTAGTTGATAAAGAAAACTGGTATTTTATGTTTTTTTAATGTAGGCTGTCAAATGGTTTATTCACTATTTTTTTCTGTATTTCTAGGCCAGGAAAAAAATTCTACGTGCACTTTGTGTTAAGCTTTATATGCCAGGATTTACCTGTGCACATCTCTGTATTGCACTCAGTTCTTGTAAAAATAAATGAAGCTTTGGGGGAAAGATGGAATGAAACCTTGCATCTCATGAGGTTGTTGGTGAGAAATATATTAGACTCTGCTCTTAAATTACTCTTTTGCAGATAGGCCCCTGGATTAAACATTAATTAGTTTAAAGGGAAAGTGAGGTGTAAAAATGGGAAAACCAGAGTAGTCCCCTTCATGACATCGTTTGCATAATTGTACTAACCCCGGTGTTTTGGCAAACTTAAAAAAAGGATAATTATTTCTCATCTTCTCAAATTCCCCTCCCATTTCTATTTGAAAATAGAGTATCCCTTTTCCTTTGTCATGACCTGAACTACTATGCAGATGCCAGTGTATGCACTCATAGACTAGAAGACCAGAAGGGACCATCATGATAATTTAGTCTGACCTCAGGTACATTGCAAGCCACACAACCTTGCCCACACACTACTGTATAGACCCATAAGCTTTGACTGAGTTACTGAAGACCTCAAATATTGATTTAAAGGCTTCAAGTTACTGAGAAGCCATCATTTACACTAGTTTAAACTTGGAAATGACCTTTGTTTCATGTGTCAGAGGAAGGCAAAAAGAAACAACTAAACAAAACCCAGGGTCTCTGACAATCTGGTGTAGGGGAAAAGTCCTTTCCAATCCCAGTTATGGTAATAAGCTGACCCCTGAGCATTTTGGCAAGACCCACAAGTCAGACAGCAGGGAAGTATTTTCTGAAATAACTCAGAATTCTTTCCATTTGGACTACGTCTACCAGAAGTATCCAGAAATAGCTATCCTGCATCTTAACAGTGCGCCCATTATTTTGGAATATAACAGGCTCGCTATTCTGACATCTCTGTAAACCTTGTTCTACAAGGAGTAAGGGATGTTTTGGAATAGTGGGTTATTTTGAAGTTTGGGGCTGTATGCATAGTGCCAAATTACAAATACACTATTTTGAAATTGAAATTTCAAAATAAGCTATGCAATTTACTTAGCTCAAATTTTGAACTACAGGTGCCGTGTAGATGCACATCTACACTTTAGGGTACGTCTATACTGCACCATTGTTTCAGAATAACTAGCATTATGCCGACATAACAATGTGAGTATCTACACAGCAATTCCATTATTTTGAAATAATATCGAAATAACGGGCGGTTTATTCCAACTTCTGTAAACCTTATTCCATGAGGAGTAATTCCTCTTCCGAAAGATGCTATTTCGAAATAGCTCCTCACCAGGGTCATTCTAAGTAATTTCTTCCCAGAGAAACTAGGGCTCTAAATCGAGAGAGCACATCTACATTAGGAGAGCCTGCTCTGACTAATTTTGAGGCTTCTCTGCAGTGTAGACATGCACTGGGAAACAGTGTAGAGGTTTATAGATTTTGGAATAAGCTGTCTGTTATTTCAAAATTATTTCAAAGTAACAGAATGGCTGTGTAGACGCTCACATTGTTATTTCAAAATAATGCCAGTTATCTCGAAATAATGGTGCAGTGTAGTTGCACCCTTAGGCTATGTCTAGACTGCAGGCTTCTTTCAAAAGAGGCTCTTTCGAAAGCATCTTTCGAAAGAGCCTCTTTCGAAAGATCGCGTCTAGACTGCAGGCGGATCTTTCGAAAGAGAAATCTGCTTTTTCGAAAGAGAGCACCCAGCGAGTCTGGATGCTCTCTTTCGAAGACAGCCTCTTTACATTGAAGAACGCCTTCTTTCGAAAGAGGAACTTTCGAAAGAAGGCGTTCTTCCTCCTAAATTGAGGTTTACCGCCATCGAAAGAAAAGCCGTGTTCTTTCGAAATAATTTCGAAAGAACGCGGCTTGAGTCTGGACGCAGGGGAAGTTCTTTCGAAAAAAGGCTACTTTTTTCGAAAGAACCCCTGAGTCTGGACACGGCCTTAGGCTGTGTCCAGACTCAGGGATTTTTTCGAAAAAAGTAGCCTTTTTTCGAAAAAACTTCACCTGTGTCTAGACTGCAGCCGCGTTCTTTCGAAATTAAATCGAAAGAACGTGGCTTTTCTTTCGATGGCGGTAAACCTCATTGCATGAGGAAGAATGCCTTTTTTCGAAAGTGCTCTTTCGAAAAAAGGTGTTCTTGAATGCCAACAGGGCTTTTTAGAAAGAGAGCATCCAGACTCACTCGCTGCTTTCTTTCGAAAAAGCGGCTTGCTTTTTCGAAAGTTCCATTTGCAGTCTAGATGCTCTTTTTCAAAAGAGGCTTTTTCGAAAGTATCTTTCGAAAAAGCCTCTTTTGAAAGAGGCTTGCAGTCTAGACATAGCCTTAGTGTCCTGTCTCCAGCCGTAAGGGATATTTCTACTAGCAGTCACTGATAAGCTACATGCTACTTTTGGCAGTCCCAGCCACTCCAAAAACTTATCAAGCTCAGTCTGAAGACTGTTGTATTGTGTGGCCCACTGTTCCCCTTTGAGAATGTCACTCTGATGGCTAGAAACCTTTGCCTAATTTGAAGCCTAAATTGTTGATGGACAATTTATATCCATTTGTTATTTTCCTATATATCCTATTCTAAAATTTGCATTTAACACAGTGTAAACTATCTGAAGTCTTTCATTGTGCAGAAAGTTGCAGCTGGCTGGTATTTCAATTCCCAACTTTCACATAAATCCAGCTGCACGTTCACGAATTAACACATTGACAGCAGGTAGGCTGAGGGCTCATGAATTAGTGCTAATGAGTTTCACGTGAATTTTTCAAGGAATTTCTATTTAACTCCCATTGCCAGAGTTAAAAAGGCTGTTGCATGCACTAATTCTCTTCTAGCCATTGCTGCAGGCATGATGCTGAAGTTTTACACATGATAAAGGCATGGATGGAAAGTGAAGGAATAATGACCTGACACTTATAATAATGTATTTTCTACATTTATTAAAAATACTCTGTATGAACATAGGCCTTTTCATTCTCAGACTATGAAGAAAGTAATAGGGAAACATGGATTTTGTAATGTCAGACAAATAAACACTTGTCTAGGGACATAACTGTGTTAGCAAAAGCTCAGTTTGTCTAGAAATAATAATGATTCTGACTACGAGATTGACTAATGACATTTGGGTTTCAGATCAATTAATTAAAGTTCCAGAGGAGACAGTGTGCCTGAGAATATCTCCTGGGACTGAATGTTGTGCATCACTATGTGGTACATGTAAGGTAAATGCCATCTACTCACTGAAAACTGATAACCAGATGTGAATAAGATACCTTTCTGTGGCCTTTTGAGATCACGGCACAGAGCAAACTAATACTAAGGAGGCACAATGAAATCAGATAATATCAGAGTATGTTTTCTACATGGGTGACTGTAGTAAAACTAAATCAAATGTAGGTAAAACAGAAACGTATTTATTTAGATCTAAAATAATAAAGATGCCTATCCCATGGCCCAAGCACCCTACTATGAGATCATGGAACACATACAATTAAATTAAACTTCAGCAGTTTCACAGGGAACTCTAGTGACCAGCCAGCCAATCACTCACTTCCTTCACAATGTCTTTTTCAGCATGTTTGGAAAGTCACTAAATTTAGGCAATTTTGGAGCAATGAGGTGAGGAGTACTGAACACTAGAAGGTACCAATTTAAATGCTGAGAAGTTTTCCCTCGTCCTGCTTTTAAACTAGGTGGTTTTTCTATTCAGAGTGAAGCTGAATACAGGTTAAGTTGAAGTTTATTAAACCCCGGGGGCTTCTCTGTCTTCCTCTGACCACGATAAACAGGCTCCATGCAGGATCTATGCCTAGCAGCCATCAGCCTGCAGCCAGACAGCCTGAAGTAAGGTGGGATGATGCGTTGTGTGTCTCTGCAATAGGGAACAGCTCCCCGCCTCCACCACTATGTGTTATCATTCTGAATTATAAAAAAAAAAAAGTAGTGTTACTTTGCAACCTTCCAGTAAGAGTATTTTAATCTGTGTGTATGCTGTGAACATAACATGGGAACAAGTTTCAGAATCTTCGGATTCTCACAGGGAGCATACTATCAGCTATCTTCTCTCTCCCCCACTCTATTACAATGTGGATATCCAGCATAAGCACCTCTGCTGGCTGCGGCGGTGGTAGTATGGTATGGGCAGAGAGGCAATCACAAAGGTAAATTGGTTCATAGTTAACTTTCCTCTTCCAACAATGCCCCATTATCCCTCATTAGCATGCATACCTTTACTCTGCCAGTGCTACAAATGCTGAAGAGTACAAGCTCTTCACCTTCTCTTACAGTCCATTCACTCTCACCCCAAGGATTTCATCTAACACTAAAGGACAAAATGAGGAAGGAGAAAGATTGCCCATACCACCTTCCCCGTACACTCTTCAAGCAATGCCTCACCATACACCCATATACCCAACTCTGCAGAAAGAACATCATAAATGTATAACTTTTCACCCTTTTATAGTCCCTTACCCTTCCTCTTTCCCTACACTTTCACTTACCTGCTATTAAAGCATTAGAATTTTCTTGTATTCCTGTGCCCTGCCAATTATATCATGTATAATTATAAATATATAATGTGTAATGGTTCTTCATTGGCATGAGGGCATATTACATTCTGAAATTACACATGCAGCAGTTCTCTTCGGTGTCTCACATCAAAGGGTGCAAACCTCCTTAGCCATGTTTCTGTTACGAAGAAGGGCTAACTTCTGGCTACACTTTTTAGGGTAAGTATGCCTGCCACACTGACTGAACCTGGAATGTATGCAGCTATTTCCCATTGATGACTGCCAGTTTTAGGAAAACAGAGAAGATGACACGGGCAATCCTTTTTCCTCCCCTCCTTTTCATCTTTTTATAGTGTTGGATGGAATCTTGTAAAATGAATTTTTAAAGGAGGTGAACAGCTTGTACATTTCAGTCACTCTGGGGTTGTATAAGTGTATAGTATGTTTGTTAATGGGGCATATTGGGACATGAGTTAAGGTTGCATAATCAACTTTAACTGTATATTTCCTAGTTTTGAGTGTTGCTTAACTTAACATTCTTCAAGGAGACAGCATAGTAGCAAGCAACCTTAATTCTGTGGGTACGTCTTCATAGCAGCATTATTTCGGAATAATGTTGAGCTGGAGGGCTTCTTACTCTGACTCATGGTAACCCTGAGTTCACGAGGAGTAAGGAAAGTTGAAGGAAGAGTGTTCTTCCTCTGACTTCCTGCTGGGCAGACAGCACCAAAAGCCGAGTTAAGCTGTTTCGACTTAAGCTACGCAATTGGTGTAGCTGAAGATGCATAGCTTATTCCAACTTTAGCCCTGCTGTGTAGACGTACCATGTGTGAACATAGGATTTTTTGCCACTGAATTTCTTGTGTAGTTTTGAACCTGCAGAGCTTCTCTGCCTTTATAATGCAACACCAACTACCCCTTGTCCAAAATATGGCACCAATTGACTTTGAAACAACTTCAAAAAAGTTTTATGAAACAGTGAAATAATTTAACTATTCTGTGTCCCATTTTAATCAGATTTTTAGTTTTGTTTAGTTGGTGGGGCATAGTCTGGAGAAAGGAACATCTTGTTAAGGCCTGTCAACATTTGGAACACAATCATTAGCACCTGTTCACATCTTTTGTAAACATGCTGGATATAATTACAATACCATATGTTACCAATGGTTGACATAATATGATTAATACACAGTACTAGTGCCAGTCTTATCACACCACTCAAGTGTTATGTAGCACTTAGCAACGTTTCACTAAACATTGGCAGTCTGCTCATTGCCTTTAGGACATTTAAAACTAAAAAAAAAATATGATCATTTGGTAAAATTATTTTTATGCTATTTTTTTATATTTTACACAACTAAGGTAAAAAACAGCAGTTCTTTCCCCACTACTGCATTTCCCCATCCTGCTTTTAGAGTCCAAGAATAAATAAGCACAAACTGCCAGTGATTTGGTGTCCACAAATCATTTCTGGTATCAGTCAAGCTGCCAGCTCCTGGTGATCATTAGATCACTAAAACTACTCATATACATGTACTTATGATTATCTTTCCCTCACTCATCTCTGTATGCGTTTATCCACTTGTGGGCTCTTGTCAAAATCTGAGACCGTGAACTCTCAGGGATAAGGACTATATGGCTGTGTCTACACTGGCATGAATTTCCGGAAATGCTTAAAACGGAATACTATTCCATTTTCAGTTTTTCCGGAAAAGGAGCGTCTACATTGGCAGGCTGCTTTTCTGGAAAAGCCCTTTTTCTGGAAAAGCGTCTGTGGTCAATGTAGACGCGCTTTTCCGGAAAAGACTACTGGGCTGTCTACACTGGCCCTTTTCTGGAACAGTGTTCTGGAATAAGGACTTATGCCCGGCGGGAGCAGAACAGTTTTTCCGGAATAGCGGCTGATTTTGTACAGTAGAGCATCGTTGCTTTTCCGGAAATTCAAGGGCCAGTGTAGACAGCTCGCAGCTTATTCCGGAAAAGCAGCTGATTTTCCGGAATAAGTAGCCCAGTGTAGACACAGCCTATTTGTTTCATTCACCCCTAACATAATGTGGGGGTTGGTTGCGATTGGGGCTTCTTTGTTATTACAGATTGCAAACAAGTTTCTGAGCAGAGTGTATGATGGTATGAAAAAAGGCATAAAGCTGAGACTGACAAGATTTAAAGACAACAATTAAAGA